>NC_081382.1:24601469-24920367 GCF_030684315.1 Stegostoma tigrinum
GCCCTGCGTTTTTCCCATAATCCTGCAATTGTTTTTTCTTTCATATAAATATCCAATTTTGAATTGAAAGCAACCACTGACTCTGGATCTACCATCCTACCTGCTGCCTTCCAGATCCTAACTATTCATTGCATAAAATAGTTTCTCCTTGCATCACGTCTGGTTGTTTTGCCAACTCCTTAATTTGGATTTTTATTATGGACAAGTAACCAGCCCCAGCGCTTGGAAATCCAGTTGTAGAATGTGTGTCAGAGTGTATTCTATTCCAGATGCATCCAGCACCATCCAGGCTCGTTTTCTCTTCTTGCATCTCATCTTTTCTAAAAGTTGTATCTTGCGTTTGAGTATGGTCCTATGAAACTAGAATCTGCTTATTCCTCATTCCATGCCTTGGTAGTATGTGTTGGCAGATCATTACACTATGGCACATGTAACAACTAAGCCTGATTCTCCTCTTCCCTGAAATAGGTGCATTTTTTTCCAATTACTAGTCACTGTAACCCTCCTCACACTCAATTTTCTAAATTGAGGATACTGAGGAAATTGCCGGTTCTGTTACGACCACCTCCTTTAGTCCTGACCAGGGGATTATCCTTGAAAATTTCTTATTTTATCATGCGATGTATTTTTCTGTTGAATTAGTGGGGACCCTTTGTGTGCTGTTTAGCAAATGGCTTCAATTATATGAGCAAACTGTAGCTTGTTTAATGAACAGAACATTAAACAAATAATGATTAGTTAATAATACTTATAGTGTCTTTTGTAGTGCTTATATAATTTTGCATAGAGTCTTTAAGTGCAGAAGTAACGTCATATTTCAATCACTATGGCCCTGTTTTCTTTTGCAGGTAAATATCAAAGGCTCATTCTCCTACCATTCATTTTACTGTTGGCGATAGAATATTGTTGATGAAAAACTGCTACCAGATTTAATAATTCACTGCAATCCGGTGTGATAAGGGGCTAGTTAAATGGCAATCTTTTCTGTTTTTCTCAGAGTAAGATTGTCTTAGGTATAGCAGTATAGCAGCCATCAAAAATGTGTCATAACATGTCCAAACTGGGTGATTAAAATAACTATAGCAGATGCAGGGTAGCTAACTACCATCAAGGAAAGTAAATAAAGTGTGATTTAAAGGGTACATATATAAAATTAATTGAAATGTGACTTAATTTAAGCAATGTCCTGCCGGATTTTATTATTTGACTATATGGGTTGTTGCTGTATTAGGTTAAAACAAGTTCATCTGTGTGGAGTTCACTTGTCATTGTATATTGTAGTGTGGGTTAATTTGCTTAACAAGTGATCTAATTTTGCATATGATTGAATTTCAAAATATTTGGTTTGTAATGGAAATTCCATCATTCACAGATGAAAACTGTAAATAATTCTGATGCTTAGAATCTTGGAATGAACATTTTCACAAGATAATTTTATGAATAGATCACTATTTTATGTCAGGCTCCTGCTTGAGACAGAGCTATTAACATAATGTCTCAAATATGTCCTTTGTCAGACATAACTAGCTTGGAATTGGGTAGTATTGTGTTATACCAATTGGCTGTTTAATTAGTCTGGTACTTAATTTTTAACAAGCCAAGAAAGTAGTTCAGGTCTGCACTTCAGCCAACAGAACAAAAACAACAACTCAGGAATGGATTGGAAGAGGTGCCTGTAAAAGGCAGGACCAGCAGCCCATTTTGACGTATCAGCCATTTTTTGTTGATGATGCTGTGTATGTTCGAGTGCAGATGTTGTGTCTGACTTCCCACAGAAGCTGCTGTTTGGGTGACTGCCAGCAACAGTTAAATGTTTTCTCCAAGCCTTTGCACACATTTTCTCTTAGCTTGATTGCTCGTAAAATAATCATCTCAAATTAGAAAACAGGTGCTCCAGTTTGTAAAAGCTTATGATAGGTGGAGGGTGAATTTCTAATGCAGACTGCCACAGGCAAAGTCTGGCTTGATATTCATTCATAGACTTGCTCAGTCTGCGGCAGAACTCAAGGGTGATGCCAGCCTGGTTGCAGTGCTGAAGGGACATTCGAGGCACTGGTCCAAATATTGTTTCATTTCATGTTTTCAGAAGCTGGTTATTTTTCCCCAACTTTATTTTCCTGAATAATTTTCCATAATACCTACAGTTTAATTATGGAAAAATTAAAGTGATTAAGCTGCATGCTCCTCATGCTGACGCCAGTGCATTTGAAAATGAGAACAGTCCACCAGGGAGGCTCATATTAAAAAAAACAAAGGGGGTGGTTCCCACCTGGTGGTCATTTTAATGCAGACTTACTGTCAAAATGCATTAAATAGTAGTCTAGGCCAAAAGTTGCTTCTGGTCAATATTAATATCAGCTCACAACCTCCAACAGGGGTTTACGACAGCTGCATACTTTCAACTTTTCTGGACAGAAATAAAACCAATATTGGTTAATTTTTGGTCAGTATAATTTATTTTCATGCGACAAAGTTTAAGGCTTTTTGTGGGATAATCAACTGAGGTAATAGAATCACTAGACCTTAGCTTATGTCTTTGGCTAAAACAAGTAGTGGTGTGTTGAGAACAAGGATGAATATTGTACTGTGGTGCAGTTACGCAAGAGGGAGTAACTTATTTGACAGTAAAATCACTACTGGACTTCAATGATCTACCTATCCCTTTGGAAAATCAATGCATGTAGAGTTTCAAGGAAAACAGGGATATATGTGGTGACAAAAGCTAACTTAAGGAAGCTTTCATTACTCCAAATGCTTTGGCTTATGGATGTGTGTATGCATTTCCTGTTATAAGCTTCTGTTCACTTAATGCTGTGTGTAATTGGGATGTGTTGCTGAAACACGGCAGCTGCCAATCACAGGCAATGGAGAAAGAAGAAGACAGACATCATAGACAATATGCAAGACAGATGTGACTCCCTGGACTTGGCTCACTGACTTAAAGCACAGCTGGAGTCAAAAATAGCAGCACCGGCAATTAAGGTAGAGAGCTTAGTCTCTTCACATCCTGTGGTCTGGCTGTAATTAAAAACTGTCAGCACAATTAGTGACAAATAGTTTTGTTTACATATGTACAAGTGGATGGATGAAATGTGTGCACAGTGACATTAGGGATCAGGTTTACAGCGAGGTGAAATTTGGCCTCCTCCACTTTCTTATTCCTGACTTTAATATTCAGAGGCTGCCAATTAAGGACACATTCCCGTATGAGTTATTCTAACTCGATAGAACATTGGGTGCCAGAGCATTTGATTTGAAGCTGTGGTGGCATCTTGGTGATAACTGTGTACAGCCTAGCAGGATGGGCAATGCAATACCCTGTGGTTTGCACTCTTCTTGCCAAGAGTGAGCATGCTCGGTGGAACATGTGAGTGACTGCACAGATTTCTGGGAGGCATAGAACAAAGTGCCTCAAATGGCAGCTGTCAGAGGCAAGTTGGTATTTTTACTCTGTGATGTTGACAGCTGCTGTCTGGAAGGAATGTGAATGAAATTAAAATGACATCATGTTTATTAAGGAACAGCAGCCCAAGCCTTACATCAATGGGAGCAGCATTCTGATGTGACTGAGACGAAGGGAAACTTTGCTGCATGTCTCATTATTTAACATTTGTAAAGCGTCCAATAGAAAATAATTGCAGAATCCCTGTAGAAGCTATCATGGCATTTGACTCCAGGATTCATTAGTGAGATAAAAGCTGAACCATAGATAGTGAGGAGACAGTCATTTGACTGTGGAAACAAAA
This sequence comes from Stegostoma tigrinum, assembly GCF_030684315.1. Lineage (NCBI taxonomy): Eukaryota > Metazoa > Chordata > Chondrichthyes > Orectolobiformes > Stegostomatidae > Stegostoma > Stegostoma tigrinum. The sequence continues at coordinate 24,605,216 of NC_081382.1, forward strand.
CTAACACAAATCAGGGTCATAAGGACTGATCAATTTAAAAGCTGCTTTAAGTCTTTTCTTTAGGCGGTGAAGATTGCACCTCAGAAACACAACCTTGCATTACATTTCCTAAACTTGTTGGGAGAAGTTTTAAAGCCAAGCTGACATCCTCTCTCCACCTGCACACTCCCTCCCCCACTTCATTTTAATGGACGGGAAAATCATGGGCTGTCATACGCACAAGTAGAAAACTCGGGCCATATGCTGCACCGAGAGCTCCCAATTAGGGCTGTCAAGTCAAAAACTATGGCTGGGGCGACAGGATAGGGGTGGGACATGGTTTGGAGCTGGGATTGACTGCTGACTTTCACTTTGCTGCTGAAAATCAATTGAAACATCAGCAATCTCAGTAGATAAATATCAGGTGCCCTCATTCCTCCTCCTTCCCCTTAACAATTGGGCTGGCTATTTCTAAACTCTGTTTCCAAACATACCGAAATATCAGTTTACAGACATTTCCACTGCTTTAATAATGATGCTTAAAATAGACACTAAAAATAGTTTTAGTTTAAGAAAGGATTGCCACATTGATTGAAACAAGGCCAGTCGGATAGACTTCACAGTATATGAGTTCCCTGACTAAGGTTGCTAATCTGGCCCAATCAAGGACCCCTGGCTGAAAGATATAGACAGGAACGTCAGAGGCCCTGCTCACTTTGACAGCTGGTTCTGAGGAAGCCGGACCATTATCAAGTGCTATGCATATGGAGATAAAGGGTGGCTCAGTGACAGGATACCCACTTCTGTGGAGTGATTTCAATTACCAACACACATTCAAAATTTCACATCATAAACTGATGGGATCACAACGATAATCTTTTGATGGAAGGGCATGTCATTGACTCAGCCAAGGCGAGTGAATGCATGGTGGCTAAATTTGCAGATGACAGAAGGATAGGTGGGATTGTGAAAAAGGTGGAAGGAGTTTGTAGAAAGATGTGGATAGGTTGAGAGAGTGGGCAAAAATCTAGAAGGTGGAACATAATGCAGGAAAATGTGTTCACTTAGGCAGTGAGATTGGAAAAGCAAAAATGGAGAATGACTGCAGAAATCCAAGCTGCAGAGGAATTGAGGTGTTCTTGTGCATGAATCACAAAAAGTTAGTTTGTAGGTACAGCACAAAATCAAGAAGACTGATGGGGCGTTATCTGAATTAGGAGAGTAATTGAAATGTAAAAGTAAGGCTATGCTTCAGTTATACAGGAAAAAGGTGAGGTCACCTCTTAAATACTGTGTGCAGTTTGGTGATCCTTATTTAGGGAAAGATATAAATGCCTTTGAGGCAGTTCAGTAGAGATTGCTGGGTGATGGTTGAGGGGGGTGGACTGATGGTTAGTTCATGGCCTGTGATGTAAACAATATGGGTTCAATTCCCACACCAGCTAATGTTTACATGAAGGATACTCCTTTTCAACCTGTACCCTAATCTGAGGTGTTGTGACCCTCGGGTTAAAGCATCACCAGTCCTCTCTCTCCCTCCATCTGTAATAAAAGAGCAGCTCTATCATCAGGTAGGACTACAGTGACTGTATCTTTATTAGATTGATACCTGGAATGATTATCTTATAAAGATACTTTTTTAGGCTGCACTTTAGAAGATGAGTATGACTTAATTGAAGTGTTTAAGATCCTGAATAGGGGGTCTTGTGTTGCAGTAATGGTGTCTGAGCCAGGAGACCTGGGTTCAAGGCCTATTTGCTCAGAGGCGAGTAATAAAATCTCTGAACAGGTTGTTTTAGGAAAAAAAGTCTATAACACCCTGAATGGCTTTGACAAGATGGATGTGGAAAGGATGTCCCCTTTTGTGGGTGCATCCAGCAATAGGGGGCACTGTTTTAAAATTTGGATTGTGTGACTTTGGACCGCCCTGCCTCAGAAACTGGTGGAGATGAGATCTTTGAATAGTTGTAAGTTGAGCTGGATAGGTTCTTGTTAGTCAGGGGAATCAGGAGTTACTGGGAATGGATGGGAACCTGGAATTCGAAACCTAAAAGATCAGCCATGATCTTATTAACAGGCAGAGTTAGTTTGAAGGGCCAAATGGTGTACTTCCGATCTTAATCGCTATGTTGTTATTGCTGTGGGCCTGTATCCTGGCAATTTAAAGAGCGGCTCTCAGGTTGAAAATTCTAACTACAGTAATAGATCCTTCATTTATGAGATTCATATTCTGCAGATTCGACTATTACTGAATAATTTCCAGTGAGTTCCAACTGTTCAGATTGTCATCCCAGGAGTAGCTTTCCCATGGAGCAAACACCCCGCTTGATTGAAGTGGGGTTGTGGGGCACACTATGTTATGAAGACTCTCTTATCTGACAGTGACCTCCACAGGCTTGAGTGGAATTTCATGTAGCAACAAGGGACCGAAGAAAAGGCTTGTAAAGACCGAACTGATACTAAATTGATTTGACTGTATAATGCAACCTTCAGTGGGTTGCTGTGATGGTTGGTTACAGTGCTGTCAAATAGTAGTTTTGGATGCAGTTTATAACTATTTAGCATCTTTTTAGCCACCCCTCCTTTATGATCACTTTCTTTAATCTCAAAAATATAACTTATTCAAAAAATATCTTTATATATGTACATAAGCATGAATACAGTTCGGTTCTGTACAGTAGCACCTCAAGAGAACAAACAAACATTGGTGTTTGACTCTATCCAAACAAACCAAAGGCATCTCTTAAACGTACAAGTCTATACTTGCATGCGTTTGAGGCACTAAGAGGGTCCAAGAACTGAATAGACCCACATTTATCTTCAAGAGAAAGATCTCAGACGGTAGTCATTCCCCACAGCACCTTGGTAGCATTTGCCCCCGTGGATTCCTCAGCACTAGAGATAAAGGGAACTTCAGATGCTGGAGAATCCGAGATAACAAGGTGTGGAGCTGGATGAACACAGCAGGCCGAGCAGCCTGTCTAGGCCCGAAACATCAGCTTTTGTGCTCCTAAGATGCTGCTTGACCTGCTGTGTTCATCCAGCTCCACACCCTGTTATCTCGGATTCCTCAGCGTATAGTCCTGGATCTTGGAATGTGCCAGTCTGCAACACTCAGTCAAGGGTGACTCTTCACTTGCCACAGCACAGCCATGATCGGAAAGAAGAATGAGAGGCTGTTTGCTACATCCATCTTTTGGATGTGCTCCTCTGATGCCTGCTTCAATCAATGTACCTGCAGCAAGGGACAGAAAAATAGCCCAAAGTTGGGACACAGCTCTTCTTCGAGCCCTGTTGCATGCAGTTCCTTGTTTAGAACTTAACTAAAACCCTAACTCACTTGACTGTCTGTCTCACATATCCTCCCACTGCGCTCTGGAGATTGGCTCTCACTCTTATGTGTTGAATTGCCCCCTGTCGCTGTTGAATCTTTTATTTTTTAGGTGATGGGGCGAAGAAACTGCTCCAAACAGCAACCATTGCTATGGCCATTGACATACCTCCCCAAAAATTGGGATCACATTCAAACAGCTGGAATATTTTGTTATCAGTTTGGCTTGTGATTTAATCTTTGTTGATATAGAGAATGAATAGACAGTGTAAAGAAGGATGGGGTGAACTGCTGGTTAACCTGATAATCTGTCATACCCGAGAAGAGGACTAACCTTCGTTACATTTTTAAACAACCTGTTCAGCGATGTTATTACGCACCTCTGGAACAGGTACAGCTTGAACACAGGATACCTGGCTCAGAGGTAGAGACTCTCCACCTGCATCAGAAGAGTCCCAACACATGCCTGAGCTGATAGTTACATCTAAATAGTTACATCTAAATGTGCGAATTTGAATTTGTTACAGGTTTCTGTCATAATTCTTCACTAGTGTCTTCACAAGGCTTTTAGAAGTGCCTGTATCTGAAATGATGGTTTTATTTTTAACCATTCACATTTCCAAAGCTCCCAATGTCTTTAACCACATTTTTATTGATTTTACGATTGCTTTAACAGGCACAATATCCCAGACCTGAAAAAAAAGAGAATTGTGAAAAGTCACATGTAAGCCTCTCAAAACCAACCATTTAACTTCATGAAGCAAAACTAGGAAGTGCTGGAAATAATCTGCAGGTCAGGCTGCATCAGTAGAGAGAGAGAAAGAGAGAAAAGCCACAGACCTGAAACATTAACTCAATTTCTTTCCACTGATGCTGTCTGACCCACTGAATATTTTCAACATTTTTCTGGTTTTATTTCAAATTTTCAGCATCTTCAATATTTTACTTTTCTACAGAAGAAGCTTCAGGTGTTGGGTATATGCTGAGTTTCCCTGTCACACACACAATGGAATATTTTGCAGGTATGTTCTATTAATGAACACCTTGACACAGGGTTTTGTTCTTGTTTTTATTTTCTCCTAATCCCGGTTTTCTGTTTCCAGGTTAGTTACAAAATGGCCATCTATCTCTGCTCCCAGTACTGGATGACTGCTCTGGACGATTATAAAATTGGCCAAAATTGTGTAGTGAACTTTATTACACTTTTTCATAGCATGTTGAGTCAGTTTGCATTGAATTCACACATTGCTGGCACAAATTGGTTTTTCACGTGTGTGCAGTGAGACTTTCCTTTTAGTGTAGCTTCACCTGCACTTATTTCCTTTTGAGAACAGTGATGATGGCAGGAGAATGTACAGTCCATCAGGAGTCAGGTTCTAGCATGGGACTTGAACTCACCCAAAAGGCTCAGAGGTAGGGTCTACCTTGAGAGATAGGGATGCCACTATTGCATTCCCCGATTGCAACTGAATTCATAGTTAGAGCAGTTTGAGCTTGTCTGGGAACAAATTGCTTGTTGTGGATAGGCTAAGTGGGCTGAATCAACTCTCTATTCACCTTTACTCTCATGTTCCGAGCTGACTTTAGTGTGATTGCTGTTCCACATTTGTGTTCTTTGCGCTGCCTGATCCCTATCCATAGCCAAGCCAATATCCATCACAGTTGGAACATCAAATTTAAACTAGTGACATAGTGCAGTATTGTCTGCTCAACACCTCTCCCTGCTGTTTATCAATGAGATGGGGACAATCAGAAACCTGGTGTAAAACCTGAGCTGCTAAAATTTGAGAGAAGCTTGTTATTGACAGAGAGAAAGATCCAATCAAGAGGAGATGGGGGACAGAAATGGGGAGTCTTGTGGCAGTGTGATTAAGCAAAGACGAGATCAGGGAAATAAACTGGAAAGCTCTAATTCCAGATGAATCCAGTGGCCAAGTGAATTTTTTATAACTCTATAAATTGACTTCTCAAGCATTGCGCTGGTAGAAAGCACTGGCAGGAACCCTTTTGATCAGAACTTCTCTTTGCATTCCGGAAAGATGCTGCTTTTGAACATGACATCCACCTCTCCAGGCATTTTTTTGGCATTAGGGAAAGCCCTCATCCCTATTTAGGCAAAAGGACATGTTGGTTCAAACATTCTATGTTTCAGGGAATGATACGGTTGAATTATTTTAGTATAGGGGGTGTTCATTATCTTAACCAGCAACCTATTCATGCATTTATCCTTCCATAATCTCACAATACAAAGCTCTTCAATGCAAATTTGGCATGTTTTTTCTGATAGAACAAATCTGAAAGTATAAACTGGAGAAGAAGTAAGTTAAAGCGCAAGATCCAAATGCTGGTACACTAGCCAGCCACTCATTTGATTATTGTTTATTGTAACTAAGGGAAGATAGTAGTAATCTGAGTGGTAACACTTGTAATCATGTCTGTGCTGACTCTTTGCAGCTCGCAGCAACCCGGCTAGTTCCTACCTGTTATATTTTTTCTGCAACCTTGCTGCTTTTTTCCCTTCATCAGGCTATCAGTTATAATAAATGGTGTAGTTGACATCCCCGGTGACATTTCCCAAGACTAATGAATGGTAGTGTTGCATGGTGAGACATATAGAGTCAGGTGGACAGTCAGAGCAGACCAGGCATTGGGAGCATCAGAGCTGGAATAGGCTGAGGAGGAATGACACAGACAAATTGAGGAGGCAGTCACAGGATCTAGGTCCACCAGCCAGTAAACCAAGCAGCAAATCAAGTAAACTTGGAAGTCTCCTTCTGCACATACGTCTCCTTCTGAAGCATTCTATGATTTTGGAATCTGATTGGCACTTGTTGAATATATCATGAATGGTAACTGATTTTGTGGACAAACTAAAAAGTCAGGAAGTGGTCAATGTTAAAACATAATCATTTTTATTTTTAGGGTGACTATTATTCTACAGTGAAAGGTGTGGACAGTATTGTCACTCTCCTTCAAACATTAACTACAACACAATATGCAGTAAGCTGCTTCTGTCATCAGACTATTGCTCTGGCTGAATATAAAACTGGCCAAAATTGTGTAGTGAACTTTATTACACTTTTTCATAGCATGTTGATTCAGTTTACATTGAATTCACACGTTGCTGGCACAAGTTGGTTTTTCACGTGCGTGCAGTGAGACTTTCTTTTGAGTGTAGCTTCACCTGCACTTATTTCCTTTTGAGAACCGTGATGATGGCAGGAGAATGTACAGTCCATCAGGGGTCAAGTTCTGGCATGGGACTTGAACTCACCCAAAAGGCTCAGAGGTAGGGACTACCTTGAGAGATAGAGACACCACCACTGTATCAGAGCTGTTCGAGCTTGTCTGGGAATGAATTGCTTGTTGTGGATCTGCATCTTTTATGTGTTATCTCATGTAGTAGCTCAATTTCATAAACCCTTTTATGACTCAGAGCGGTGGGTGGAAAACACTTCTGTAACCACTTCTGCTGCACTGTTAACCAATGAGAAGCTTTCTTCTAATTGCTTGTAATCTTTCTGCAAATAATTCTCAACAATGACACAGCATTCCAGTCAGGAGTTTAGTTGGGAACTAGATGTTGGCAGATTTGAAGTAAAGCAGTCAATCTGTGATCTAAAGAGCTATTTTTCACTTGCCAAGTTATTACGGGCTTTAGGGTAAAGCTTGATCCTGATTCAGTCCTTATCCTTCACAGCTCATCTGAGCAAATAGAACAGCATCACTGGTTAATTGCCCCTTCCACATCCTGGGAGCAGTAAAACCTATTGGGCACTCGCTCCATGCCTTTTAATTAGATTTAGACCAACTAACAGCACAGACCAATGATTAGACTTGTGACTTTATTGAATTTTCTTGTGTGTTGCCTTAAGAGAGGGAACTTCTTATTTTTGCCAGTTTCATCATTCATCTGTTTGCTGCATTGAAGAGAGGTAGCATTGTTATTCACCAAGAGATGTAGGCATTTCTGGCACATTTGGTATCCATCTCTATTGTCCTTTAGAAGGTGGTAGCAAGCCATCACCTGAAACTATTGCAGTCTTTGTGATATGGGTACATACCCAGTACTGTTAAGGAATGAGTTTAGGTTTGTTGATAAAGTGACAATAAAGGAACAGCAAGGCCTTTCAACATCATGTGTGACTCGAAGGGAAACCTGTGGGTAGTGGTTTTTAAATGAGTCTGTTGCCAATTCTCTTTTAGGTGGGTTGGGAAGGTGCTGTCAGAAGAGCCTTGTCAAGTTGCTGTGATGTACCCTTCATACACATTGCTGTCACTGCTCCAGGTGATGTGTGGGGGTGGGTGTGAATGTTTAAGGTGATGAACAGGCTGCTTTGACCCAATGGTGTCAAACTTCTTGAGTGTTGTTGCAGCTGTATTCACCCAGATAAGTAGAGAATATTATGCCACATTTCTGACTTGTGCTTTACAGATAGTGGAAAACCATTACAAGTCAGGGTGAATTATTTGCGCAGAATTCCCAACCTGTTTCACTCATGGTATTTATAAGATGAACCAGTTAAGCATCTAGTTGATGGTAATGCCTAGGATGGTGGTGGTTGGGAATTCAGTGATGGCAATGTTATTGAATTTCAAGGGGGAATGGTTATAGTCTCACTAGTTGTTACATGTTATTGCCTGCTGTACAATGGGTGTTATTTGTCATTATCAGCCCAAACGTGATATCTTGTTGCATTTGAGCATGGAATGCTTCAGTATCTGAGGAGTTATGAATAATGAACATAATGAATATTGTGCAATCATCAGTGAACATCCCACTTCTGTTCTTATGATGGAAGGAAGGTCATTGATAACGCATATCCTGAAGCAATGACTCTCTTAAGTACAGTAATAGTGTTTCTACTCTGAACCAGGAAGCCAAGTTTCAAATCTCACCTCCTGTCGAGGTCTGAACACGTTGATTAGAAAATATCTACCCTGAAGAACTGCAGTGATGACATAAATCTGAGAAGTCTGACCTCCAACAACCAGAACCGACTTTCTTTATCAAAGACAGAAATTGCTGGAACAGCGCAGCAGGGTGGCAGCATCGGTGAAGAGAAGCCAGAGTTAACATTTTGGGACCGGTGACCCTTCCTCAGAACTCCATCTCTCTTTATGTTTAGGTAATGATCTAACCAATGGGGAGTACCCCCTCCCCCCGATTCCCAATTCAGTTTCATCACAGCTTTTTGATGCCATTCTGTGTCATATGCTTGATGCCAAGGGAAGTTGCTCTCGCTTCACTTTCCGTTTATTCAAAGCATTAGTTCAGTCGGGAAATATTCTGTCATTTGTTACATTTCTGTACATTCTGTAATGTTTTTCTTATTCTTCACCCAAAATATTTTTGTAGAATCCATGTACTAAGTAACAGTATCCAGTGGTGAGGGTGAGCCGGTGACTTATTGCTGGAACTGACTGCGCAGGTTTCGCACTGTCCATTGGAAGGTATGGAAAGAGCAGCCTAGGTCTTTGGTGTTTCCTCCAATCCGACAGTCTCTAGGTCTCCCATCTCCTCTGACAACATTCTGGTAATCTAAATGACATTAGGAGCTCGAGGCACAAACAGTCAAATGGAGAAGCCATGCAACATTTAGAAGACATTGGCAAAACAAATCTGCAGTATTCTTCAGTCAAATATGTTTGCAAAGCGTATAATGATATTACAGAAATTAAAATTCAAGGAAATTATAGATGAGAACAGAAAATGCTTAAGTTCAGTTTAAAGAAACACAGATTCAAAAAGTGGCTTACAAAATACCTAAACTCTTTTAAAATTGTGGTCATTGCATGATGTGACTGATGAATATATAGAAATGAGTTCCAACAAATATGCACTCAGTAAAAAATATGTTCAAGGGAGGTGAAATTTCAATGATTCATGCAGCCACTTGTGTATTCACAAAGAATTTGCTTTCTTTGCAGTGCGTCCGTGGGATAATGAGAAAGACTTGGCCACAATGAGGTATCAGTTGTGAAATTATCTTACCGGAATGCAGTATTTATTGAGGTAAATTTTTGTTGTTTTTAATGGCAATAAAAGTGCATCTACAAGGACAAAAGTTTAACAATTTCCAGCTCGGTTATTAATGCAAACAATAAATTCTGAATCATCAAAGAGATCCTTTTCTTTCACTCACCCTATGTTTGTTCCACCCACAAATATTTTCATGAGGACCTCAATGTCATTGTTTCACTCAACTCTAGGGGGTGCACTTAAGCTGGAAGGAATCCTGGACCCAATCTTTTTTCTCTACCTAGTTGAGTTGCTGGAATCTGGTAAAACTTGCATTTCAGAAAACACCAAAATCACCTAAGACGTGATCAGATCTTATACTCAAGATATTTGGAGGCAAATTTTTTTTGCTGATGTTGTTCATGGCCCGGTGATATCCAGACCTTTACTCAGGGCAGGACTACGTGTGTAGTTTGAGGAATTTTAATAAGTAAATGATTAAATGGTAACAGTAAATGGTTATTACAGAATCATTAAAAATATAGCAGCTAACATACTAAAATATCTAATGATTCAAATTTTTACCATGTGGTACTTTAGCACCTTGAGGATGCTATATAAATGCAGCTGTTGTAACATGTATTTTATTGTATGTGTAAATTTATAAATAGAAATGAAAGGGCCCTTTTACATCTTAGAGACTGTGGTATTATGTCTGCTCAAAAATGAAAACAAAAGGAAAGTATGCTTGTGATTTATTTTCCAGACACTAGAAATGAACATTACAAGACTCTTGGGGAGAACCTGTGCATTAACATTTAGCATTCAGTCATGAACAGAAGATCAGAGTGGCACACACAGAAACTACAATCCCAGCAGTACCACCATTTTCACATCAGCAGCATAAACACTGACTTCATTCAGGATACAGAGATATTGGGAGGATGAGTGCAAAATTGCTGCCTTCTGGGTACATGTTGTTGCTAGAACCTCCAGACCAGGAGGGGACCTCAGGCCTTGTATGCAATTTCTCCACTCCCTGTTGCTTTGACAAGGGCTAATTCTTGAAATAAAAAAAAATCCGATTTGTTCCATGTTTCTTGACTGGAATCTTCATTGTGGTTCCTTTAAACACTTTCTGCTCCACAGCTGACTTGACCTGAGGGCTGGAGAAAAAGGGATGCTGAGGATAGAGAGATCACACCCTCTATTTGTGAGAAATGGACAGCAGCTCCAATCTTCTGTGGCATGATGGCTCAGTGGTTAGCTCTGCTGCCGTATTGCACTGGTGACTCAGGTTCAATTCCAGCCTTGGGTCACTGTCTGTGTGGAGTTTGCATATTCTCCCCATATCTGTGTGAGTCACCTCCCACAGCCCAGAGATATGCAGGATTGACCCCCATGCTGGAATTGTCCATAGTGCACAGGGTTGTGTAAGTGGGGTGGTTAGCAATGGTAGGTGTGGGGTTACAGGGACAGGGTAGGGGTCTGGGTGGGATTCTCTTCTGAGGGTGGGTGTGGAGTCAAGTGGCCTTACATAGAACGTAGAACATTACAGCACAGTACAGGCCCTTCGGCCCTCGATGTTGTGCCGACCTGTCATACCGATCTCAAGCCCATCTAACCTACACTATTCCATGTACATCCATATGCTCATCCAATGACGACTTAAATGTACCTAAAGTTGGTGAATCTACAACCGTTGCAGGCAAAGCGTTCCATACCGTTACAACTCTCTGAGTAAAGAACCTACTTCTGACATCTGTCCTATATCTTTCACCCCTCAATTTAAAGCTATGCCCCCTCGTGCTCGCCGTCACCATCCTAGGAAAAAGGCTCTCCCTATCCACCCTATCTAACTATCTGATTATTTTATATGTTTCAATTAAGTCACCTCTCAACGTTCTCTCTAATGAAAATAGCCTCAAGTCCCTCAGCCTTTCCTCGTAAGACCTTCCCTCCATACCAGGCAACATGCTAGTAAATCTCCTCTGCACCCTTTCCAAAGCTTCCACATCCTTCTTATAATGCGGTGACCAGAACTGTACGCAATACTCCAAGTGCGTATCAGTTTCAACACTTCAATTCCCTTGGCTCAATTTGAGATGCACCTGGTCATAATCTCCTCGACCGGTCTTCTACACAACTGTCATATCATTATAGAATCCTTACAGCGAGGACACAGTCCATTTGGCTAATTGAGTTCACTCTGACCCTTCAAAGAACATCGCACCCAGACCCACGCTATCTCTGTAACCCTGCATTTCCCATGGCTAATCCGCTTGGCCTTCTTCTGTGTTGTATGATTCTTTCTCCAAAACAGGATACGTTTTGAGATAGAACAGGCTTTAAGAATTTGTAAAAGTAGGGAGAGTGACGGTTTGGCTGGTGGCCAGGAAAGAACAAAAAGAAAGCTGCTTTCTGTGACAGGACAGGTGTGGTCTTAAAAGCACAATAGATTTCACAGTGAAACTGTGACTGTTATAGACAGCAGGCAGAGGGAATGGTTCTGTTGTAAACTTCCAATAAATGTGTTCTATTAACCATCCCTTCTGCCTTGAACTATCTTCCTTTTTTCTCATTAAATTACTCCTGCCCTATCATAAACCTTGTCTTTTGTTCTTTCTTCCCACATGTCCAATTGCCAAATTTCCCTACCTTTACTTCTTAAAATCTATTTCACCTCTGCCTTTATTTGTTTCTAATGAAAGGTCATTCATTCGAAACATTGGGCATGATCTTAAGGTTTAAATCTATGTTGGAAGCAGGAATCTGGCATTGGTTTTCCCTTGAATGGCCAATTTGTGGCCAAAGGCTGTACTTACCATCTGATTAAGGGCAGGATGGAACTCAAAGACTGAGGGTTCCTAGGAAGCCACTCTGCCTACAAAGGAGCTGCAAGAGAGGAGGCATCTCCATCTTGAGAGATGCCATTTCAGTAACTTCCCATATCTAAAATAACAAGTGGCCGTGGTTACCAGGCCGCCATTGTGTAAGGAAAAGCCACACACACAAAGCAACCTGAAGGTGCAACCGCAATTAGGTTGGTGAGGGAAGGGCATCGGTGTCTGCCTGTATGACACAGTAATCCCCTGGTTTGGTCTCTCAGGCAACTGGTCAGTGCCCAACAGGCAGTCTAAGATATTCCAACTGGTCTTTGATTAGTGGCCTTTAACCCACCACAGTTGGTTTGTCTAGCACTCCTTTAACCTCAGATTGTAGAGAGAAACTGACTCAGGGGCAGGAAGGTGCCAGTTAACAGGCCTGTGGCCAACTGCTGAGTTTCTACATCTGTCTGCCCATGAATTGTATTTCTCCCACTGGGTCGTAAACAAGGCATATGGCATGCTTGCTTTCATCAGCCGAGGCTTCGAGTTTAAAAATTGGCGGGTAATATTGCAGCTTTAAAGAACTTTGGTTAGGCTGTGTTTTGTTTTACAGAGAGGGTGGTGGGTGCTTGGAACTTCACTGCTGGGGGAGGTTGTGGAAGCAGTTACGATAGAAACTTTTGAAGGGCATCTTGACAAATAGATGAATAGGATGGGAATAGAGGGATGCAGTCCCTGCGAAGATAGGGGGTTTTCGTTGTGATGGGCAGTATGACAGCGCAGGCTTTGAGGGCTGAAGGGCCTGTTCCTGTGTTGTAATTTTCTTTGTTCTTGTTGTTTGTACAGTTTCTTCCTTGGCTGCTGAATATTTCCAGAATCCTGGGTCACAATTAGCTTCAGGCTCTCGGTGCCTGACTTGGAAATAGGTTGTACTTCCTTCAGTGTCACTGGGTCAAAATCTTGGAATTCCCTTCCCATGGGAATTGTGGGTCAACCTGCAGAACATGGATTGCAGTAGTTCAAGGTGGCAACTCACCACCACCTTCTCAAGGGCAACTAAGGCAATAAAATGCTGGCCAGCAAGTGATGCCCATGCCCTACGAGCGAAGTTAAACAAAAACTATTTTGCCATTATGTTCAGGACCGGAAACTTCTATTTTGTCCTGAGCTGTTCTGCTGCCTCCTGCTGGCAGGGAATTTAGCTAGGAAAATTCATCCCTGTCATTTTGAATGTTACTGGGAAAGTCATTGACCCAAGCCATTCCAATAACTACTCCAAACAAATGTGGAAAAATAATAATAAACAGCAATTATTCCTGAAGCAAGAATGAGTGGAAGGTTTGCTTGTGTATCTGTACACTGTTCATTGATAATCCTTTCCATTTCAGATTATTCCATGCCTCATTCCAGATTGCAAAAAAAGAACGTGACATTGTTTTAAATAAAAGTACTAAAGTACTAAATTTTTTGACTTCTTTCATTAAAATAAACCATCAGTCTCTATTTAAAGTCACAAGTCCTTCTGTGACCTCCTATATCAAACGCCATGGGGCTGTGATTGAGCAAAAATGAACTAGACTTGCCATATAAATACAGTGGCTACAATAGGAGGTCAGAGGCTAGGAATTATGCAGCAAGTCACTCATGACTCCCCTAAATGTCTTCATCATGTACAAGACACAAGTCAGGAGTTTGATGGAATACTCTCCACTTGTCCAGATGAGTGCAGCTCCAACAACACTAGAAGCTTGACAGCATCCAGAGGCTTTGTTGAAAGCATCTGCTTGATTGCCATCAACTACATTCTCTTCATCACTAACACAGTGAAGGGCAGTGTGTATCATCTACAAGATGCACTGCAAAATTTGCTGACAATGCCTCAACCTGTTAAGGATAAGAAGGTTACATTTAAACATTTGCAGAATATTTATTATCTTCTTGAAATAAAAATGAAATTGTTATTATTGGGACTTTGAAAAAGTTAGTGTTAGAATATTTCCGTACTAAGAGCTTGGCAGTTCACCATTGTCATACTTTTTGGTAACACAGTTCCATAGCCTCCAACTGATTTTAATTTAAATTTAGGTTAACTGGTAAAATTAAATATAAGATTGTCTCAATGCAATCTTTTCTTTCAAAGAAAACAGCCAGTTTCTCAGTAAACAAGCAAATTGATTTGTTGAATATGGCGGCTGAACAATTTATTAACTTCACAAATCAGTCAGTTGTTTAAATTGATCATTTTAAGTGAACAACTGTAAAGCTATCTGTCACTGTGTATTTTTTACTGTAATGTGGTGCTTATTCTTTCAAATGGACTGAACTATTCTTGCTCTGTAGAACACCAAAGAATACATAGGGTTCCTTGATCTGGTACCAACTGTGAAAACTTTACATGTTGTCTCCCTCTGTAGCTATCAACTAGTGCTGCAGAGATAAATATACATTATATATATGTATGTGTATGTGTGTGTGTGCTGCATATAAATTTAGGATGATAATCGGTGCAGGCTAGCTGCAGAGGGCATGCTAGCACTGATGTGAAATCCTGCTTAGATGGATCTTAGGAAGAATGTTAAAATAAGGTAAATGCTATTTAAAAGCATGAGTGCCTTGAAATTGCACAATGCTCACTATGACTTTTCTGTAGAGCACTGGCAAAAATTACATCAAGTCAATTGAATGCCTCCATATGGGCGTTCTATGATTTAGTTAGAAAAAAATCACTTTTGTCACAAAGTAAACATTACTTTACCACCTATTTTAAATATCCTTACATTTTTTGCTTTCTGAATTACAACAACAATTTATATTTAAATAGCAACTTTAACATTGCAAACTTTCCCGAGGCACCTCACTGGAACATTTTCAAGCAGAATTTGCTGCAGAACCACTTGAGGAGATATTGGGATTGATGAACTAGGTTTAAAAGTGAATCTTAAGGGAGGAAAGAGAGGAACACCAGTAGGGCTTTTTAATGAGGGAATTCCAGTGGTCAGAACAATGGCAGCTGAAGGCTTAGTTGCCATTAATAAAGCAATAAAAATTGGGTTTCTCAAGAGGATAGGATTGGACATGAACCGAAATCATGGAGAGTGTAGGGCTGAAGCCGGTTCCATTGATAAGTAGGAGGGAGGAGTTGGGGGAGGCGATTTAAAAGTAAGAATGCGAGATATAAAATTGAAACTTTATTGAATTGGGAGGCAATGTAAGTCAGTCAGCATGGGTGTAAAGGATGAATGGGACTTGTAAGGTATGCAATTTGTACATTATTCAAGTTTACATTTTGGACTAGTGGCATGTGGGTTTAGTCTGAGTCGATACAAGAGGTTGATGATTAACTTTTGAGTATTTCTATAGCAATAGTAGTTTATTTTATAATATATTATGAAAGAGAGCAATTTTTTGGAGAGTAACAAGGCTTTGTTTCATTGGGCAAGTTTTACAATCAAACAGAATAAACAGTGCAGTGCATTAGGCTTCAGCTGGAAAGTTCTGGAATTGTGATTTTTGGCTTAGGGGAAACACCTATAGCTTGAATAAAGTCCTTTTTGTTTTGTAGTTTGCAGAAGTCTTATGATCCTGCAGAGGGGGATATTTAGAACTGTTTAAAAATTGGTTGCCTGATCCCAAAAGGAATTTGGTCTCAAAGTTTGAAGTGATTAGTTAAAATGGTAGAAGGATTATTCAAAGTAGTGAAAGTCTAAGCTCAGTAGTATGCAATCTCAAGGATGAGAATATTGGATTCTCAAGATGAGAATTGAAGCTGCAGCTGAGTTAAGCCATATTAAAGGTGACAGAGAAAGGAATTCACTATGGTGTGAGTACTGTAAAAGAGTACTTTAAGTGAGTACTGTAGGGGAGGCAATGGCCTAATGGTATTATCGCTGGATTGTTAATCTAGAGACGCAGGCAATTTACTGTGGACCTGGGTTTGAATTCCACCATAGTAGATGGTGGAATTTGAATTCGATAAAAATCTGGAATTTAGAGTCTAATGAAGACCATGAAACCGTTGTTGATTGTCAGAAAAACCCAACTGGTTCACCTATGTCCTTTGGTTAGACCCACTGCCTCACTATGTCAGGGACCTGGGTTCAATACCACCCTTGTGTGGAGGATGGGTGTCTGTGTGGAGGTTGCACATTCTCCCATTGTCTGCTTGGGTTTCCTCCCACAGTCCAAAGATGCTACCTTAATGGGCATGGCTGCGTTGTTAGCAACTCATCGCAGGGTGACATATGACACCAAGTTACTGAGCCATGTATTGAACCTCAGATAGTCACTAGAGAGAGGCTTTGAAGTTGATTGCCAGAGAATAAGGTTTGAAGTGGGGAATCAATATTTATTTGGAAGAAATTTCTGCTCATCCAGAACTGGGTGTAAGACAAGCAGTCTGATGAATTAGAGACAGTGATTGTGATATCAAGCTGGGTGCCATGTAGAAACTGATATCACCAGTGGGTGGCATGGAGATGAGAAGTGGGAGAGAGCTGTGGGACAGACACTCAAGTGACACCAGAGGAGGACAGGAAGAGGAATATTGCAGGTTATTCCCTGATTGTGATTTGCTAGATAAAAATATTCCCAGGCAAGTGTCATCCCACCTGGACACTTGGTTGAGAGACTTCAGAGGTAGATGGTGTAGTCAGTTAGGACAAGAATTACAGGTTGAGTAGGACGACAAGGGACGGCATACCCTTCTCACATCAGATGTTATGTTGATGTTAATAAGAGCCTGATTTAGTACCGGGGTGCTGGCAGAAATCTGATTGGAAGGGTTTAAACAGTGAGTCCCAAGAAACCTAGGTACAGATTTATGAAGCGACAACACTTTCAAGGATTTTGGAGAGCAAAAATGGTTGTGCAAGGGCAGAGGGGTAAAAGTTTAGCTTGTTGAAGAGAGGGACAGTAAATGAATAGAGAAAGCCATTACCAACATCACTAAGGTAGACAGACAGGAGGTTGGAAGAACACAGCAAGCCAGGCAGCATCTGGACGTCAGGAAGAGCCAACGTTTCTGGTAGTACCCTTTTTCAGGACTCACTAAAGAAGGGTTATACCGGAAACGTTGGCTCTTCCTTACCTCCGGATGCTGCCTGGCTTGCTGAGTTCTTCCAGCCTCCTGTTTGACTACCTTGGATTCTCATATCTACACTTTTTTTTGACTCTTCACAACATCCCTGAACATAGGAACCAGGAAGGGTTGTTGGATGGTCAGCAGTTCAGCAAGGGTGTGAGGGAAATTGCAAAGAAACCATTAGAGTTAGAACATTTCTTCTGAATTTGTCCATTTGCTTTTTCTAAATTAATAAAAAGTTTACAATACAGAATATGAGCCCACAATATTCCAACTTGTACCATTCACTGTGTAAAGTTCCTGTTTATTCAGGAAGGAAAGGGTTACAATTCTCAATGCATAAATACCTCCCACGTTTTTGAGAGTTTATATAATGATTAATAGCTCTTTCATGTGACCTTGAGGATGATGTTGGAATCTGAATAAAGACAATGCATGATTATGATAAGTGGGAATGTCTGTGAAATCCACAACACTGACATTCTCACCTAAACTGAGCATGGATTTGATCTGAAAATACTTACGACCGTTATTCAAATGTCAAAATTAAAATGAGGTGCATTGCGTCTACAGTTTTGCAGTATTTGCAATATGTATTGTAGTTTAGTCACCAGAAATATCTCGTGCAAGAAACATGAAAAATGTTGCTTTTGCAACTGTTGATGATCCCTGCTTCTGGGGCCAACAATCCTTCATTGCAAAATTAACAATTTTAGAGTTAATTTTGAAACTCTTCATATTTTCATAATGTTCACAACAAACAGCCCATTTACTCATTCTTGGCATCATTTGCTTCTTTTACAATTAAATACTAAAGTCTACACTTGACTTGATAGATGCTAAGTGGAATGAATGCAAAAGCCAGAGCATATTTTTTTAAAAAAAGGGTGTAATGGATAGGTGTAATGCCAACGACATAAGAATATTTTAAATCTGGTCTGAGGCAGGTCAAAAAGCAAAACTGCTGGTGGAATCAGTACTGCAGGTCCCGTAGAGTCTGTGTATTCTGGAATAGGGGATTTCAACACTCAGTCCAGCTATCGGTGAACTGAACAACCATAATGTCTAGAGAGCCCATTAGTGGTATCTCCACATCAGCCTGCCATTGTGTTTCTCTCCTGTACCTTCACCAGGAATAAGAGCAATTATAAACTGAGATTCCAAAACATGGTTTGTGACAAGAATGTTGATTAGTAGTGGATCTAGTAAATTCATGAACTAATTTTTGACATTGTTGTTTTTGTTACGTTAATCCAAGTTCATTAAACTTGTGCACTTAAATGTTAACATACACTAGAGCATTTGGATGTGTATCTGTAACACATTATTAAAAAAAATGACAAAGACTGTTTGCAGAACCTTCAGAGTATTAAAGATGATAAATGGGGAAGGTTTGGCTGAGTCACTGCACTGCACCGCACTCCAGCAAATCTGGATACAAATCCCACCTTCTCCTGACATTTGCTCTTTAGCTTTCCTGACACACAGAGTTAATGAAGTCAGTGGTGTCATTGGATGCACCGCAGTGTGGCAGTAAGGCACTTAGTCAATAGAGGAAAGAAAAATCAGCTGAGCTTTCAGGTCGAGCCCAGCTCGCTGGCTGCATAGCAACACTACCAGGGGCTGTGGTCCACAGCTCCCTCCCTGGGCTCTGACTCAAATGTGAACTGGTCCAGTCTGAGAGGTTTTATGGGGGTAATTGCTCATTTGCAATTGCTTATATCAAGGGTTTTAAATCTATATTTCCCTTCCTGTTAGCTCTGTCTTCTATCCAGACCACATTGCCTAGGGGTCAGAGAAATAGTGAGTAGGACAAGGTCATTCATCTCCTTGGGCATGTTCTACCATTCAATTAGATCATGACGAACCTGTTCTCTTCACTCCGTTTTGTAATTTTTAATACCATTGCTTAACAAAACCTGTTTCTCCAGTTTCAACATTTTCAATTGATCTAGCCTCAACGACATAATGGGGGAAATGAGCTTTAGATTTCCCGTACCACTTTTTGAGAAGAAAAATGTAGTTAACTCTTGCCCTCTAGGGAATTAGGGATTGGCAACAAATGCTGGATTAGCTACCCATGCTCACCTAGAGTCATACAACATAGAAACAGACCCTTCGGTCCAACTCATTCATGCCGACCAAGTTTCCCAAACTAAACTAAACTTGCCCTTGTTTGGCACATACCTCTCTAAACATTTCCTATCCAAGGACCTATCCAAATGTCTTTTAAATGTTGCAAATGTATCTGCATCCACCACTTCCTCTGGTAGTGCATTCCACAAACGAACCATCCTCTGTGAAAATGTTGCTAAGGTACACAGGCTGGTATAAATGGTATTTAGCCCTCTTGCTGTCATTGATAAGACCATTGAGTATAGAAATTAGGAGATCATTGTTGCAGATGTACAGGAAGTTGGTGAGGTCACTTTTGGAGTATTGTGTACAGTTCTGGTCATCCTGCTGTAGGAATCATGTTATTAAATTGGAGAGGGTGCAGAAAAGATTCACCAGGATGTTGCTGGGACTGGAGGGTTTCAGTTATAAGGAGAGGCTGGATAACCTGGGACATTGTAAGTTAAGGGATGATCTTTCAGAGGTTTATAAAATCATGAGGGGCATAGATAAGTTGAATAGCCAAGGTCTTTTCTCTAGAATCGGAGAATTCAAAACAAAAGGGCATAATTTCAAGGGAAGAGGAGAAAGACTTAAAAGGGACCCGAGGGTCCCAATGAGGGAACAATAAAATATCATCCCTGAACAGAGTTCCTAACTTCTACCAGTACTTGTGTGAGCAGTCTGGCAATGACCTTTTCCTCCAATATCCCCTCCCTCCGTGTGGAAGATAATCACATCCCCTCTGTAGAATAACTACCCACAGTGATAGAGATGACCCAGAAACTTGGAGCAGTGGGAAAGGGGAGCTCCTAGTTGAACTCTATCGTGTTGCATGCTAGTGCCCCAACACACTGCCCCACTGTATCATCATTAAGAGGCATTGTTTTTTTAAAAGTTAATTAATAAAGAAATGATAAATTACCTCAGAAGCCAGCAATGTGAGACAATTTCTTTACAATGAATAATTAGTGAACTTTATAGAAAAGGGCCATTCTCTGAGGATTTGTGCTCATTTTAAAGATATTTTGTATTTTTATTGTAGCAAAGCGATGTCATGATTAAAGCACATCTTCCTTTCAGTCAGATATGTTTAATGTCCTAACCTAGCCAACGGTACAGATGAAGCTAAAAATCTTGGTCAGTTTGGGACATAGAATGCCCAGCATTTTTGCCGCATTGTGGCAACTCCACTACACAGTTCTCACAGGTTTAATTAACATTCGAAGTTGCATTACTAAAGTAGTGACCTTTCTTTTATTCACATTCAAATCACACTCCAAATTCCCCAAACCCTGACCTCTTGTCCTAATGCTGTTGACGGTATAACCTTTTGGACCCCTGGCTCACCTTTACTAGATCTCTCCCTAACTTCCTCCATGTCTCCACCCTATGATTGCCTTTTAAAGATCTCACCAAAACCTATCATTTCAACGAAACAGTAAGCCACTGTCTTCCTAATCCCTTCTTGATGTCTTTTTTTTAGTTATCAATGTGGAAAGTACTTTTCATTTTAGCTCCCTTCAGTCTTAAAGTCGTTATGTGAATGGAACCTTTGAAGATAAGGGGGAAAAATTAGATGGTCCTGAAAATTGATGTGAGTATCATGATGTGGATGGCCTGGCACTTGTTCAGTGTGAAGGAGGCAGCGTAGCAACCTTGTACTAGATTAGAGACAAAAATAACCTGCAGATGCTGGAATCCAAGGTAGACAAACAGGAGGCTGGAAAAACACAGCAAGCCAGGCAGCATCTGGAGAAGGAAAAGTCAACGTTTCAGGTATTACCTGAAGAAAGGTAATACCTGAAATTTTGACTTTTCCTCCTCCCGATGCTGCCTGGCTTGCTGTGTTTTTCCAGCCTCCTGTTTGTCCAGCATGTACTGCTTGCTCATTATAATGACTTCTGCTTGAAGCCAGCACGAACCTCACTGTTTATTAGCTGCAAAGGAGCCCAATTTCATTACTTGCGAGTACCACCTCATGTTAGTGTGCCCAGCTTAATCCTAGCCTGCACTGCGTAAGAGGAAGGGTGCACTTGCTAATTGTAGTGGTGGGGTATGTAACGTTCAACAATTGCTGGCCTTAGGAGACAGTGGTGCATTAAGATCTTTTTCTGTCACAGTGGAGATCTTCATTGATGAGTTAAAAAGAGGAGATGGCCTCCAGACAGATGATGAGATGACAATGGAAACTGGTAGCTGTGGATCACTTCATGAGGTTTAATGGTATCATGTGAGTGGTCAAGGTCAGTCAGTGCATCTTCAAATATCTTATCCCAGCTCCAGAGCCAGCCTCAGCCACTGTTCAATTCATCACATCCTATCACTCAGTACCAAGATTCTCTCTATCGGGACCCAGACCAATTATGGTGAAACTTCAGTTCCACCTCACAGTGCTGTTATCGGCTAGGCATGCTATCACACAGCTTGCACACTCTGTCAGCTATTTCACTGTGACAGTCACATCAACCAGAAGTATTTCAGAGCATACAATAATGCTTCCCTTTGGCTTGCAGGAGAGGTTGATTCATAACTGGAGACAGCAGCTGCTATCCAGAGGGAGAGATACTCCTGCATGTTCTATCCCCTGCTCAGTAAATGGTGCTGATTGTTATCAGGGATTGTCGAGGAGGAGCTTAATCCATTGAAGTTGATGATGTGCTTGTATCTAGTCTCCCAGTTCACATTTTCCTTCCAATTTCACCTAGGAATCTTTTTTGAGTTACAAGTTTCTAATAGTTTTAGCTTGCACAGCTTACTTCTTTCACTGTCCAGTCCACTTGTTCATTTTTCCTTACACATACCCAAGAATTGCAACAGTTGGATGAAACCAAGAAGATGGTGATGATGCGAGCCCACAGTCACCTTGATTACGCACGCACAACTTCTAACGCAGACACTGACAGTGCATGTATCTTGTAGGATAGAGCAGAAGCAGGAATTATCTGTGATGAGAAATCAGGCACAAGAGTGTGACAGTCAAAGCATGGGACAAAGAGATCTCAGGTGCCAGCTCACTGGAGAACTCTTTAACAATTTTAATGGCCTATGTTAGAGAAGGACAGGGCTTTTGTGCAGAATTTAGAGTCTACCTTTTCCCAATGGATGCTCCACTTGCAGAAATAAACATGAAACAGCTTCTCTGCTTTCATGCCCCATAAACAGCTTCCACCAAAGGCCTGAGTGTTGCCATGAGGGCTCAGACTGCTGCCAATGTGGCCAACACTACCACTGTTCCATTGGACTTGCAGCATGTCACTGCATCCATCAGAAATTGCTGGGACGTGAGCTTGGGGATGGGACAGTGGCTTTGTGGGACACAAACCTACTGTCCTCTGTCAGGGTGACAGCATTCATCTTCCCTTCCCCTCCATGATGGTATCTGTCAGTCAGTCAGCCCAGACTACTACTGCCTTGACCAATGATGCAGCCTGAAGTTGGGTCTGCTTCCTGACCTGTGTGTCATCATCAGCATGGAATTGATGCTCCTGTCAGAAAAGTGTAGGTGCCTCAGAGTATTAACCCTGGCATGTAAATGAGGAGGATATGGCATCTGATGTTTTATCCTCGAGAGTGCCTTTGGCAATGCTGGAGTCCAGATCCTCATGGATCTGTGGGGTGGGTGAGTTTAAACTTTGCAGCTTAACTCTGAACCAGTTCCCCTGACAATGTGAAAGAGAGGAGAAGTCAGCTGGAGGCAGACTTAAATACATTTAAATTGGACGCATTGACTGAGGCCATGGTTCCTGTTTAATATCATGGAATTCTTCCACAGTATCATGTCCATTCATAAAACCTGGTGAGCACAGATCTGGGGCCAGAAATGGCAATAATATATTTTGTTTCCCCACAGGCCAGAGGCACATAGATTAGCAAGTAAACCTTGGGCCTTTCATATCCTGGATTCAGCCCTCTTCCCTGATTGCAATGCCCTCAGAATCCCATACTCTTCGAATAACTTTCCTGACTGTTGTGAAGCAATTGTTCAGATCTCAAATTGCAGTCTCCATTCCCCCAAGTCCTGATTCTGCTCAGCACTGGCCAGTCCTTACTTCTAGGTTCAGGTCAAAGACAGATACAAATGAAACTCAGAAGTTTAAACCATCCTGAGCACACATTCCAAAAGCCTGGATGGTTTCCCATCCAGCTTAGCCTCCACTAATCCTGCTAATAATTAAAATCCAGTTGGTAGTTCTTGAAAAACTAGCCAAGGGTGGAATCAAGCAAAAGTGTGAAAGATAATAGATAATGATCGTATTGTTGATTGAAGGTTTGTTTTCTCCTGCTGTTTAATACTTAGGATTAAAAAGGAGCTTGAAATTGCTGGCACAAATGCTTCTCCAATCTCTCCAAGGTTTGCCTTGCAATCTGAACATGTTCAGACATATTTCCCATTCTCACAGAGTTAAAACAAATCGGTGAAAAGGAACAAGCTTCTCACAGCTGTCAGCATGACTTCTGTTTTTCAGTGGAGGTAGTGGGTGTAAACATTGAATTTAATTTCTCTTATTTCATACGACTTGCTGGATTGCTTTAATGCTGACAAGGTCATCCACCCACCGTTAGTGGGAAAAGTGTTTGACTAAAGTCTTATGTTTTAAAACATTTCATGAACCAAAATTGTTTGGTTTGTGCTTGGCAGGATGAGCTACAGCTAACATAGTATAGTTGTTGGAAGACACATGCAGTTAAAATTACCTATGCCATTCACAGATTAGAAATCCACATTTTTACGTGTGTATGATGTATAAAGTAAATTAGCAATCAAACAATCAAAATTAGCAATTAAGGCACCATTGTAGATGAGATACCTAATGTACAAGGTGTGAGAAAATATCTTTAAAGATTTCAGTGATGTGGGAATTGTGTGTCACTAAACAAAGAGGAGCATCTGCTTATGGGTTGGCACATATATTTACTAACACAAAGGTAAGTGCAACTGTAAAATGTCCAGTGCGCTCTTCCAGATTAAATTCCTTGCTTGTGAAGCCCTCCATGTGCAACTGATGAGCTGGTCCATGTTGGGAAAAGTGTTCCAGCTCCCATCGTCTTCCCCAAAGCTGTTTCAAGGATCTTCAACATAGTAACCGTACCTGCATTTTTGTCTTCAGTGCAAAAGTTAATTGTAAGAAGATGGAGAATTGTGAGGTGATGTGGATGTGGTTTGGAAGGAAGACAGGACTAAAAGCATGGGATGGACAGGATATGGATCGCCAGGACACATGGATGGTCCATGTTCAATGTTTTTTAATGCTCTGTTATAGGATATACTTTGTCAGATAGGGCGGCACGGTGGCTCAATGGTTAACACTGCAGCCTCACAGCACCAGGGACCCGGGTTCGATTCCAGCCTTGGGCGACTGTCTATGTGGAGTTTGCACATTGTCCCTGTGTCTGCATGGGTTTCCTCCAGGTGCTCTGGTTTCCTCCCACAGTCCAAAGATGTGCAGGCTAGGTGGATCGGTCATGCTAAATTGCCTGTAGTGTTCAGGGGTGTGTGGGTTATAGGGGGATGGGTCTGGTTGGGATGCTTCAAGGGGCAGTGTGGATTTGTTGGGCCGAAGGGCCTGTTTCCACACTGTAGGTAATCTAATTTAAAAAAAAAGACTCCGTGGTGCCAGAATGTTGCAAATAGCCAGTGCACATCGGAAACGGATGGGCAGTACCTGACAGATTTTCTGCTATGCACTGGCTGAGTGCAAGTTCCTACCAGCACCAGTGAGTTAAGTAAAATCTACGCTCACAGGTCAACACTTAGCACAACATATTCCATGCCACATTGCATTGTTGGTGATCTTTTGTTTCACTGCACATGCCTGGATCCAGTCTCCCATTCCCACTAACTGGAACTACGTGCACTAACCCGGAAAATTGGCACATTTTTCAGAAGTGCGGCATTTACACTTGAAAATTTATATTACAATTATTCCTTTTTATTCGCAATATATCAGAGAAATCTCATTGTATATTGCTTCAACTAAGCATTATTTTAATAATATTTATTGCAGTTGTATTCATTACAATTGACCTACCGTAAATTATTAAAGGGTTCTTACGATTTACAACAAAACCCTTGTTGTTCCATAACTCTTTTGCACTAACCGTAAATGATAACACATGAAGGAGGTCCCACTTCCCTCTTACTCAAGACTGCATGTTTTTCTCTGTAATTTGCCAAAACCTACTAGAATGTAATTAAGAATTGAACTTATAAAATATAGTTTCATGAGTAGATCAGCAATTATAAAAACTGTTTCCTGTAAATTCTTTTCCGTAACATGAATCAGAACTGACTTTGTACAGGCATTGGCTACTTACTTGTTCTGTTTCAAACTAACCAAATTCTTTTAAAAGTTAATGCATTGAAGTTCAGGTTTGTGTTGGTAGATTTTAAGATAATGTTGCCTTCAGGCACCATTTTCGTGTAATCATATGCAGATGCGAGCAATCCCTTTACCATTAAGTTTTTGATTGACATGTTTTATTTGTCTGCTGTTTGCCTGGAGAAAATAGAATAAAAAAGATTGGGTCTTGTTGCATCCAAAGTATGAGTTTTCATGTGCACTTGAATGTGGGATGATTACTGATAGATTTGATTGTTAAAGTATGACTCTGGTCAGATGGACTGAAACACCTCAATCCTTCTTTTTAAATCCTATGGTACAAAAACTTGGCAGCTGACTGATTCAATTTCAAAGATACTTTGCAGTGAAATTGCAAGTGTAAAAATTAGGGGCAGACATGCAAGGGTTGCAACTCCTGGCCAGCAATCTGTCTGGTAATGTTTCCTTTTCTAACTTCAGTGGAGATGGAATAAGTTTCCTGAAAGGATAAAGTGGCCCTGATATTTATGATGCTGCTGGAGCATCTGTCCAATGGCACCTTCTACTCAGGCAGGTGAATGGTCATGGATTCAGGGATTTTTGGGCGGTGGTTGGTGCTACTGATAAGACATCTGAGGAGAAGATATATTTCTGCCCACTGCTCCATAGATGCTGTGTATCTGAGATTGACTGACTTTGACAAAAGATATTGTGGACCCTATTGTATAGCAGAGATACACCTACGTCATGTACACTAGGTGAGACAACTAAATTACTGAAACACCCCAAGGTCTTACTAATCTCAGCTACAACTATAAAATCATGATGATGGCAGGCAAAAGAAAGGTCTACTTTTATATGATCAGCAAGGTGCTGTAACCCACAGCTTCAAAGATTTATTATGAATGCCATTATTACTTTGCTGGCATATTTATCTGCGTCTCTGTCTTTGTATTTGGTAAAATTACTAATCATGCCCAAATTTGTATCTCATAAATGTATCCATTAAGAACATTGTTGCCAACCTTACAGGTCATTATAACCATCCCATTCAGTGACTGAGGCAACACAATTTATATATTCGTGTGTTCAACTGGATCTTAATTATGGGTAATGTAACAATAGCCATTACAGAGAAAGATGGTAGGCTTTTATTTATTTAATGAGATGTGGAGTCAAGGCATGAAAGAAAAGGACACCATGTCCTCATCTTTGTCTATGTACAACTAGCCTATTTGCATGCTCTCATCCTGACCAACAACAAATGTCACCAGAGCTTTTTGTTATCCTGGCAAACAGTTCATAACCTCTGTCAGCAGCTGAGGGCTTTATTAGAATCAGATTCTGCAGTAAGCGTAACCCTGTTAGTGCCACTGGAAGTGACAGCTGGACTTCCGTTCAGTGCTTCTGGCACAAGGATGTCTTGCTGCAATTATAAGGGGCATTGATGAGGCCACTCCTGGAATATTGTGTGCAGTTTTGGTCTCCTTATCTGAGGAAGGATGGCCTTGCTATAGAGGGAGTGCAGCGAAGATTTACCAAACTGATTCCTGGGCTGGCAGGACTGACATATGAGAAGAGATTGTGTCAGTTAGGATTGTATTCACTAGAATTTAGAAGAATGAAGGGGAGGTCTCATACAAACCTAGTAAGTTCCAATAGGACAGATAAAATGCTGGAAGGATGTTTGAATTGTGGGGGGCTGTGCGTAACCAGGGTTCTTAGTTTTAGAATAAAGGATAAACCTTTTAGCACTGAGATGAGGAGAAAGGAGATAAATATAGCTCTTGTGGCTAAAGGGATCAAGAATTTTTGGGGGGAGGATGGGATTATGGTATTGAGCGCAATGATCAGCCACGATCATATTGAATAGTGGAGTGGGCTCAGGGGTTGAATGGCTATTCCTGCTCCTATTTCTATCTTTCTGCTTGTTTAAGCCTCTGTCAGTGCTATTGCTGGACCCAGCAGTTCTTTAATGTTTAATTACAAATTAAATTACAGTGGTGGCTTGGTTTATGAATATGTGTCTCTGATTCCAGCATGAAATAATTACAGCTCGGTCATTTTGGAAGGTATATCCCTTTCCTTAGAGCCTTGGATGCCTTGTCATCCTGAACAGTTGTCAGTCTTCCACAATTTTGGAATAATGCATTAATTCAGTGTCAGCAATCCCTTCATTGGGAATTTGAAAGAAATGACAATGTACTAGACTTTTTGAATTAATAAAGATACGACAGTGGATATAAATGACCTGATAACCCTTTGTTTGCAAAAATCAAAAGCAGAACAAGACACCTAACCATTCAGAAGTGGCTTGCTGGTTCTGAGCCTGTGAAGATTTGATGATATAGATCCTGCCAGTTTGGCATTCAGCAAAGGCACAAGGTCTATGACTCTATAAATGTATTTTAGAATGCTTGGTGTGGTGGCAGTCGGAGAGAAGAATGTCTATTGGTAAAATGTCCAAGCTTTCTTCCTTGAGACTGTTGGAGTGCTGATTCCCATTGATCTCTGGACCTATGTCTCTCTCAGCTCTGCTGCAGATACCTCAGAAGCTATTTGATGGCCATCATAGCCTGCAGTGCAAGAAACGTTTCCCTGATGACTGTATAGGCACAAATTGTAGGCTCCTCTTAGCTAAAGCTTGCAGGGTATTCTAGTCAAATTCAAGTGACCTATGTGCATAATCAAGTACAGACTGGAAGCTCTATTTAATGTGCAGAGACAGGGAGGTCAGAATCTCTATAAACTGAGCAATAAAGCATCCTGTGCATCTCATCAGCAAGATTCTGCTCCTATTAAACAAACAACGTTGCTGACCCTCTGCTACACATCATGATTTACCTATTTTTCTTTAAAAGGAGTTGTAGAATTGAAATGAAAAGAATGCATTCCCAATGAAGAAGTTGATGCTCCAATGGTATCTTAGTGATGGCATTTCTGTTGAGGGAAAATGTTGACGCTTCTAGCTTCACTCCAATGACTTGGCGAGAGTATCTTTGTTGACACTTTGATGTAGTACTGAGGGAGTGCTGCAGTGTCAGAGGTGCTGGCTTCCAGATGCGATGTTAAACCAAGGCTTTGCTTTCCATCTCAGATAAACATGAAAGATCTCATGGGATTGTCAAAGATGGGAAGGGAATTTTCCTGGTATTCAGGCCAATATTTATCCCTCTACTATATCACTGGGAAAAGCAATTTGATTGGCTGTCTAACTCATTGCTGTTTGTGTCGATCTTGCTGTATGTAATCAAGCTGCCACATTTCTGCATTACCACAATGACTTTATTCATTGTGAAATTAATGCAATTTTTTTCCTGTGCTCCTTTCTTCTTCCTTCATGGTTTCCTTAAGAGATAATCGCTTTCACAAAATGTGTTCTTTAACAACTTTATTTGTTGTTATTTGATAGAATCAATTTGAAACTTTAAAAAATGCCTGAATTTTGTGATTTTTTTTATTCCTTCATAATGAGAGCATTGTTGGCTAGGCCAGCATTTATTATCCATCCCTAATTGCCCCCAGAGACGTTTAGAGTCAACCATGTTACTGTGGGTCTGGAGTCACAGTAGGCCAAACCAGGTAAGTATGGTAATTTCCTTCCCTAAAGGACATTAGTGAAGTAGGTGGGTTTAATTCAAACAATCAGCAATGGATTTATGATTATCTCTTAATTCCATTGCAGCAGCCTCTGAAGGAATTGTATTGGAAATTGCATTTTATGCTGGGCAATTTGTCTACATCTGTAAGCTTCTGAATGTCATCATTTGAATCAGAGTACAATTCAGTACATAGTTACTCAGGGATATATAAATAGTTTAATTCCTGAGTAGCTATTTAACCATCCCTGTACTTTTCCAATTCCCCTGGTCACTACACCTTCTCCAGAGTCTGACCTGGTATCCCATCACCCCTCCCTGAGAAGCAACACCCTTTTATGGACACTCTCGCCCCTTCCCCTGCTCTGGACCCACTCCACCTCCTGTCCCAAACCTCCTCCCTCACTTCTGACCTAATCTGCCTCCTATCTTTCGCCCCAGACACAAACCTCCCTCCCCACTCATAATTCTTAATCTCCTCCCTAACCTGGCCCTGCACTAGGTCCCACTAGATTACTTTCTCCCATCCACCCCAACCCCCACCCTTACGTGGCCCCCTTGACAACTTGCACCCACCTGATACTTCACTCCCTGGCAATGCAACCCCTCCACACCTGGCACCCTACCACTACCCAGGGTGCATCCTACACCCCTACCCACCTGGCAACCCACCCTCCAGTATCTTAACCTCACACGTAACCAAGTGCGTACTGTTTGACAGCAACTGTCAAAGGGTCTTTCTCTGATTCTGGATATTTACATTTCAGAATACAGCAACTGACTGCTCTGAAAAGGAGATGTAATTTTCCTTGTGACAGTTCTGGGCTGCGGGAAAACTGTTAGATTGGAAGTACAACCGCATATTTCTGAAGGATCAGAATCCTCTCTAGGAAATGTGGAGCTCTGTCCTTCCATTTCAAAGGAGGAGCAGAGTGTGTGAGGTTGCCAAACCTTGGAACATCTGGCCCTGTACATTAAACTCGGATTTTTAACTCAGGGTTTACCTCCAAGCAACTTTTCAATTGCATTGACTCCCGGTGGAGTTTATCTATAGAGTTTTAATTAATGTGAAGTAACTGGAGTATTATCATCACAGGCTTACTGACTGAAGAATTACTTACACTTAAAGCCAATGTGCTGTATGCTTGTGTGTGAGGTTTGCAAGATGTAACAGTAATCTCTCTAGAGCAAAAGGATGGCAAAACTGTCACTTTAAAATATGTATTTTCAAAGTTACTGTAGAAATAATCTATTTGCACAGAACACACCTGTCTCTCCAGTAATAAGCTTCATCTTTAATACAGAATTATGGCATTCCATGTTTATCATGAGGGGACTGTTTATTTTCTTTCTTAATTGCTCGCCCATTTAAAAAAAAGTAGATAATATCATATGTGGGCGAAGGCTGGGTTGAAGCTACTCCCTATTGCCCAGGGCTATGATATGCTGCCCACCAGATGATGAATGACTCCCATTTCCCTCAATACAGCTGCTATATCATTGGGTTACTACCACCCACACTGCACTGGGCCTTTAACAGTGGCTGTGATCTTTCCAAATAGTTAAACATGTCACGTTAAGCTGGAAATGAAGAAACATCATGGACAGTTCTGGAGTGAAATCTGTTGTCCAACCCTCAAGGGTGGGCAAGAGTGAATGACTTGGGTAAAATCAAGTGTCTGGAAGTGAATCGTACAGTTAATCAACGATCTGCAATGACTAATATAATTGAGCAGTCTGAGAGTGCATCTGCTTTATTCCTCTTTATTCTTTTCTGTTATTATCAGCCTTCCTTGTTTGTCAGCCTATTTTCGAGGCAACACTCTATGTTTTTTTTACCTTTGCACGTGGAACCTTGAAAGAATATTCACTCCCTTGGTGATAATAATATCTTTGACAATTTTCAAATAATTAGCAAAACATGCCCTATTTTTCCTGAATCTATCCTGCTTTTTTTCTTCAAGCTGTACTTTACTAAGGATTTTGAACTACATTTCTTGAAATCATTTTGAAGATTTTCCTGCAATGTGTATTAAACTACTTGGTTTAGCGTCCACTGATGCTTCTTAATTTTCAAAATTAATTAATTTAGAAAAAGAATTTATGTCAATCAGGATCTCTTCAAGGTGTAGTGGTAGCATGAAAATATTGGTTATAAACTTAACAACTCTCTCCCTGCTGTGGTTAAGATTCCAGTGCACGTTTGACTATTGAATAAGAAGGACATGCTCTGTTTTAATAACCATTCCTATGTTTGTGGTGCTTCTTGGAGAAGCATTTGAGAAAAATCATGGCTGGTAATGAAATGCACAGCCAAAGTTGAAAGGAATGGGGGAGAAAACAGGATAAATTATTAAGCAGTGGGTAGGCGACACCCACTGTAATTCTTGTTCCTGTTTAGATGAGTGTGGAACTATTTTACTTTTCATGTTAATGTTAGTATGACTTTGCTTTGATATAAAAATATTACACTAGATTAGATTAAGAGATCCTCATTACAATCACAGACCCATGTTCCCATGTATGAGGTGGACACAGTGGGTGACATGCAGGGAAAATTTGGTTCAGCCAGTTTAACATTCAAGTGTTTTGAAATAATTTCCTTGGGTGTAAAGGGTTAAAATTGAAGCTGAAGAGTTTAGAAAGTTCTTTCTGCTCACATAACCAGATGAATAGTACTTAGAAATCTGGACCTAATTAAGGTTGCCAAAAAATTGTAAACAAATTTAAATAAAAATACAAAGCAAATAAACTTGCTTCCTGATCCAAACCACTGTGTCTATTGCTGTTGCTTTTGGCTTCATCTGCTTGACCTAAAGCAAAATAGTGCTTCCAGCTGCATACACAAACCTCAGGGACTGGACTGGACTGGACACAACAGCCAATATGGACTGGCAATGGAGACTGGCATGGGACCAGATGTAGCCCAATAGGATATTTGCACAGCAAATGAGCTCAAGCAAGTAATGCCGATGACAGAGGCACATTTGTGTTAGGGTACCAAGTTTACAAGCTGTAATTTTTAAAAAATCGTGGAGAAGCCACTGCGGGTTTTGTTTGTACCATAACGTATATATTTATAACTTATTTAAAAAGTGGACTGCATTCATGAACAACTTGGTAAACTGGGAATAGACAAAGTGTAAATACTTTTGGCAGAAGGATTTACTTGCAAGAGATTTGATGACTTTGATGTATTTTTATGTCTTTTCAGTCATGTGTTAATAAACAAGTAAAAAAAGAGATGGCTAATCTATTCTATATAAGAATGGTGCCAATTCAAATTCTTTCCTTACTGGACTCAGTATGTTAGAAATTTATCGTACACTGAGCCTTATGGGAATTTAGTCAGGAGGTTTAGGTACAATGGCCTTGGTGCATAGTAGTGCTTCCAAAATGTTTGTCCACTGTGACTCCATTTTGAGACTTGTGAGTTGTTATAAACACTCCGTGAGAACTTGGAGTAAAGGAGGGAACAGCTCCACTGCTCTTATAATTTGGGCAAAACTCCTTCATGGCCATTGCTGCCTTGGAGCTTGGGAGTCCAAACTTTCAGCTTGCAATCCTATTCGAGGTCCTGACCCCCACTTTGGGAGGCCCTGATAGAAAGGCTTTTGGTCTAAATGTATGAAGTTACGCTGTTAGTTTTTTTTCTTCCATCTCTCACATTCTCTAATTTGATGGCTGTAATCAGATGGAGTGGAGCTTGAATGATAAGTGTAAATTCAACAATCCCTTTCCAACTGGCTGGAGCTGCAGATATTTCCAAGTCACCTGTTTGGAGATGTTATTACCCTCCCCTGGAGCAGGTAGGACTTGAACCTGGGTCTCCTGGGCCAGAGATAAGGACACTGCCATAGCACCACAAGAACCCTTCTGGCTAAGAACAGTTCTTGAGGACAATAGATTGGAGAATTAGTGAGACAGTGTTGTGTATTGCTGACCTGCACAACTGCACTCCCGGCTCCTCAGTCAGAGTGTGGTTTTGGTGAACAGCCTTCTGTTGAAAAAGGCAAAAAGGTTATTCAGAATTTTGGAACTTGTGAAACAAGATCGTGTGCTTTTTTTTATTCATTCACAGGATGCAGGCAGCATTTATTGCCCAGAGGGCAGTTAAGAGTCACCCACATTGCTGTGGGTCTGGAGTCACATGTAGGCCAGACCAGGTAAGGAAGGTAGTTTCCTTCCCTAAAGGACGTTAGCGAACCAGATGGGTTTTTCCCCTGACAATTGACATAGATTCAAGGCTATCATTGCAGATCATGCTTGCAGATGCCTGTTATGTTACAATAATATAAAATTCTAGCTCGACTCCAGTTTGGGTCCTGTGTTTAGTTCTGGATACTGGACTTCGGAAACAACATATATTGGTGTTAAATGAGGTGCAGCCAAGATTTACCAGGGAATAAAATGATTAAATTGTAAGGAGAGGTAGACTTGGTTGCATTCCCTTGAGCTAGAAGGTGACCTAATTGAAGTGTTTAAGATGATTAGTAGAATTGATAAGGTAGAAAGAAACAATTTCCTCTGGTGGGTGAGTCCAGAGCTGACACACCAGTGCAGCATTGCCAGATTCCTCGGTTTATCAAGGGGATGCATCAAAGCTACAGAGATCCTAATAACATCAACATTTGGAAATAATATATGTAAATTCACTCAATTGGCTAAAATTAACATTGTTTTGCTAGGCTGTAATTTATATCAAGCACCTCTTCTAGCTGTTGCTATTGCTACCCAGCAATGTGGGTCTGCGCCACAACCAGTGCTCTGAGCAACAACTTCCTGCTGTGGAACTGTTCAACATTTATATGAACCATCCTGGAGCTGGGTAAGTCCTATCTTTCATGTCTTTTGCAAAATTCAGAAACGGGTAATCCCCAGAAGGACTGTGGGTTGGGAAGTTATATTGCTACTGATACTACAAGGATGTCCAGAGCATCCTTCAGTGTCTAAAGAAAGTAGAGAGACATCATTGCTGGCAATTTGTATTGGATCACACACATACAAATACTAAATAGGGACAAGGTGACTTGCGCAAGTAAATAAGAAAATTCAGGATGTGATTGCAGTCAAAAGTAAGTTAGTGAATGTGAACTGGTGTGTGGACCCCAGGTGAGGCAAATATGCATATTAGTGAACGAAAAATACCTATTTAATTTGTTAAAGTTCCCAGTATTGCTGGAAAGAAATTTTCCCGCCCATAACCACTCTATAATATTCATACAGAGTAACTGAGAGCTGATTAGTCTTTCATTAGCAATATGTCTTCCTCAATAACATATAT
The DNA here is from genome assembly GCF_030684315.1 of Stegostoma tigrinum. Classification (NCBI taxonomy): domain Eukaryota; kingdom Metazoa; phylum Chordata; class Chondrichthyes; order Orectolobiformes; family Stegostomatidae; genus Stegostoma; species Stegostoma tigrinum. The sequence goes on from NC_081382.1 coordinate 24,639,717, forward strand.
TAACTGTACTCGTGAGTCTGTGATGAATGAATGCAGCTGCTGTGGTGTGAAAGGGCTTGACTGATTCTTGATTGTAGAGTAGTAAGTATCTGAAGCCACAATTAGAAGTAACAAAGTTGCCATAGTCGCATTCTTTCACTAGAGTGAGAGAGAGAGATGACTGGTGGGGGTTGAACCTGAGCGCCACCACACCTCAGCCAAGGGAAGAGGTTGGCAAGGAGGGACCTTCATGGTAATTTCAGCTTGAGTGGGATTTGAACCTGTGTCAGCCTGCATTGCTAACTCGCAGTCCAAACATCTGAATTAACTGATTCCCCCTCTCACCATGATGTCAAATCCTTAGCTGGGATTAATGGACCATAAAAAAGTGCACATTTTCATGTTTGGTCCCCATACTCCTCCAATTCTGGCAGCTTGGACATCACTAAATTTAATTGCACCAACATTGGCAACCAGTGCGTCATTGCTAGTGCCCTAAATGCTGTCATTCTTTCTGCCCTCTATCCCCTCTTCCTTTCAAATCTACCCATTTAACCAAGTTTCTGTTAATCAGTATGATATCACAGTCTGTGACTCTTTGTCAAAATTTGACTAATAACGCTCTTGTTAGGCATTACAGTGTTACAAAGACACTTTATCGTTGCAAATTGGAGGGAATAAATGTAGGAACCAGAGTCATGGCCATTCAGCTAACAGAGCATCTTTCACCACTCAATTAAATGAAGGCTGATCATCTTCACTTTCCTGCATGTCCTGAGTTTTCAGAAATCTATTGACTTCCGTGTTGAACATGTTCAATGATTGAGGTTCCGCAACCCTTTGGGGTAAAGAATTCCACAGGTTTACCACCCTCTCAGTGAAGAAATTCCTCCTCATCTGTTATGTCTAGATCTCGGGCAAGGTAGATGAGCCCCCAGCCTGATGAGAGCTATCCTAGGATACCAGAGGAGGCAAGAGAGGAGATTCTCAGCAGGTCTGGCAGCTTCTGTGGAAAGAAATCACTGTGAATGTTTGGATCCAGTGATCCTTCCTTAGTTTTCCAGTTCTAAGGGTCACTGGACTGAAATGTTAACTCTTATTTCTTTCCACAGATGATGCCAGACCTACTAAGCTTTGCCAGCAACTTCGGTTTTTGTTTCTGATTTCCAGCATCTGATGTTCAGTCAGTTTTTAATCAATAGAGGTGACTGTTGGGACTTTGACAGAGATCTTTGTATCCTCTTTGGACACAACGAAGGTCCCAGAAGCTTGGAGGATAGCCAATGTTCTTCCTTTGTTCAAGATGGGCAACAGAAATAATCTAAGAAATTATAGGCCCACAAGCCTTATCTCAGTGGTAGGGAAATTACTGGACATTTATGGACAGGACTTACTCACATTTGGATAAGAATGCATTAATTAGGGATAGTCAGCAAGGCTTTATGCAGGGGAGGTCTTGTCTCATAAACTGGATTGAATTTTTTAAGAATGTGTTGAAGATGTTAGTTGAGGATACTGCAGTAGGTGCTTTCTACATCGACTTTACTAAAGCATTTGACAAAGTACCAGTACTTTGGTCCAGAAGACTAGATCGCATAGAATCCATGATAACAAAGTGTGGAGCTGGATGAACACAGCAGGCCAAGCAGCATCTCAGGAGCACAAAAGCTGACGTTTCGGGCCTAGACCCTTCATCATCTCTCTGATGAAGGGTCTAGGCCCGAAACGTCAGCTTTTGTGCTCCTGAGATGCTGCTTGGCCTGCTGTGTTCATCCAGCTCCACACTTTGTTATCTTAGATTCTCCAGCATCTGCAGTTCCCATTATCTCACATAGAATCCATAGTGAGTTAACAAGTTGGATATAAAATTGACCTGGTCATAGAAGACAGAGGGTGTTTGTGAAGGGATGTTTTTCTACCGGAGGCCTGTGACCAGTGCTGTTCCGCAAGGTTAGTACTAGGGCCTGTGTTGTTTATAATATATGTATAATTGATTTGGATGAAAATGTAGGTTGGCTGATTAGTAAGTTTGCAGATGACACAAAAGTTGGTTGAATTGGGATAGTGAGGAAGTTTCAAAGGACATAGCAGAGTATAGATCAATTGGAAAGTTGGGTAGAGAAATGGCAGACGGAAAGTGAAGCATTTTGGGAGGTCAAATGCCGGAGGAACATAAATGGCAGGACCCTTAGGATCATTGACATACTGAGGGATCTTGGGGTCCAAATCCATAGCTCCTTGAAAGTGGCAACATAAGCAGAGAAGTCGATTAAAAAATGGCTACAACAATCTTGCCATTGGTAGTCAGGGCATTGAGTGTAAAAGTTGGCAAGCCATGTGGCAGCTGTATAAAACTTTAATTAGGCCACACTTGGAATATCGTCTGAAGTTCTGGTCGCCATGCTCTTAGAAGGATATGGAGGCTTTGGAGAGAGTGTAAAATAAGTTTACCATAATGTTGCCTGGATTGGAGTATTAGATATAAGGAAAGGTTGGACCATCTTGGATTGTTTACTGGAGAGCATCAGAGGCTGAGGGGCAATCTGATAGAAGTATATAAAATTTTTGAGAGGCATTGATAGGGTGCATAGTCAGAGTCTCTTGCCCTGGATGAAAATGTCAAAGATTAGGAGGCATCGATTTAAAGTGAGAGGGGGAAAGTATAAATGAGATGTGTGAGGTAAGATTTGTATACAGAGGGTGGTGGGTGCCTGGACTGCACAGCCAGGGGAGGTGATAGAAGTAGATATGATAGCTAAGTTTAAGAGGCATTTAGACAGAGACATGAACAAGCAGGGAATAGAAGGATATGTCCATATGTGGGCAGATGGGACAGTTTAGAATAACATCATGGTTGGCACAAACATTGTGCGCAGAAGGGCCTGTTCTTGTGCTATGCTGTTCAATGTTTTATGTTCTTAAATTATTACAGTTCTAGACAGACGATGCCCTAAATTGTTAAGCTCTCAAGTGAGAAAGGATGAAGTAGCTCACCTTCTTCACTCACCTCATTGATTTCGTATTGATTGTAAAAAATCCCTTTCCTTCTGGGTACCTCCCAAGCCCAAATGAACTTATGTTTTAAATGAAGCCACATTAACCAGGCCTTCTCGAGTTAGAAAAGGATGAATTTATTCATTATTAAATGTAAGAAGAACTAATAACATAACACACACACACAGATTGGAGGGAAGTGATTCCAAAAAGATAAAAGTTAAAAAAAACACAGCTCAATTCCTGTATTGTTCATGAAGAGTGTTTAACTAAACTGCAGTATTATTGCAGTATACATTACTGGTTACCAGCTTTGTTGCCATTGGAAGTTGAACAGTTATTTTCACAGTGCTTAGTTTTCTAGGTTGGATGAGATTCTGTAGTTCTGATTCCTTTTGACCGTGATACGGTCCTGTTTCCTTCCCTCTTGCCGCTAACTCACTGACTTTTAGCCCATGGAGTGGCACTTAATCATTTACCTGCAATACCGGGGTGACAAGGAGATCGGTCTGAAGAAGGGTCCTGACCCGAAACATCAGCTTTCCTGGTCCTCTGATGCTGCCTGGCCCGTTGTTTTTGTCCAGCTCCATACTGTATTATCTCTGACTTCAGCATCAGCAATTCTTACTGTCTCTGACGAGAAGATAGTTGTTTTGACTGTGACCTTCACAGCACAGTAACTGCTTCATTCCACTAGCACAGAGAACTAGGGATGAGACTAAACTTTTAATTCCTATCCTTTTATATTCTTCAAAGGGAAAAATGTAGTATGTCTGCAGTTTTGCACTTAATCTGCAAGGAGTGGCTTATTGTTGAGCAGGAAATCATTAAAATGGTGATGGTAGATCATGGTATAATGGTAAATAAATCGGAGGAAACAAATTTTGAAATGCAAAGTAATGTTCCATTAAAATAAAACAGTGAGAAGTTTTAGAGAAATTTAAGAGATTAAGGGTAACAACTTCCCACAGAACCATATTAACGATACCATAGGGTTTTAAAAAAGGTAGCAGCAAGGGTAATGGATGCATTGGCTGTGATTTTTCAAAATTGGTCACAATAACAAAAAATTGCTGGAAAATCTCAGTAGGTCTGGTGGCATCTGTGGGGAGAAAGCAGAGTTAATGTATTGAGTTAAGTGACCCTTCTTCAGAACTGGAGTTCTTTGTTTTTTTTTCAAATTAGATTTCAGGCTGATTGGTCAGTAATTTCCTGTTTACTCTCTTCCCTCATTTCTTGAATAGTGATGTTACATTTGCTAACTTTCTATCTGCTGGGACCAGTTTAAAATCAAAGTAATTATGAAACATCAGAACAAGTGCATCTTTGTCGTTACCTTTTTAAAAAGTAGAGTTGAAGCCCAAGATTAGCTGTGATCAGACAGAATCGAGGAGCAGGCTTGGTTGGCTGCATGAACTACTCCTACACGTATTCCTAAAGTTCTTGTGATACCAGTTGTCAGGAAAATTCTGGAACCTATCATTAAGGCGGCCCTAACAATTAATTTGGAAAATTATAATATGATCGGACAACATGGTTTTCCGAAAGATAAGTTTTAAGGATCAATGAGGGTTGATATTGGGGATCTTGTAGACATAGCAAACTTATGTTCTAAAAGGCATCCAGTAAAGTGCCACACAAAATGTTACCGCACGCATGGAGTTGGGAGTTGTATACTAATGTCCTAAACTCAGAACATTAAAAAGATCATGCTTTAAAATGTTCCCTTTAACTTAATATGAAGCAGTGTGTCCTTAAATAAGGAGATTTTGGATTATAATTAACACCTTAGCTTGGAAACATTGCCATATGTTCTGGTGGCCATGCAGTAGAAACTCAAACAGAGACCCATTGAAATGCCAAGTGATGGTTTAACATCTTTACTGAATTCTTCGCGGAAATAAAAAGACTCCAGCTATTTGAGATGCAGAGAGACAAAAAAAAAGCTGCAGCTGTGGAGAAGACAAATGAAATGTAGTGTTTAAAAAAAATGCAAGATTCTTGTGAAAGGTTTTGTCTTTGTTCAAAGAGGAACCAACAGAGTTCTTGAAAATTTAAAGTTAGCCTTGCTGGTGATAATTAGATTAGACAGACATTGGAAGTTTAAGCTTTGTAAGGTAGAGAGAAGTCAGTGTGTTGGAGAGTGGGGAGCTGCTGTGGAACTGTTCCAGTAATATCTGTCAGAAGTGCAAACACAGTGAAAGGTTTTCGTAAGACTTAATTTGATTGTATAAATTAGTCAATGTGGAAACATATTTTCTTTGGCTTGGTATTGGTTGCACGCTAAGTAATACTTGATCTTTGTTGATTTTTACTCTGTTAAAGTAAAAGTCTTAAAATATCAAATTTCATTCATTGATCTTTTCGCTGATTGCTAGGAAATTCATCTCTTTTCAAACGTTACTGGCCTTAATAGGGATTGTAAGATTGGTACTTATGAAGATCTGCCTAGCCAACGGAAAAGACAGTTGGAATAAATGGGACACCTTCAAGTTGGCAGATTGTAACTAAAGGAATGCCACACTGATTAATGCTGGGATGTGTGTTATTGCAGTGATAGGAATAGCAGTGCTATTCAAAATATGTATCAACAACTCAGACAAAGAGACCAAAAGGTATATGGTCAAATTTGGTGACAAAAAAAGAATGTATACTGTAAAGAAAATTGAAACAAAAAGGTAGGTTTAATGAATTGGAAACAATGTGATCGTCTAGGGAAGGGTGAGGTTACTCACTTTGCTAGGAAGAATAAATAAGCAATATGTTTGAAAAGATTTGCCACTATTAGTGTTTGAAGATGCTTGAGTTTACTCAGGCAAGGAATACAGATCTTAGAGTACAGCAATAGTTCAGAAGGCAAATGATAAGTTGGCCTATATTACAAGAGGTTTGGAGTACAAAAATAGTAAGTCTTACTCCAGTTCTTTTAAACTTTGATAAAAAGTTATTTTGCAGTCAGAAAATTGTGCATCTTTGGACTATCCTAGCCCCCAGGTTGGTCTTTGTAAATAATTGTAAATATATGAAAGGCTGAGATGGGCAGGTTTTTGATCTTCCAAGGAATTAAGGGATATGGAGAATTGGCAGAAAAGTGGAATTGAGGCAGAAGATCAACCAGAGCTGTATTGAATGGCAAAACGCTGTCAATGAGCCTCATGTTCTTCTGTTTGTAATATTTGTGACAGTTATACATTATTTCATTCAAAAAGGTTTTGACTTTAGACAAGAGATTACCTCACTTCTCTGATACCCAGACAAATTGCATGTAACAGAATTGAACTTTCCCAACTTTGATTTCTGCTACATTTTGTTATTTATTTGTGGGAGGTGACCTCAGATAAGCCAAACTGAATTGCCCATCCCCAATTGCTCTGGATCTGAGTGACTTGATAGGTAATTTCAGAGGGCATTTCAGAGTCAATCACATTGTTGTGGATTTGTAGGCACGGTTGGCCAGACTTCCTTCCCTGAAGGACATTAGTGAACCTGGTGAGATTCATAACAATCAACAGTAATTGCATGGTTGCCTTTAGGATGGATTTTAATTCCAGATTTTTATCGAATTTAGATTTCACCATCTTCCAAGGTGGGATTCAAACTCATATCTCCAGAACATTAACCGCTGCATTATTAGTCCAGTGACATTACCATGACATCACTGTTTCTCTGATTTGTGTTGAGTATTTGAAATACAAGCAAAGAAATATTGAAGTCAACATCATTCTTGAGAATTTCTTTTCATTGGGCACTAGCTTCAGCGCAAGATCAGCCAAAACCATTTTAATGCTGCTTTTAGTAACAGCAGCACTCTGAGGACATACCTAGAGAGTGTTTATAATATTCAATCTCCCATGACTATGTCAATATTAAGTCAGAGCTTCAGCAAGTTGTATGAGAAATAATTTTCTTTCCTTATAAGTACAATGCATTACTATCAGCACTATTGATTTGCATTTGAAAAAAATGCTTTTGATTACTTGGTGTTCTTGGATTATTCTAACTTCGCCTATTTTTCGATAAAACCAGAAATATATTTGCCTATATTTATATATATTTATTTTATATATTTACCTGTATTGGTACCTTTTAGTATTTTTCCAGCCACTGATGCAAAGCAAATGGTGAATAACATGGACTAGATGAGAGTGGGTACACATCATTAATGGGGAGCAGGTTTATGAGGGATTCTGCCTTGTTAGCAGCAGGTGGTTGATCTTATCATGTTATGGAGGGGAAAGATGAGTTTTAGTAACACTGGGGGAAAGAATGTGGGGATCCTGGAGTCTGGCGCTGGTTTGCCCAGAAAGCTTGCTACTCTATGAAGTAGGGAGCAGACTTAGAATCTGGAAATACTGGGGAAGGAACTGCAGTCTGCAAATACATCATGTATTGGTGTCCGTAGAAATACTAAAAGGGCAACATGTAGTTAAGTATACTGGTAAAGAAAATAATAATAATATATCTGGTTATCACAAAACATGAAGTTGGACAAACCTAACACTGCCATGCAACCAAATTAAAATTTGTTCAAATGCATCAATGCAAATCATTGGCACTGATACAGTGTGCAAATACGGGCGCTGAAGTGTCCTAGTGTGTAGCAGCATTAGCCTGGGAGTTCAAGGGCTCTGCAACAATGAAATGATGTTTTACAGTTTACTAGCATTCAAAGAGCACTTGGTTTGTGGTGATTAATTTATGTCAAAATTCAATGCATAGTTTTCCAGTGTTATCTAATTGTCAGAAATGCAGGAGTCAGGAATGTGTCAATCTGTACCATTATACAGTATTCACATCACATAATTTAGTCTTTGGTAGCTTCTTGTAAGTGCAGTTGGCAGTGGTTTAGGGGAAACAAGCAGCCAACTTAACTTTAAAGATATACACATACAAAAAGACATCTACATGTTTTTGGCCTCATGAGTGCTAGAGCAGACTTAACGCAGCAAATGGCTGAAAAACAGCTAAATGCTAATAGTAAACTGTTAATAGCATAGACAGGCATGGAAGAGTTCCCCAAACTATTCCTTTCAACATATACTAACAAAGAACGTCAAACCTGAAAGTGATTGTTATGTCCTTCAGTAAACTAGCTGTGGTATTTCAGGATACATTGACTTTTTCTACTCTATTGCAAGGTATTCATTCCATATAAAAGTTGGACATAACAGCACACATACAGCTCAACATCCACTTCAGTTATTGATTGGGTTGTTTCTTTTTCATCTTGAGTCTAACACACATTGGATCTACTTGTTCCTCCTTTGTTACTGACATTTCTATTCAATCCATCCAGATCAGCCAAGAAACATGGTATGTGAGCTTTAGAAGCTGGAAGAACTCTTCCTCTCGTCAAGCTATTATAACAAGCACATTGCAGCAGAACAATGACCAGACCTCCCAGTGTTTGCAGCTGTGGATGACTCTGAATGCACCAGGCCCTCTTGGAAATACGACTGAGCTCCTGTACTTGGGCCACTTGCTCTGATTCATCTGTCAGTCATCTGTAAAGGAAAGAGGCATTGAAACACACTGCTGGTTGAGAAGCAAACATTTCTTAAGCTTCTGAGGGTGAATGAGGAAAAAAAAATTCTCATTGTCCTCGTCATTTTTAATGGGCTTAGTTTGGTCTTTTGTAAACAAAGTCTTTGTAAACAATCAATAGCCCCAGTGAATGAACAAGGATGTACATCTGTGGAGTGAGGACACTTTAGTATTCATTCAAAGTTCTTAGAAGAAAAGCAGTAGGCAAAGAAGAGATTCCATTTTCATAAAATAGAGGTGGACTTGTTACAATACACACAGGTGGTTGTGGTTTAAAGTAAACAGGAAATTTGGTCCTAATCTCAATAAATCTGTGAACCATTGGGGAATTATTTTTATGAAAGGAAGTTTGTCTATCCTGTAATTTTAAGTGAGTTGAGTATTGTGGCAAATTAAAAATATATGCCTCTTACTTAAATTTTACAACGATAAGACAAATATTTTTAGTTTCTTAAAAACAAAATCAGCTCACATTTTACTATGGCGATATTACTTTTACTTAGACAAGCACCTTTTAGATTATTGTTTGTTAAAGATATATTTTTAACTAATAATTTAAAATAATAATTTTTTTCTTCATATTGTCCATTCAAGTTGTGCAAACTTTTTGGGAGAATGAGGCAGCTGAAGATCTGCTGCCTCTGCCAATCAGCTGTTGAAATGCTAATAAGAGATTGAACAAGGCACCATTTTAACTCTTTCAATTGCAGAGTGGTACCTTTGATTAACTAACATCACCGCTATGAGATTCCAAAAATCCAAAACTGGGGAGGCAATGGCCTAGTGGTATTGTTGCTGGACTGTTAATCCAGCGACCCAGATAATGTCTGGGGGACTGGGTTCAAATCCTGCCATGGCAGATGGTGAAATTTCAATTCAATAAAATATCTGGAATTAAGAATCTAATGATGACCGTGAATCCATTGTCAATTGTTGGAAAAACCCATCTGGTTCACTGACGTCTTTCAGGGAAGGAAACTACCATCCTTACCTAGTCTGGCCTACATGTGACTCCAGATCCACAGCAATGTGGTTGACTCTGAACTGCCACTGGGCAGTTAGGGATGGGCAATAAATGATCCCAGCCAGCGCTGTCCTCATCCTGTGAATGAATAAAAAAAACAATAGGATCCAATACTGACATTTTAAAAAAAAGGCAAAATAATTAATGATTGAAGATAGCAGATATGTGAAAAAGTGCAAGTAGCTGCCATATTCTACCCCAATATGTTTTTAATTTCTTCCTCCTTGGATATAATGCCTGCAAAATAACAGATAATTCAATATGATGGGGCCAGAGTGGAGAACCTTCTATTACTGACATTTATGGAAATGACTTGGATTTGGATATGAGGATGGGAGGAATGGTTAGTAAGTTTACAGACGTCCCCAAAATTGCTGATATAGTGGACAGTGAGGAAGGTCATTTCAGTAAAACAGGACCTTGATCAGATGGGCTGGTGGAGTTTAATTGGGATAAGTGTGAGGTGCTGCATTTTGGAAAGGCAAATCAGGGCAGGACTTATACACTTAATGGTAAGGTCCTGGGGAGTGTTGCTGAACCTTGGACTGCAGGTTCATAGTTCCTTGAAGATGGAGTCACAGGTAGACGGGGTAGTGAAGATGTTTGGTATGCTTGCTTTTATAGTTCAGCCTATCGAGTATAGGAGTTGGGATGAAAAGTTTTGACTGTACAAGACATTCGGTAGACTACTTTTGGAATACTTCATTTAATTCTAGTCTCCCTGCTGTGGGGAAGATGTTGTTAAGCTTGAAAGGATGCAGAAAAGATTTACAAAAATGTTGCCAGGGTTGGAGGGTTTGATCTATAGGGAGAGGCGGAATTGGCTGGGGGGTATTTTACCTGGGACCTTGGAGACTGAGGGATGACTTCATAAAAGTTGATAAAATCATGGGGTGCATGGATAGGGTGAGTAACTCAGGACTCTTTCTCAAGGTGGGGGAGTCCAAACCTCGAGGGCATAGGTTTAAAGTGAGAGTGGAAAGATCTAAAAGGGACCTAAAGGGCAACATTTTCATGCAGAGGGTGGTACATGTAAGGAATGAACTGCCAGAAGGTGGTAGTGGAGGCTGGTACAATCACAGCATTTAAAAGGCATCTGGATGGGTATATGGATAGAAAGGGTCTAGAGGGAAATGGACCAAATGCTGGCAAATAGGACTAGACTAATTTATGACGTTTGATTGGCATATACAAGTTGGACTGAAGGATCTGTTTCTGAGTTGTAAATCTCTATTAGATTAGATTCCATACAGTGTGGAAACAGGTCCTTTGGCCCAACTAGTCCACACTGCCCCTTGAAGCATCCCAGCCAGACCCATTCCCCTATAGCCCACACACCCCTGAACACTATTGGCAACTTAGCATGGCCGATCCACCTAGCCTGCACATCTTTGGACTGTGGGAGGAATTGGAGCACCTGGAGGAAACCCACACAGACACGGGGAGAATGTGCAAACTCCACACAGACAATTACCCGAGGCTGGAATCAAACCAGGGTCCCTGGTGCTGTAAGGCCGTAGTGCTAGCCACTGAGCCACTGTACTGCCCCATCTATCACTATGACTTCCTAATTGTTTTATTGGCATTGGTCACAAACCTAACTGTCTACTTTTTCTCTGTTGGGTTTGGCTCTGAGACTAACAATGCAACTTGTTTGAGGTCAATTTCTTACAGGATAACATATAGGTCGCCTGCTACATTTGTTCCTGAAATAGTTGAACAGTCTTGTGCATTGGAATGTATTTTCCAGGCTAAACTATGGTACAGGAATGACTTATTTATATATCAAAGTGTTTTGGATCACTTGTATTCTGTAATACCAATGCTGGTAAGTGCAAACCTCAATCTTCTGCACAGTTCCATGATACTTTTCACGAGCCGATTTCCCAGTGTGATACTCTTTGGATGCATCTTAACTGTCCTGGCTTTTAATATTCCATTCACTGTATTGTCGTCGTCAGCAGATTTCAAACCATTTCTTCACATGGGCATCAACATGATACACAATAATTTTCATGTTCTATGCCTTTGCCCATTTGGTTTCCATAGTTCTGTTCCCCACAGGGACTTCCCTGCAATCTTCCAGTCATGTGACTGCCAGGTTGGATCCATGCAACCATTCCATTGGCCACCGCCCATGAATCAGTATAAATCTGCAACCACTGACTGTCTTCTTCCAGCAGTAGGACCATGGCTGCCAATTTTGTATAGTGGTATGATCACTATCATCTTCACTGTGGGTAATCGTCTGTGTGGAGGGATTAAATGCAGCCACTCCCCACCGCCTTTGACCATTCTCCCAAGTATCTTCAGGCAGTAGTTCAGACCAAGTGCCCCATTGTACGGAATGTGCAGGTGTGGTCCGGTCGTGACTTGGAGTTTGTATTCAGCTATTTGTTCATGGAGTTTGTTGACTCCTTCATTTCCCTTCTTGGCTCAATCAGTTATGTACCATTTCTATTTTACAATGGAGCATTGTTGGGCTGTACTGACCTTGTGGGTCACAACCTCGGATAGCACCCATGTCAGAACTGGAAATTCAGGACTGAGGAGAACTTTATCCTTGCCTGTCTGTCCCTCAGTTTCTACCAGGGCTCAAGAGCAGGCCAGAAGTTGCTTTGCAAACAGTGTGTAACAAATAGCTGCCTCAGTCAAGTTTCTGGATTAGAAGCCCAAAGATATTGCTTTCTCCTTTTGTCTCTGCCATAAACTCCACGTGGCTATACCTTGCACTACTGACACTCGTCATTCAAAGGATAAGCCAGGTATCCGAGGCACCAGGGAAAGTCCTCGTGCTTCAGCCTCATTAGTGACCATAAATGCTTTTTTCAAGCAACAGCATATAAAGATCTTAGTAACATGGTCAAGTGAGGTGTATGTCTGCGCCAATATCTGAGCAGAGCTATAAATTTCTTGTCTCAAACTTGCTAGTTGGAACAGCCATTTCTTGCATTTTTTTCTTTACTTTTGTCCACCGAAAGTCTAAAAACTGCACTGATTGCGCTGGTCCATGTATCTTTTGTGGGTTCACTTTCCAGCCTGTCTTGCATAAGTTGTAGCAGTGTGGTTAGAGCTTCTGCCACCGCGGTTTTCATTGGCCTGCAGATCAAAATGTCATCAAGACAATGTGCTATGTCAATGTCCAGTGGCAGTGAACACATACCGAAGTCCCTTGCTACTAGTCCATGGCATAGGTTGGGCTGTGAGGGTATCCTTGTGGTAGCCGAAAGAAGGTATATTGGTGACCTTCCTATGCAAAAGCAAACTGGGCTTGTGATTCTGGGGCTGTTGGTATTGAGAAAAAGGCATTTGTACATCAGTAACTGCATACCAGGCTTCTGGCCCCGTGACAATCTTTCTATAAAGGTTACCACATCAGACACGGCCAGTCCTGTATTTACTATGTTAGTGGTGATCGAATGTCATTCACCAACTTCCATCAGGCTTCGTTACTGGCCATACAGGGCTATTGTGCACAAATACTGTATGAGCCACAATCCCAGCAGCTAATAATGCAGGCCCTGTATAGCATTCCCAATCTCTCTGTGTCCTCCTGAAATCCGGTACTGTTTCGTCGAAACCACCCATGTGGGCGGAGGAATAATGAGGAGTTCCCATTTTACCTGCCGACAGCAACCGTTGCAGCTTGCATACCCAAAAGAGAATTTGCCCAGTGGGGTTTGCAAGGTGCTACCTCTTAATAAGTCCATACCGGTAATGTTTTCTGGTGTGTTGAATATCATTACTGGGATTACTTGTGTTGGTGCATTCCCCAAGGCCAGTCTTATATTTGTTCTAACTGCCAGTAATATTGCTTCACTAAAACCATCAACAGTTGTTCTGTGCCCTATATGTCTATCTGGATTGCCATGTACATTAGTAACTTCTGCCCCAGTGTCTAATAATGCGATGTCTTGCTGAACATTGCCTTTCCTTTAATAAACAGTGATATGGACATGAGGCCTCAGCTCTCTGGTTGTCCCACCAAATGCCCTTACACAGACTCTGGAGCCATGGCCCCTCCCCTAATCGATTACCTGGCTGGCGTGCCACAACTGCCCAACCTCCTCGCACCCAGAGGACAGGGATGTTGTGGGAGATGCAGTCAGTGTTGTTTCCTTTCCTCCTTCCACATCTGATGTAGTGTCTCTTACTTCCTTACTCTTTGGAGAGTAGTGCATCTTCCATATATTTTACGTAGAGTCCATCTATCTTACTCCTCTCTATTCCTGCTTTTAATAATGCTCTGAACATTTCCCTTCTGGTTATCTTGAGTTTCACCCACCCCATCTCCACCTTGTTGTCCCTGTTTGTCACTTGCTTGGCTGGGCCTCACTTTCCACTTAACTGCCTTCAAGAGTTCACCCGATTTTCTGTTTAAAGTGTCACCCCAAATCCTGCAATTCAGACTTAGAGTAATCTCTCACTGTTCTCGAATTTTGCGGGTTCTGTCCTCCTAACATTTTGGCCTTATTTGTTATTAAGGGTCGTGCTATTTGTTCCTTCTCTTAGGATGGTTCCAGAGGTAGAGCATCCCCTTCCCCATCCGTCCATTCAGACTCTGAATCAGATGAATACTAAACATCTCCATCACAATGTTCAGGGTCCCATTGTGAGGTTAATAACGTGCGCACTTTAACTGGGTCAAATTTCCAATAACGCTGTTTTGCTCTCTTTTTTTGTTGTACCATCACCAGACGGCCTACTATCTGGTTCTGTTTCTCATTCACATTCTCAGCTCTCTCCTGCGCTGTCTTAACTGCTCCTGTTAGGGTGATGTTACACTGTTCTACTGCCATCAACGGAGCCTCAAGCTGCCTGTTTTTGTCCTGGCCCTCTTCCAAATCCCTACACGTAGAATGCAAGGCTGTTATCCATCCCATTTGTGGCACAATGTCTTTGCTTTTGGGAAAGCCCGCTTCCTGCAAGGACTTGTGTACAGTAGCCTGTATGACTAACCCTCCCTTCTCTCGTTTTCTGATTACAGCAGTCCCTCATTCTTGTCAGGGCTACAGACTTGAATCCAGAATCTGCCACATTCCAGCCTGGAATACAAAAGGTCTCCGGAGCATCAGTTTGCCTTTCCCTTCTCTTAAATATTTTCCCAAATCCCATCATTGTCACCAACAGTGTCTTGGATCACAAAGTATTTCCAAGTGGATCTTTTGATTCGGTTAAATATAATTAAGGGAAGACTCGACAACAGCAGTTTGTTTAAGTGTAGTTGTTTATTAAGTAGTAATAATGATAATAATAAGAGTAAAAAGTCTTACGCCCTTCTGCCTGTCAGGGACCTTTCGATCGACAGCTGCTTTGGAGGCTTAAGTTCGCTCCTGGCACCACTCACGATCCTGGTTTGAGGTAAAGTCCAAGCCGGAATGAAACTTTGTTACACATTGCAGCAAACAGCCAGCAGAGAGAAAGCAGATACAGAAGGCAAAGCTGCTTGCTAGTACAGAAATCAAGTTTTTAACTGTGTTGGAGATAGTAGGAACTGAAAATGCTGGAGAATCTGTGATAACAAGGTGTAGAGCTGGATGAACACTGCAGGCCCTGAAGAACCGAAATGTCAGCCTCTGATGCTGCTGGGCCTGCTGTGTTCATCCAACTCTATACCTTGTTATCTCTATTTTTAATTGTGCTGTCTGTAGCTCATACTGGAATATTCACAGGAAACATTCAAGGTCATGCAGCTGTTGAATATTATCAACAATTTTAGCCATTCAGCCCATCCTATACCAAAAGCACAGAAACTTAGAGATGTTGCCAGAATTCCAAACAGTCCAATGTTTCAATAAAAATCTGGAAGACATGCACCAAGGAGTTAATACAGACTTTTTTGAGAACTGCCTTCTTAAAATCTCTAGAACTGTTCATCTAGCCTTCTGTCTCTTCAATGGAGAACCCACAGTCTTTTGGGATATTTTATAAAGTACAGGAGCTAGCATTGTGTAATGAGCTTGGTTGCCTTTGCAGAACTAAAGACTTGCAGCTAGAACTGCAGTATTTATGCTGTGGCATTTCTTTGACACAAAGTCATTTCTATTGAAGTACTCCAGCAAATAAAATGTTAATAATCTTCACACCTTGCTAGACAATGAGGTAACAGCTTGTAGCTTTCAGATTCCCCAATGCGATACTGTGCTTACTTTTGCACCTAGGCTATAATCTAAAATTCTATTTTTGTCACAGTAAATTGCTGAATTTTTAATATTTTAAATATCCAGTCCAATTGGTTTTATCTAAACAGGCACCTTCTAAAGATAAAAAAAGCTGCCATTTCAGAACTGTCTGCTGTCCTTCACTTTTTATTTCACAATTCTGAAGTTTGTAAACCTGAGAAATCCTGTGATCGCTTTCCAGCCTTACAGCTTGATGCACTAATGCAATTTAGCACAGGCAACATGCAGAGTAAATGATTAAAAGCTTGCTAAAAAGTTGTATAATGACTAATTGAAACATTCCACGTTACATGTTGCCCATCAATCCGATACAAAGGAAATATTTCAGAGTGTCTTTCTGGAATATTATTTGTGATATGAGATTATCCGTTTTCCCAGATAATACAGAATTCTGTTGACTTATATTCTGAAAAATATAGCATTCACTATTAAATGGTGGCAACAAAAAACAGATACGATATGCAGAGAATTTTTTCCAATTTTGAAATGTGTCAGGGAAGTGGAGGTCTATTATTAGTTCTACTCAGATTTCAAAAGGTTAATGTGGTGTGATGTAATAGGCTTTACAAATGTATATAAACACATGGTTCAGCATGAAAAGACAGTTCAGGAATGTTTTCAAAATCATGTGAGAAATTTATTTGGATATTTGGGTCTGGACTGTGGTAGAATGGTGCAGGGTATACAGGAATAATCTCCCATTGTCCAACATCAAAGACATTGCAGCATCTTTCAGCGGTCCCATAATTGAGTGCAGTAGAACTTGAAACTGCTGAACACATATTACCACTGAATCAAATTTGTGAACCAACTTTCTGAACAATGAACGAAATTTCCAAATAAGCCAAATTGTTTTTGATAATGAATTTAGCAAGTCTCAAATTCCTCAAAATCTGCTTGTCTTGGGATAACAGTTGTGTAATTGTTACCTTGACAACTTACAAGTAACTTGGGGCTTAATTTTGCCCTTTTGTGCTTGGGGCAAATGTTATTTGCCTGTTGGCAATGCATTTGCCCAGAGGAGAACTACAAAATGGCATGTGCAATTTTTAAAAATTGCTTCCACTAGTTCAAGACCTAGTGAGCTAGCTCCAGGGCTTATGGGAGGAAGCAGCTGGCAAAAGAGCAGGCTGGGGAAAAGTTGCAATCAGCTAGGAGGACAATTTTTCTTTTTGCCATTCTCACATACTGGACACAGCTCATCGATTTGTGTGTAGACAAGTCTAATCCAGAGAATGCCATATTTACATGCATATCCAATCATTCCTTTTAGTTTAAAGGAAGAGCAATGTAGCAAATGAGCATCTCTGTAACTTCCAAAGTTGACATTTGAATCACAGAATCGACAGCGCAGAACAAGGTCATTCTGTGTCTGTGGATAGACATTTGAAAGAGCTATCCAATTAGTCCCAATTCTCAGCTCTTTCGCCATAAGCTTGTACATGTCTTTTCTCCTGCAGGTAGTCGTGTAATTCCCTTATGAAATTCATTATTGAACTTACTTCCACCACTCTTACAGCCGGTGCAATCCAGAAAGTAGCAAGTGAAATTTCTTTTCTTCATGTTCCTCTGCTTCATTTGCCAATTGACTTAAACCTGTGTCACCTAAACATCATCTTCCACTGAAAGGTTATCTTTATTTAATCTAGCCTCCAGGATTTTGAATGTCTATACCAAATCTTCGCTTACCCATAATGTAATATCGAATGCCAATTGTGTCAATTAACTATTGGCTTTCGGCTCATTTTTCTCATGGTGATAAAACAATAAAGTTTGGTTGAAAATTTAGTATCTAAGGCAGCTTTACTCTAACTCCTGTTCCACTAGAACTTATAGCTTCAAGTTTATTTTGACGGGGTGTCCTTTTGACAATTGTTTTTGACAAGTTTGCTAATGGCCACAGCTAACCTTATTCTCTCTTTGCCCTTGATGAATGAAATTGCAGATCCAAAGTGTCATGAGTATAAATTTGCTACATTTTGAGACAGTTTGCTTAACTTAAGGTACCATAAAGTTGTGAGAAGAATCTTGTGATCTGTTCCAAGCCTTGCTTGACAACAGCTATTGTAGGTCGCTCGCTATGGGATCCGTGAGATTGATTAACGCAGAAGATGGTGCAAAATGTTCTAACGTGATAATGGCAAGTGCTTCTATGAAAATTGTGAGTAAATCAGGAGTCTTCAAGCCTCACAAGGAAGTATTAGGAACATCGTTATCTTGCATACAGTTCTACGTTAGAGTATTGATTGAATTCCAATATATATTTCACTATGGGGGACCTAAAGCACAGCTAATTAGCATTTCTACCTGGGTACATGGTCCCAATGATTCACATCGCCATTGAGATGGGCTTTGAGAGGTGTGGAGCCCACAGAAAACCTTTGGTTTACAGGTTATTTCTTATGATATCCTGACCCTTAAAGTCAGGTCAGTCTGCAAAACTCTGAAAGGGAGAAACAACCAGTTCCTATTGTGCAACATCTGGAATGTAGGTGTGAATTCATGCTTAGATTGACGGGACCAAGTTTGCAAGGATATAAATGGGGATAGTTTGTGCATGGCGATGTTCAAATTTGTTAATTGTTTTTATACATATGATGTGGTGACAAACTTATATGGGAGATTTCAACTTGCTCCATCTCAATGATTCAAACTTTATTTTGATAGTTTCGACCATCACCTATAGGAATAACAGGTGCTACAGAAATGATAAGAAATAGTGATAAGACAGGTGATAAGAAATGGAGTTTCTGGCCAGCATGTGCATTATCTACTCTAGATTATGTGGTGCATGTTACCAACAGATCTAAAAGGGGTAACAGCTCTCATCCTTTTTTAAATCGCTCTCAGTCAGGGGAAAGTTTTTTTTTAGCACACTTCATCAATTTAACTTGGTTAACCCGATCAAAAATAAAGGGCAGCCAATTCTAACGTTTTCATTAGAGGAAGAGAGTAAAGCTCTATTACCTACTGCCTTGAAAGAAATAGAAAATGCAACATCAAGTACACACAAACACTAATAATGACCTTACAAAGAAAGTGGAAGCAGAGAAAAAGTTTACCTGATGCAGACAAGAATATATCATTAATTAGTTACAGATCTTAGTCGTTCCTTAAGCTGTAAGAATTAGAAGGCCTGATTCCAACTGTTTAGTTGTTGTCCTGTTTCTTTAACAGTGGCAACGTTTGCAGATTTTGAGCTCTCAGTGAATGGTGACATTTTTTCCCCAAGTTGCTTCTTTATTGGCACTAGTTTCTGTCACTGGGACTGAGAGAGAGAGGAGAATATTCGTATCTGGGCTGTTTTTGCACAATGCTATGGACATGATCTTGTGGTTTGATTTTCTGGGCAATGCTGGAATCAACAATTTCATTTTGACGTGCTCCAGTTAGCCATGGTGGAAACATTTGCATTGGTTTCCCACTTGCCTCTCTTCTGATTCCTACCTTGTAATGGTTGGAGACAATTTTATCTTCTCTGTTTGGCCTCCCTTTTCTCTCCAGTTTGTCTCAATATACCGCACATTTATCTGTCTCAGCCCAATGACAGCTTGCAGTTGCCAGCTTCCCTGAGTTTATGGGTCTGTGTTAATTCATAGCTATCAGACAGAATCGCTGTCTGTCTGGGCCCTGGTACCCTCTGTTCCTCAACATAAACCTGAATTGGAAAAGTTTTGAACTCCTGGAGGACAGTTGTTTCACAGAAGGTTTCATAAGTGGCTTCCATTTTATATGCCTATGACCACTGCCTAAAAGCCAGTTTCTTAAATAGATCACACTCTACATATGTCTGCTCAGGCCATTTCTTGAGATCACAAAATGTGCCTTTCCACATTGGACTCTAACTGGCTTGCACACAAAATTAGGCCCTTCACCTAATTCATAATCAATGGCACTATCCTCAGATTTGAAGGAGTAAACTTTGTGAGCTTTCCCTGTCACCTTGCTCTGTAACAGCCCTGTCCAATAACTGCTGTATTAATCTTTCAGAGGAGATAAAGGAGGGGCCCACCTCTTTCTAACTAAACTTCAGAATCAAATAATCAAACATGAACTCTTCAGCCCTTAGATTGTCTTATTAGCTCAAGCTATCTCAATTGAAATTTCTTTTCTCTTTGGATTCTTTTGACTAAAGTTCTCTCACTTTATCAACTTCCCATTTCTCTCTCTTTTTTTCCTCCCTGTAATTCTCCTCCATTTTTCTCTGGTATTCTTATTCTAATTTCTGCCAACCTAGTTTTAATTTAATGTGTTTCATTATCCTCAGTTTCTAGATGTAGATATTTTACTAACTGTTCTGCTATTTGTTTTCTTGCCTTTCAGTATAACCCAACTCTTAGTGAATTTAAGTTCTTCCAAGGTTACAGTGTTCTTTAATTTTTCATAAGCTATTCCATCCACTGTATAAAAGCATTAATATAAGACATAGGCATTTTAGCGCCTTCAACTCTCGGCAACACAAGAAAACCTGAATATAGTTTATTTTTAAATTTCAACTTAAGAAGCAATAGCATGTTTGCATCACCCCTATTCCATCACTGATTGTGGGAGCGTCAGGGACTGAGCTCCCTAGTATGATATGAGTGGGTGAAGAGTGGTCGCAGCTCCCCTCTATTTTAATAACTTCTTGGTCACTGCAACTATTGTTTTAACTTTTTCTTAATGCATGGAAGCATTAGCTTTCAAGTAGACTCAGTTCACTTGATGTAAACTAATGAGAGTCAGTTTCAAGGTTTTCTAGAGCAGTGTTTAATTACATACTGTTCTGAAAGAAAAATAATAAAGCACAACACCAGGCACATACATAAATGTGTGATGGGTGTCCACGACAGACAGGAAGGTAAGGCATTTGCAGGTGTAGATTTTGCAAGTCCTTTTGTCATGTGAGATTGAAATAGCTTGATTTCAATTGCTTCTCACTTGCCCTGTTTCTTTAGCAGTGGCAAAGTTTTCAAATCTTAAGTTTCCAGTGAATAGTGCTTTGTCAATGGCGCTTCTGATATTGAGACTGAGAGAGAGAGACGGAGAAGATCATTCAATATTCTTGTTGTGACCAATCCATGTCTTGATTTTTTTAATCAAATGCTGTTGTTTATACGCCATTCCTTTTCGGATTCTGGCACCTCTGCCGCTACTTCATTCCAAACTGGAAAGCTGGATTAATCTTTCACCTCTCAATATGTCAAGCCATTGTGAAAGTGTGATTAAAGCAGAGATGTAGATTTCTTGATGCCTCATTGAGTTTCAATGCTGCTTGATTAAAATGATAATTCGGGTGCATTTCATATTTTCCAAATAGGTTGCCTGGGTTTGTCATGACAATAGCATCGATTTTAGGTCAATGGTGCCCTTTTCTAAAATGATTATTTGTCTACAAAAATCTCACATATTAAAGTCAAATATGAAAATTGAATATTTTTAGGCTATTTTCGCTGTTACAGTAACATTATCATTTAGACCTGGACCATTGTTATGTGTAATATCTACAAATATGTGGCAATGTGATCATTGGGAGTGATTCAGAGTCATGAAATGGCACTTCATTCGTAAAATTGTAATGTAACTGCTTTAATACATTATATAGTTCTACATGTGGAATACAGCCTTGCATGCAAGTTGGAAATGCATTAATTGCTTAATGGATAAATAGTCACTTCATTCATTCAGCAGTAACGTCTTGAAAGTTTTCCAGACAGAAACTCTAAATATAATATAAGTAAGTCAATTGTAACTCCATCAGAATAACCCTGAACAATGGGTCACTATCAGGTTGGATTTGTTTTACTCTTTTCTGAACAAGAACAGAACTGGCTGTCATTACATACGTGTATGAACATGTGCCTCGATTCCTCCTATGCTCGTTTCACTGCTGCAAAACAAAAGGGAGAAGGTCATGCTTCAGTTGTGAAGAGCAATGGTCGGGCCATGTAGGCTATGACGTTCAGGCTGGCGCACTGCACCCCAGGAAGGAATTATTCATAGGGCCGGGGGTTGGATACAGGGAGAGGGCAGTGGTTACAGTGCAAATTCTGAGACTTGAGTTTGGATACCAAGCTGCATAAACCTAGTGTTGACACAAGCATTTAAAGGGTCTTTCATTGGAGATCTTTAGAACTTTTAAAAAATATTGACAGGGTAATGATTTCTTTTAGTGAGAAAACAAGTACAAGGGAGTATGATGAGTTTAGAGCTATATCATTCAGAGTTGAAATTGGAAAGCATCTTAAAGTGGTAGAAATTTGGAACCCTTCCTACACCTTCCCTCCCTCAGGTAAAGGCTGTGGATGAAGCATACTCTCTCTGGACAATACTGGAAGGCCCTCCCAGACCATTCCAAACAGTAAAGCAACATCTTCAACAACTCTATCATCTACTCCACCACTGTCCAGGATGAAGTATGGGCAGCTTTATTTCTGCACTCAGTATCATTGAGGGGGCTGTGCAGTGGTGTCCTGAGCCTTGGACACAGTGGGCAACATTTGTGCCCAGAAGCCAGCTGGTCAAAGCCCCTGCACCCTCATCGCACCCTGTAAATGAGAGTGCACCAGGATGTAGGAGCCACGGCAGCTGCCATGGTAGCGGTCTCACACCTGCAGGATCACACATTGATCATTGAACATCAACTGGAACCCCTTCCAGTTGATGAATTCCACAGCAATGGGATACTGACCTCTAAGTGCACGTGTGTACAGTCAATGGCACCATGTACCTGGGGGAGCCCAGCAATGTTTCTGAATCGTACCCACGGGTGGTAGCACTGACCTTGTCACAGGGAAAGGAAATAAATCAGTGTGATCTTACACAGATGGCATTTGTTGCTGTCCTGATGTATTTTTAGATGCACACCTGAGAGCTCCCAAAGAGGTCAATTTTCACACCCTGGAAGGACCCAACTGCATAGATGTACAAAGCAGCTGTCACCTTCCCAGTGATAATGGGAACTGCAGATGCTGTAGAATCCAAGATAACAAAGTGTGGAGCTGGATGAACACAGCAGGCCAAGCAGGATCTCAGGAGCACAAAAACTGACGTTTCGGGCCCGGACCCTCTGATGAGGGGTCCAGGCCCGAAATGTCAGCTTTTGTGCTCCTGAGATGCTGCTTGGCCTGCTGTGTTCATCCAGCTCCACACTTTGTTATCTTGTCACCTTCCCAGTCTCCCTCTCCTCTAGCCCCCAGCTCCAGCTCCCATCACCACTTCCTGGGAGATATGGAGGGTGCGTCAACACTGCACCTTGTTCATACCTGGGAAATGGAGTTGGGCTGAAAATCTCTACGCCTTCTGTTTGCCGTGCTAGCACATGTTGTAGGCATTAGGCTGACATCTTGGTGTGTCATTCACTTGGGTGTGTTTCTCACTTTCCCTGGACAGACCCCCTCCTAATAACTGTTGTCTGAGTCTGCACAATACCTCAAAATGACAGGGATGGCACTTCAGCCAGAACCTGAAGGCTGCCAATATGCTAGTGAGAAAGGCAAGGCGTAGGTGATGCCAGCATGCAGCTGGGCACAAAGTGAATGAGTGCTCAGAGAGCAAGTGAGAAGTTCTGAGAATCAGCCTGGCCTAATCCCCAAGCTAGGTATACAGTGCCCTTGCAATAGCCTGTTGATGGTATGTCCTGCAATCATAGAATCTCTACAGTGTGGAAACAGCCCTTCAGCCCAACAAGTCCACACCGAATCCCATCCAGACCCATCCCCCTATAACCCACCTAATCTACACCTCCCTGAACACTACAGACAATTTAGCATGGGCAATCCACTTAGCCTGCACATCTTTGGGCCACGGCAGGAAACCCACGCAGTCGCCCGAGGCTGGAATTGAACCCAGGTCCCTGCTCTGTGAGGCAGCAGTGCTAACCGCTGTGCCACCATGCCACCCTAATGGAAGTCTGTGTTTCCTAACCACCCTGCCAGTGTATCGGAGAAGTACCATGATGGTTGTAAGGAATTGGCAGGTTGCAGAATCTGCCAATGATTCGACGATGAGGATTGCACAGGGCCGGTATACGTGGATTGCATCCTGAGTGACAGTTTTGGTGCTATTCAATATAAACATTGCTCAGAGCAAACTGTGAGCTGGATCCTCCAAGTGCCTGCTCTGATTTCCATGTTGAGTTTCTTCAACATCTGGCCTGTTTGGTAGGTTTGGTAAGATGGAAAGCTGAAGATTAAAAGACAGGTTGCGCCATCAACAGAGTATTTACTATGGGGTAAGCCCTATCTTTTGGCAACTCATTGCTGCCTCGTGAGAATCGCAGCACTCAGTTTGTGAACAGCGGGAAAGATGGTGTGGGTTGGTTCTGGTGTTGAGTTGGGAGTCTCCCTCTTGTCCTATTCTCCCACACATCTGACTATAACTCTCTTAAACAGGACTTTAATGTGGAGATGCTGGTGTTGGACTGGGGTGGACAAGGTCAGAAGTCACACAACACCCGGTCATAGTCCAATAGGTTTATTTCAAATCACAAGCTTTTGGCCACTGCTGCTTTGTCAGGTGAAGTAACTGTATAGGCTTCAACCCCATTGTGGTTTGGCTATTCTTGTTGGATACTCTGTTGGTTATTAATTAGAAAATATATTACTGAATGTTGTAAATGCTGTATTATTTTGTGGAGGTTGGAAATCGTGTGAAGCTTCCAGAAATGTGTCCAAGCAGAGTTGAGAACCCCAGTTATAGGTTTACAGTGGTAGAAGCAAATAATATGTTATAAAGGGAAACAAAGGGTGTAACAATATGTTGCTAACTATGCATGCAGGGTAATATCAGTTTTCACTACCCATGCAGGTAAATAAGACAACTTCATATTTCAGTCAAACTTATATGATCTATAACTTTCATCTAAAAATGTAATGTCACTTGTGAGAACAATTGTAAGTGTAGGCTTGGAATGCTTTCACACAGGCTGGATGCAAATACACACCAGATAGCAGGATAGTAATGTCAAATTGGACGTTGGCTTTGTGGACTCTTCCAGTGAAGAGGCAAGGTCTGGAGCTCTGTTCTGAATGTAGCAGCATGCCTTTAAAGAGACAGAAACCTTTCTAGGCCTGAAACATCAGCCTTCCTGCTCCTATGATGCTGCTTGACCTGCTGTGTTCATCCAGCTGTACACCTTGTTGTTTCTGTGTGAGTGTGAATTGTTGACCAATTTAGCAGTTTAAATTTTACTGATTTCCAGATACTGTCTCACTGACAAATAGTGAACTGCCCCACTTTTGGCCCCTGAGGTTTTAAACATCAGATAATACTACGATAGCCGAACTTTATTAAACAGTTCTCTACAATGCTCACTTTGTTCTCTATTACCGAGCTTGCGTGGGGAGGAACAATCCTCCTTACACAGACTTGCACTTTAAAATGTTTATATAACTGAGGTACGGAATGGGAAGATGTGGAAATACTGATTCTACTTCTGTGCTGAATTTATTTCACAACTCATTTGTGACTATGCTTGATATTATCTATTATAAATAGAAACAAACCCCTTTATATATCTTCTGTAATACTTCAATAATAACTAGAAACTATAACTTTGCTGCAGTTTTGCGTATGGTGCAATATCTTGATCATTGTCTGACAAGTTTCACCCTTCCTTTAATTCCATCAGAGACTTTATAAATTCTCGTCTGTTGTTCATATAATTTCCTGATGAGTGAACAAATATTTTTCAACAGGCTGCTTCATTAACAACCACTGGATACTTTGGCCCTGTTCCACGTCCCTTTTAAACAGACTGCTCCATTTTCATTTATTTTCTCCTCTGTCAATGCTTGATTTGAAACAGTCACCACTTTAGGCTTCCTCTCCAGTCAAGCACTCCTGTGAAACTGTGGAATAATTTAATGAGCTCTTTAGCCGAAAATGATTATCTGCCACAGTTGTAGAGCAGTGCATGCAGAACAAAGGCTACTTGGTTTGAATGATAGACTTTTTATGTAAATTGATTGCTGGCCCTTAATAATCTTATTAGCTAAGGAAAGAGGCTAACATGTGGTGATCTGCACTCCAAAAACCACCTCAATCATTAAACCTCCATGGCTACGTCTTTATTAATCTGCTTAATATGGTATAATTAACATTCCAGCATATTTAAGTCTGAAATATAAACCAATAATAGTGCTTTGCTATACTTTGAAATGAAATATATTTACTATAACGTTCTCCAGAGTTTAGCGATAATCTCAGTGAAATTTCTGCTGATCTACTGATCTTGCACTTTAAAGTGGTTCAGAGTTTGGACTGTGCGGTTGAAGGAGCTGTGGTGAGTTACTGCATCTTGTCAATAATGCACACTGTGGCCGCTGGATATCAGTGGAGATATGTGTGAGGTTTTCCAGGCAGCAGATCATCGCTGCCTCAAGGAAATGACCATTGTCGTGTTCAACAGCTTCAATAACAATGTTCTCAACTGAACTGACCATGACAATCCAGCAGAGGGGACCATTGGTTTTGGGTCCATGGCTGGATTCTCCTCAGGTATATGGATTCCTATGGCAATTGAGGCAATTAGAGACCAACCATCAACAGGAATGACTAACTGGCCTGCCATTCGGCATGTCCTGCAGAGGAATACCTACTTATCCAGTTCAGGCATGATGCACTTCATTTCAGCATGTTATCAGCCCCTCCCATAGCCCCAGCACCTCTGTCCCTTTGGGATGGACTCTTCCAGTAAGGGCAATCAAATGAAGACGTCTACTCACATTAGCGCACTACAGCAGAGAAAATATGCCATGTCAGGCACAAATCCACTAGAGTGAACATTGAACTGGTTATTGCCCTAGAAACATAATATTCCAGTGTCACATTTCAACCAATGGAGCTCTTCAGTACACCCCAGTCTTTTATTGTGGTGTCTTTAGTGCTGTAACCTCAACCTTGAACTTCAGAGGCTGGGGGTTGGCTTTCCATCTGTTTTAGGAATTCATTGAGGGATAAATGTTGGCCAGGGCGCTAGGAGCACGCCCCTCTGAATCGTGCCCCAAGAAGGCAGACAAAACCTTAGTTTAACATTGCACCCTAAGGCAGAGATAATACACTCAATACTTTGGAGTGGGACTTGAGAGATGAGAATGTTTCTCTGAGTTATAATTGACACTCCATTGCACATCTGTTGAGATGGAAATGAATTTGACAACAAATGTTAATCTCTCTTCTAATCCTAAAGTAGGATGAGTCTAGAATCAGGTGAAAGGGCCACTATGGGGGTGGAGTAGGTACTTAATGAGTTGAGTTCAGTAAAATTCAGTGAGAGAAATCCTGGTCTCCCACAGAGAAACCTCTGTGAAATTGAATCAAACTCACACTTAGCCAAGCTTCGCAATCTCCCTTCCCCCTACTGCATCCCATAACCAGCCCAACTTGTCCCCACCTCCCTAACCTGTTCTTCCTCTCACCTATCCCCTTCTCCCATCTCAAGCCGTACCCCCATTTCCTACCTACTAGCCTCATCCTGCCCCCTTGACCTGTCTGTCCTCCCTGGACTGGCCTATGTCCTCCCTACCTCCCCACCTACACTCACCTTTACTGGCTCCATCCCCACCTCTTTAACTTGTCAGCCTCCTCTCCACCTATCTTCTCCTCTATCCATCTTCGATCTGCCTCCCCCCTCTCCCTATTTATTTCTGAACCCTCTCCCCCTCCACCTCCCCCTTTTCTGATGAAGGGTCTAGGCCCGAAACATCAGCTTTTGTGCTCCTAAGATACTGCTTGGCCTGCTGTGTTCATCCAGCTCCACACTTTGTTATCTCAGATTTTCCAGCATCTGCAGTTCCTATTACTTTAGCCAAAAATATGTAGGGTTCAGCCCCAAGTATATTCTTCAGGTGAAGTGAACTTCAGGACAAATTTTAAAGTCAGACATTCTGACCTTGTTTTTGATATCTTTTTATTTTGTGTCACTGTTTATAGTCTAATCGCATGACAATTTGAGAAGTAGAACAGAGAACTGATTGAAGCATCTAAGCTGAGTTGGGAGTTTCAGAGTTGATGCTGTATAGCATCTGACTCAGAGGATGGTGTAATTACATCACATCTCTCACACAGCTGAGATCATGGTGAAACTAGGGTCTTAGATCGGAAGAAAGAAAATTGTAAAAGTATGCATGGTAAAATGCTATGGTGAATTGGTAAATACACTACAGGATTCGTTGGTAATCAGGCAATGGCTGGTACTTTAAAAACATTACACAGTAAATAAGTTATGCCAACCTCTAAGGCACAAACACCCAAAAGGAAAAAGATAAATCAGTCAATCAATCTGTCAGTTCTAGTATGTAAGTCAATGGCCTCTCTGGATGATCAGAAGGTATATGTCAACAACAGAGAGAAGAATATGCTACAGAATATTGGAGCTGGAACACAATCCTGTTTTACCCCACTGTGGATCTCAGCAGGTCTGACCTTGCACTGCTGACTGTACCCAATGTTGTCATGTAGGGAGGTGATCCCATTGAACAGCTTCAGCAGTCGGAATATTTTCTCCAGAATCTGAACTGGTTTGTCTCTGCTCACTGTAGTCGAATGTCTTGGTGAGATTGAGAACGATACACAGTGGGGTCCTTTGTTCACGGCAGTCCTCTTGCAGCTGTGGGACTGAGAAGATCATGTCAATTGCAGATCTTCGAGTTCGGAAACCACATTGTGATTTGGGAGAGATGGATTCAGCCAAGATTTGGAGCCTGGCAAAGCTTACACAGGCAAACACATTCTCTATGTTATTCAGCAGGGAGATGCAGTGATTGCTGTAACCATTGGAGTTAGCCTTGCTCTTCTGAGTTGGAGGAGGGAGTAATAATAGGTTTGGAAAAAAGATTCTACTTACCTACATTCCTTTCAACTCCATTTTCTGATTTTCTCTTTGGGAAAAGCTTCTCTCTGTTCTTATCTGATGTTTTTTGCTTTGCTTAGGCTCCTCTGCTGGTGTTCAGAGGTCATTGTTGTGAAAATGCTACATATTTAATTTGCTTGGAGGGGTTAAGTACCTGAAGGATTCTGAAAAAAATGAATCTATTTTCAGTTTTTGTGGAAATGCCTGGAGTAGTTGAAGAGGAAATTGATATGTCACTGTAGACATTGAAGATTTTTTCATAAGGCTCACTGGAATTCACGTGTTGGTAATAACTTCTTACTTTGTTATTAATCCAAGTTGGGGATGTTTTGAACAGTAAATGGCTTGGGAATGTTCTTGTTTTTCAGCAGGTTCAGTTGGAGGAAAGCCTGCTGAGAACAAGGTGTCTCACTGATTTCTCCCAATTCTGCAAAGAAAACCCTATTGTTGCATTCAGAGTGAAACCTATTTATTCTTTGACAGTGGTTGATGGAACTTTTCAAGATGGTATTTCCTGAGCAAGCTCTGTCTGCAAGATCTCAGACAACTTTGTGCAATTAATGAATTGGCCATGTGTGTCAGAATATCAGAGCAACAGATCCTGGATCCCTACACTTTATCATTTGCTTTCACAAGTAACCAATTGTTCAAAGAGTTATTTTTCAGAAAGCTGCAGGGAAACGATGAAGAGTCACTGGACTCAAAGCATTAGCTTTACTTTCTCCCCACAGATGCTATCAGACCTGCTGAGTTTCTTCAGCAACGTGCATATTTGTCTGCAGAGAAACCCATATTTTGCCTCTTTTTTCCTGAAGAGAGTGAGAGTATGTCATAGTTACACTTCTATATTACTGACTATGCAGTGTTAAAGAATTACAACATCATAATTGAATTTTTTTTTAACCATAAACCAATAATTGTGTTGATTTGGAAACTTGATTGGACATCTTGGCAATTAGAAAACTTCATACTGGGAAATTAGTCACTTTATTTTCGCTTGTGACCTGTGGAGCAGTGAGACTGGAGTGACGGTGCATCCCATTGGCCTCAGTTTTAACAAACTATGGAGCTGCTTGAACTAATTGCAGCCTGGAAATTGCATAAATCTAGAGTAATCTTCTTCATCACTGAAGATCCTGTCCTCACCTGAAAGAGGCATTGTCTCTTTTTTCTTGAAAACCTGCCTGCTATGTGGTCATGTGCAGCTTTCTTCTGCGCATTAGTGGAGATGTTGAAACTACAGGGGTTCTCATTCCTTCCGTACTTTAGTGGAAAAATATACCCATGTTTCACAATTACAATGCTCGCAGCTTACAGTTCCATTACTTAGCAGAGCAATTTTCTAAAGCAGAGATAGAGTTCCATGCATAGTTTCCCCAGCCCCAACCAAGAAAGACCTAAATAACGGCATCAAACTCAACTCTTCAAGGCCACAAGACAACACAAATAGTACAGGATGACAATGAAACATCAAACTTTGTAGTTCACTTGTGGAAATGACGTTTGATAAAAGTGAACGCTGCTGACTCTGCTTTGTTATGAATGCTTATGTTGTAAATGGATCTCCTGAGACCAAAGTTGCTATTGTTAGCTATTTGGAAATGAGCATTTCAGCTTAATTCAGATGTCCCCCATTTAATATATCTGAATGAAAAAAAATCTATTTTAACCTCATAAGGCCCGTTGTTTGGATTGTAAGGTTTTGACTACCTCATTGTGTATAATAGCAATCGCTGGTGAATCTGCTTTGAGGATCACATCCCCAATCATATTTTACATTACCTGAGTAAAGCACAAATCAAGCTAAATCAATTGATTAATCCTTTGTAAGACACATGCTACAATTAACATACCTTCATCTTAAACAAAAGAAATGCACATCACTGTTGTGAGTCATTCACACAGCTTTATAGCGAATATCACAATGTATTTATCTACCTCAGCGATTGATTTAGCCCGGCTGGAAGGAAGTGCTCCTTTAAATTTGTGTGGAAAACACTGTTGAAATAATGATCTGGGATTGTCTAATATGTAACCATTTACCTGCTGATAGTTTGTGTTCCAGAGTGTGGGTGTGCAGAAAATATGTTTTGAAATGTTTTGTTCTGATTAGAAGTGTTAATGATTATTCTGAGATCTTTTACATTGTGACAGAAAAGCATGAAATTGATCAAGAGGGCAATTGTACCACAGGGCAAGCTGCAAATCCAACTTTGTAAAATTTGTTCATAAAATGTATCCGTGCCAAGTATTCATGGGGGGTGAAATGTGTTCTGAAGCACTTTTGAACTTGGCATTGGTAGCTTTCTGTCTGATTTCAATTGTGTAGGCACTCCCAGAACATTTTTTCTCAATTCCTCCCAATACATTAATGGATCATTTCACAAGGCATTTAGCAGCCTGGTTTGTTTGATACAGTTAGCAGATCCCACCGGATGGCTTGTTTTGACTTCATGTTCTCCAAACTATCATTCTGGAGACACAGCCTGACATTAAGGCTTTCTGCATCTTTCCAATCTGCTAAACATTTAGGGTAAGAGGCAAAGACATTACTGACATCATGAACAAAAATACTTCAGTCTCTAGGAGACAACTTCTGACCACCCTAACATCTTCTCAACTTGAATGCCAAAATTTAGAGCACCTCTAATTATTGTTGGATGATTTGGTTTCACTTGAATCAAATTTTGCGTATCAAATAGAGACTTTGTAGTAGAATGATGCAGTTTGGATTTTTGCTAGATGTCCTCTTTGTTCAAAAACCACCTCAGATCGATGAATGCCACATCCCATTTTGCAACAATGACTACACTTCAAAAATACTTCATTGGCTGCAAAGCACTTGAGGGATGTCCCGAGGTCACAAAATGAGATACATAAATGTAAGCCACATTTTAAAATATCTTTTTAGTGATAGGTTCTGTGTGGAAGGAGAGTCCTTTAAATATTTGCTGTGACATTACCTAGCATGGAAATACAAACTGGATTCAGAAAGGCAAGGAAGACAGCTTGTATTTTGATGTAAAGTATGGATCTATAGATATAACATATCCCCATCAGGTTGTTGCTCTGATTGTACTTTTCTGTGTCCCAATGCTGCTGCCCATTTCTGGCTGGCTCTTCCAACACTGATTTCTAGAGAAATGCAGAGCATGTGACCCACAAAGAACTCTATCGCAGCTGCTGTAGTGTAAGGAGAAAGTCAAGTTGCAGTCTTTTTTTTATGGCATTAACTGCTGTGAGGCAAGGTTAAAGGTCCAGTCTGAATGTTACATAGTGGGTGAGTAGTAGAATGTTGTGCACGAGTGAGTGGATAAATGAATGAATGGGCAGGGTGATGGGGTAGGTGAGTAGGTGAGGTCAGTGAGATAAGTAGATAAGGGAATGGTGGGGAAGGCAAGTCAGATAAGGGGTTTTGTCAGGTCAGTGTAAATATTTGGCTGTTGTGAGAAGGTCAGGTTGGGGATTGAAGGGTGAAGGGGTTTGATAGGGGAGTGGAAGGGTTTGTGCTATAGATTGGGGTTTAGTTCTGTAGTTACCCAATAATTAGACAATTCTATTTTCTGTGTAATATTTCCTGGGTAACTATTCAGGAAAGTAATTCAGAAATGTCCAGAGCCAGATTGGACATTTTTGTAAAGGATCCCAGAGAGCAGGGCAATTTCCTGTTCGATATTCATTCTTCCCAAACAATTGAGGCTCAGGGTAGGGACTTGCAACCGGCACCTGGTGTTGTAGACCTAGTCTGATCCAGAGACTGAAAGATTTGAATCAATATCTCATCAGTAGCTACAAATTTAAAATGAAAATCTAATAATTCCACACTAAGTTTTAAGACGTTAGAAAAGAACATACTTTGACTTTATTCCACAACAATACATAATGCATCAATTGGTTCAAACCATTTTCTGTTATGAAGCTCACATCTTTCATGCTATGGTCGTAAGCTGTAATCACACTTAACCCATCCTGCTGAATAAACAAAAACTCCATATGGTGTAGAAGAATATTTACATCATTCTTTTTAACACTCTGAAACAAATGTCTATCTCAATTTTTCTTCCTGTCACATGATGCTGTCACACTGAGTGCTTATATCGTAAATTACATTATAATTGCTATTCTGTCACATGACATCACTGTAACTGGCGTTACTGCCCCCAGGGATTACAGTGAGTAATTTTGATTTAAATACAACATTTTAACATGAAAAACAAGCGTGTATATATCATGATTAATAGATGGATCCACTTATCTGATAGAAAGTTATGACACGTCATGTTCTCAATGTCACAAACTATTCAAGCTGAAATTTGAATGCATATGGCATCATTTGATTCTAGCCCCCAATTGAGCTTTAGTTGAGCAGTTTACATCAATCCTACATGTTTCCTCATATGTTTTGCATATCATGTGTTAATTATCCACAATGACAAAACATGTTAATTTAAACTCACTGCCAGTCAAGTGGCATTCCAGCTGTCACATGACTATCCTGTAATTAGCTGTGTACAATGTTTGCACATTGTAAAGTTTAACCTCTTTTAGAATCAAAATGAAGCTACTACTATTTGTGAATACTGTTACACATCTCACAAGCTAAATTGTGAATATTTTTGAGCTGTGAAGGAGGTGACAGTACTCGTGTGAAAATAATTGAATGAAATATCGCAAGGGAGTTGTTTTTAGCATTTTCCAAAGTACAGCTATTACAACCGTCCTTCCATGTTTTCTGTTCAAGTGACTGTTCCCACTGGGAAGTTTGAAATTAGGCAAACCTTTTTCAAAGCTAAGATATAACAACATGTAATTTCCAGTCTTTGCAAAATATGCAAGTGATGTGATATATCAACTTGTTCCAGAGACTGAAAGATTTGAATCAATACCTCACAACAAGTATGTGGACATACATGGAATAGTGTAGGTTAGATGGGCTTCAGATCGGTATGACAGGTCAGCACAACATCGAGGGCCGAAGGGCCTGCACTGTGCTGTAATGTTCTATGTTCTATGTTCTATGGAATCCTTTTCAGAGAGACCAGCCAGTTTCTTTCGTCAATTTTATAAGCCTTTAAAACCATGGTGGTGTGTTCTTTGCTGAGATATACATTGTGCCTGACTCTGGTGATCTACTCAGAGATAGTAAGAACTGCTGATGCTGGTGTCTGAGGTAACACAGTGTAGAGCTGGGTGAACACAGCAGGCCAGGCAGCATCAAAGGAGCAGGAGAGCTGATGTTTTGGGTCAGATCCCTTCTTCAGAAAGGGTCTACTGTTTGTCTGCCTTTTGTATTTGGATCTACCCAAAAAATGTATTCAGATTTTAATTTGCTCTTCTTTGCTTCCCCAGGCAGTACTCATCATTGACGAGAGTTATGCCTGATATCTAAGTAAATGTCAATAAATAAATCTCATTCTTATAGTCATATATTCTTAAAGGGGCCAGAATGTTATATAGGAACAAACTTACCGCATTAACATTCCACTAGAATGAACCTCTTCAAGCAACATGCTGCATGTATTAGAGAGTATCTCTGCACCATTTGCATACATTCTGCCGTGACTTTTTGATGCACTCTACATCGTTTGAGTTAAATCTCCTGATGGTGTATGACTGGGCTGAGGGTATTAATTCTTCTATTGTACATTTACTGGCATTGCCTATGTTAAGAGATGAGGGTAGTAATTTTAACTCAACAAGCATAGAGGTGAGAAAGGTTGGATTTCTGATGTAAATATCTTTAAAGCACAGTGGTTAGCACTGCTGCCTCACAGCACCAGGGACCTGGGTTCAATCCCATTCTCGGGTGACTGTCTGTGTGGAGTTTGCACATTTCCCTGTGTCTGCATGGGTTTCCTCCCACAGTCCAAAGATGTGCAGGCTAGGTGGATCAGCCATGCTAAATTGCCTGTAGTGTTCAGGAGTGTGTGGGTTGTAGGGGGATGGGTCTGGGTGGGATGCTTCAAGGGGCACTATGGACTCATTGGGCCAAAGGGCCTGTTTCAACACTGTAGGGAATCTAATCGAGTGTTTTCTCTGGGTCCAACCATCTTGAACCGATCTCTTGATCCCTCTCCCTCCTGTCATAAACGATCTCTTCCTATTTCCATAATAATCCCTTCTCCATCATTTTGCCACTCTCCTGTCACCCAACTTGCGAGAATGTAAAACCTGCTGTTCTGCCCCATTCTTCTTGTTCAGGATTTCCCCCCAAGGCAGGTCCTTCAGGCTGGGTGACAAGGGGAGATCGTGAGGGCATATTAATCCGTGCATTTGACTTCCCTGACTGTAATTCCCAGCTCAACTTGTCAGATTGAGCGCCTTTTTGCTTAGGCTGATACTTGCACTTTCTAATTCCTTGAGTAATTCTTATTTTAAGAATAAATATTATTTTTAATTTCAAATGGTGTGGTCTAAAAATGTGACTTACAGGTTTTATGGTGTTGAAGTCTCATGAAGCAAATGGAATGATCTGGTACAGTCATTGGCAATAGTGATAGTTACTGATTGTTAACCACTGATTGTGTCCCACTGACTGTGAAATTGCTTCCTGACCTTAAGAAGAAGTGAATTATGAGTGGCAGCTGAATCATCATCTCCACGTTTTAAAGGGAGCAAAAAAGTGAACATAAAGGATCAAACACATCTTTCCATGAATCCTGAAATAGCAGGAAATTAGACCATGCTAGACTCAGTATTTGAGTCTCATTAGTTGAAGAGCTTCATTTCTACAACAACCTCGTTTCAAATCTTGACCTGCGTTTACATAGCGCCTTTCATGACCACAGCATATCTCAAAGTACTTTACAGCCAATGACATACTTTTCTTAAATGTAGTCATTATCTTAATGTAAGAAACGTGCCAGTTAATTTGTACATGGAGACCTTCCACAAACAATGGCCACATAATGATTGGACAACCTGTTCCTTTTTATGATGTTGATTTGAAGGATAAACATTGATCAGCTCATCTGCGACACCCTGCTCTCTCAAAAATGAACTTCCTTTCTCAATACATTTGGTCTCTCAGCTGGTGGTGAATCAGACTCAGTGAACTAAG
The DNA here is from genome assembly GCF_030684315.1 of Stegostoma tigrinum. Classification (NCBI taxonomy): domain Eukaryota; kingdom Metazoa; phylum Chordata; class Chondrichthyes; order Orectolobiformes; family Stegostomatidae; genus Stegostoma; species Stegostoma tigrinum. The sequence goes on from NC_081382.1 coordinate 24,675,332, forward strand.
ATGAAACAATAAGAACAATGCTAATACATGGATAGAGTTCCACTTCTGGCTCGTACATATTTAACTTTTTTTTGAGGTTGTAGTTAAAAACATCTCCTTGTTCGATACATTCAAACAAATTCTAGCTCAATATGTAGATAGCTAGAAGTTCCAAGGGACAAAGCTCAATACCATGCTGTAGCTAAAGAATCAAGGCCATGTGGCATAAAATCACACTGTTGTTAGTCCTGGATGAGGATGTATTTCAAACATTTGTGTTCCCCTCAATGAGAATCACTTTATATCAATCTGAAATGCCAATATTACCACTCAAAATGCCGGTACAAATACAATATACAAGTACTAGAACAATTAACACTCAATTGTTAAAAATAGCTGACCTCATTTTTCCCCACAATTAATTAACTCTTTTTTTAAACTATCAAATCTATTTACAATTGATCAGATTTTGCTGGAAAAATAAAAGCATGTGAATAACTCATGCTGTTATTCATGGACAAATCCAAGGTATTAAGGCATACAATGTGAGTTATGACTCTCCAGAATTTGCTGGCCAATTTACACTCTGCACCATTTATTTTGCATGCAAAAGGGCATTTTGCTAATATCCTCCTTGTTAGTTTTAAACACTTGCTGGATTTCCAGATTAATTGCCCATTAAACTTGCCACAGAAAATTTATGTCAGGAATTCCTTTTAGTGATGTGCTAATTGTTAATGCAAAACCACTCAACCCCACTGGCTCAAGAAGGGAATAGTTTAAAGTTTTTATTCCCACTCCTGCATCTCTTAAATTGTTGCTAACGATTTTAAAAATTAAATAAAGGTGAAATTATGGAGCCGAAGGCAGTGAGAAAGTAGTTTATGAATGACCCATGATGCATAATGTCCTTTTCAGCAGGGTCTTATTCAGAAATACTGTATGTACTTAATGCTATGGACCAGAGAGAAAGAGTGTTGTCAAACAGTAGCAGAACAAATGTAACAATGTTGATCTTATTCTACTGGTAAAAATGTTACATCTTTCATTGGATATTCACATGGGGGCTGGTTAAAAATAACAAATCCCAAACTGCAATTTACAACATATCTATAAACAAATTTTGATCATTACCAAAGTAATTAGTAACAAATCTCAAAGTGATGAGATTTGAAATCTCCAAAAAAAACAAAAATGTAAATGGAGATAGCAAGAGTTCCAGATGCTGGAGTCAGAGATAACACAGCGTGGAGCTGGAGGAACACGGTAGGCCATGCAGCATCAGAGGAACAGGAAAGTTGACGTTTTGGGTCAGGACCCTTCTTCAGAAATGTAGATGGAATTGGTGACTAGGTTAATGCACATCAATACCTGAGACATTGCATAGAGATGTCTTGCTTCAGCCAAATTTACTGGGCCCAAATTAGGGCAGAGGTATTGTTTACAAACATTAAAGCCTTTCCCACTCAACCTTCGGTAAATGCCAGCACAGCAGGAGTCGGACATACTCAGAGGAATACCCAGATGGTGACTTCCATAAATAAACGAATAAACCTGTGATAAAATAACTGATTGTTTGGAAACTCCCTATTACCTAATAAAACTCAGCAATGATAATGCTCTTAACATTACCAAATTGTTAGAGTTCATAGAGCACTTGTGATGCAGTGTGTAGAGCCTATACCTCTAAGCCAGAAGCTCTGGGTTCACGTCCTACTCCAGGACGTGATACTTGCAGAAGATGCATTCATAATGTAGTCAAAGAGGTTGGTTGTTAATCCGGAGGTCCTTACAACATGCCTGTGACAGGCGGTAAGTGTGGGAGAGACTCCAACCCAACCATGTCTGAAATGGAGTGTGTTCTTCCAGCCACAGCTTCAGGCTAGTGTTCTGTTCTAGGAAGATCAAGCCATGGAAAGCAGATTTAAGCAGCTAATAAAATGTGAGGCTGGATGAACACAGCAGGCCAAGCAGCATCTCAGGAGCACAAAAGCTGACGTTTCGGGCCTAGACCCTTCATCAGAGAGGGGGATGGGGAGAGGGAACTGGAATAAATAGGGAGAGAGGGGGAGGCGGACCGAAGATGGAGAGTAAAGAAGATAGGTGGAGAGAGTATAGGTGGAGAGGTAGGGAGGGGATAGGTCAGTCCAGGGAAGACGGACAGGTCAAGGAAGGTGGGATGAGGTTAGTAGGTAGCTGGGGGTGCAGCTTGGGGTGGGAGGAAGGGATGGGTGAGAGGAAGAACCGGTTAGGGAGGCAGAGACAGGTTGGACTGGTTTTGGGATGCAGTGGGTGGAGGGGAAGAACTGGGCTGGTTGTGTGGTGCAGTGGGGGGAGGGGACGAACTGGGCTGGTTTGGGGATGCAGTCGGGGAAGAGGAGATTTTGAAACTGGTGAAGTCCACATTGATACCATATGGCTGCAGGGTTCCCAGGCGGAATATGAGTTGCTGTTCCTGTAACCTTCGGGTGGCATCATTGTGGCAGTGCAGGAGGCCCATGATGGACATGTCATCTAGAGAATGGGAGGGGGAGTGGAAATGGTTTGCGACTGGGAGGTGCAGGCACAGCAACTCATATTCCGCCTGGGAACCCTGCAGCCATATGGTATCAATGTGGACTTCACCAGTTTCAAAATCTTCCCTTCCCCTGCTGCATCCCCAAACCAGCCCAGTTCGTCCCCTCCCCCCACTGCACCACACAACCAGCCCAGTTCTTCCCCCCCACCCACTGCATCCCAAAACCAGTCCAACCTGTCTCTGCCTCCCTAACTGGTTCTTCCTCTCGCCCATCCCTTCCTCCCACCCCAAGCCGCACCCCCAGCTACCTACTAACCTCATCCCACCTCCTTGACCTGTCCGTCTTCCCTGGACTGACCTATCCCCTCCCTACCTCCCCACCTATACTCTCTCCACCTATCTTCTTTACTCTCCATCTTCGGTCCGCCTCCCCCTCTCTCCCTATTTATTCCAGTTCCCTCTCCCCATCCCCCTCTCTGATGAAGGGTCTAGGCCCGAAACGTCAGCATTTGTGCTCCTGAGATGCTGCTTGGCCTGCTGTGTTCATCCAGCCTCACATTTTATTACCTTGGAATTCTCCAGCATCTGCAGTTCCCATTATCTCAGATTTAAGCAGCTGCTTTGTTAGTATCATGCACTTCAAGGCTCAGGAAGCTGTCTAAGTGGTAAATTAGCTATTGTTCCGACCTCTGTGAAATGTTAAATGTACTTACTATTCCTCACGCTTCTTACTAAAAGCAACCAGACTGAGATGGTAGAATAAGGTGGTATGCATTTGATTCTTCTTCCAGTGATCTTCCCTTATTTCCTAAAGTCCGTTAATTTCAGGCTGAACTTTTATTTTACTGATACATACCACCCACCAGTGTATCACCATTGCATCGGTGTATGCACAGTTAAACAGTGAATGTCAGCACTCTGTTAGTCGTGAGGGATGTCACCAACAAGCCAACATGCCTAATATTCTGACACATTACAGACATCGGCACATTTAGTAGATTCATAGAATAACTCTGTCTCACTTTTCCCTCTGTGGCTGGGGTTATTGAGATCCCCCACTGACACATCTTTTCAAAGTTCCTGAAAAGGAGGATGTAGTGATTGTAATGAGGTCTGCCAGGTGGGCTCACAGAACATGAGTTCCCTGACTGAGGTTGTTAACCTGGTCAAATTTGGGAGCCCTGGCTGACAGATATAAACGGGAGCATCAGAACATGCTGGATGGATCAGCCATGGGAATGCAAGGTTATAGGGTAGGGAGGGTGGGTCTGACTGGGATGGTCTCTGGAGGGTTGTTGTAGACTCGATGGGCCAAATGGCCTGCTTCCTTACTGTAGGGGTTCTATGATACTATATAGGCACATGGCAGGTTCTGTTCAATCTGAGAGCTGGCTCTGAGAAAGCCAGACCAGTGTCAAGTACAATGTGCGTATGAATAACAGGTGACTTGGTAATGGGATACAGGCCTCTGTGGAGTTATTTCAGTGGCAATGAGAATGAGAGTGGCATTAATGTTTTAACTATTAAAAGCTCCTACTAGCTGAAGTCGAACTGGAGATCAAACAGGTGCTACAACTGGCTTTGCCATTAGAACATGGGCCAAATGGAGTATATGAGTTGCAGGATGTGTTGATGAAAGTGGACACCCTTCGTCAGTCTTACTGAGTTTGGGCAACACACATTGAGGAAAGGCCTCTCTCTGGACATATCCTGAACAGAGTGACTCCAGGTCAGTCTACAGCAAAACCCCAAAATAAAGCCAAGCCTTGGCCAAATGATTAAAAATTTCTTTAGAATCCAGGCTGGCAAGCCATTTTAATGCTGCTGGTATGTAGAGTTGAGACAGAAAGAGTCCCACTAGACCTAAACTGAGTAAGAGAATTTCATAGGCGGTTATCCAGGAGAGTGCACACCCTGGGAAGCCCACCTACATCTGGCTTGGAAGAGTTAAATCACTTAGCAACATCCAAATCAGAAACAATCAGAGTAAATGTCTGGTTAAGTGGTTACCTGGTTCAATGGAAGTTGATACCAGTGCGGCTGTAACAGTGATTGGAGAACCAGTCTTTAAGAAAATTCGCTCTGGACTCAAACCCTTAAGTTTGTGTAAGACCTCAGCCAGACTGAGAACCTACACTGGGGAAACTTTACAGATTAAATGTAGAACTTCAGTTTTGGTCTCGTATGAGAAGCAGCTGGTTCAGTTACCACTGATTGTAGTCAGACACTCAGGGCCCATGCTTGGTGGAGTGACATCAGTCGAGAAAGATTCACCTTGATTGGCTCAACATTTTTCGATTAGAAAATGGCTGCTTGAGTGAAGTCCTAAGTAAATACTCAGACATTTTTCTGGAAGGCGTGGGGACTGTCAAATGAATCGTCACCTTGTGTGTTGACCAGGAAGCAATTCCATGATTCTGCAAGGCATACCTAGCGTCATTTGAGGCAAATGTAGAAAATGCAGACATCAGGAGGCTGGAAAGTGAAGGAATCATCAAACCAGTCCAGTTTGCGGAACGGGCACCTCTGGCCGTATTGATTGTGAAGCTCGATGGGTCGGTTCACCTCTGTGGGGATTTCAAACAAATGATGAACTGCTAATACCAGATACAAAACTCCTCTAAGCGAGAAAGGGTTTACTTCAAGGGAACAAAGTTTGGTGTAGGAACCATGGGAATAGCCCTACACGGATAAGAGGTATGGTTGACGCAAGGTCAGATCCTGTGACATACAAAGTTTGAGTAGGAGAGGCCATCCTGAACATGCACATGGACCACATGAAAGCTGCATCCTTACAAACAGGGCAGAAGCAAAACATGCCCAGACCCTGAGAACATGCGTCAAGGTTTGAGAATCTATGGGTTCTCCTGCTCTGTCCAACATCAAAGAAACCTTGGAGTCTGAGATGTACATGGCAGATGTCACAGCCTTGATGACTTTACTGCCTGAAGAAGAGGATGAGTTTTTTCCGAGACATTCCAGGCACAAGAGGCAGGCCACCCGTATCTGAGGCTGAGTGGGAAGAAAATGCCGCAGGAGAGGCAAAGACCAGGCCTATGTCCAAAGACTTGGAGGAGAGGGACGTAGTGATTGTAATGACGTCGGCCCGGAGGGCCTCAGAGAACATGAGTTCCCTGATTGGGGCTGTTAACCTGGTCCAACCAGGGGGCCCTGGCTGACAGGTATAAATGGGAATGTCAGAGATTCTGTTCACTCTGAGAGCTGGCACTGTGGAAGCTGGACCAGTGTCAATTACTATGCACATGTAAGTAGAGGGTAACTTGGTGTCAGGATACAGGCCTCTGTGGACTTATTTCAGACTTGCTACTATGTTGAAAAGTTGCTTTCTTCTCCTTCCTGATGTAATCCAAAATAATGTGTTGTGAAATTTCTTGGAAAGCAACCACTTAAATGGAACATGAAGAAATGTAATATTTTGACATTATTTTATGAAGATTTTAAAACTTGCCATTTAAATATGTTCAGTGACATGATGATTTCAAATCTGTGGTAGTGGTGTTCCTGTTAATGTTGGCCTTAACTCGAACTTGAGATTTCCTACCCTGGAGCTGAAGTTAATAAACATACACCAAATTGCAAAAATTATTATTTTTCAGAACAATTAATGTGTCTTCATTTCTGATGAGCAGACTGCAGGTAATGTTACTGCATATTTATTTCAAACAACTGTATTCATTCATCCCATTTAGTGTAATATTTCCAACAGAGAAAGCACAGTGAGGTGTGAATGCTATTGGATGGAAACTTATAGGGGCCTAACTGATGTGGACTATGGTGAGAAATCTGGGCGAATTGTATGGGAAGTCAAGTGAAGCCGATCCCAAAATCACGAGCAACGTACTGCATTTTCCAACAAAGTTCTGGACATCTAGGTGAGACTCTCGCTAGGCAGTGTTGAGCTGCCTATTGAAAGAGATTATTGCTTTTTGTCAGCTCTGCAGATCGCACTTCATCGTTGTAAGGCCTCTTCTCCTACCATGCTCTGGTAACAAACTAGGTTCTGAGCAGGTACTTGGCAACTCAGCTCGCCACTTGTTCCTACGGATCTCCATTTTGGACATCCAGTACCAACTCCCAGGGAATGCACAATGGGCAGTGACTGTACATACTACACATCCTTGGGTCGGTAGACCATGAGCGTTGCGGGGGAAGTGGACGTAGTCACAGTGAGAGAATAGGAGGAGGTAGAGAACAGATAGTGGTACTTACTCTGGTGGATGGAAAAGGTGATTGGTCACCTTCATACACTGCCAAGGCCTGCATGGCAGTCTTGTACTAAACTGACAAAGTCTGGGGGTGTTGTGACCTTCTATGGTAGTGCTGGAGAATGGTATGGCCTTTCCCTATCTCACCTCAGTACCAAGAACTCCAGGTGCCTGTCCACAAAGCAGAGTACCAAATTCATTTCTCTGCCATGCCTGGGGAAAAACTATGCAGGGCAGCTCCAAGCTCACAGTGCTTACCTGGGTGTGCAATGGTCTTTTAAAGATGTCCCATCAACTGGGATAATGGTCCAGTCCAGAAAATCTGAGTAGTGGCTAGTTCTTCCAGCTATGGCTCATGGTAGAGTCAGGCTGGCATCAGATGAGGGATGGGGATTGACTGTACTTCTGGGGATTGTTCCTGTAGCTCCAATGAAAGTCTTTAAAGCTACACACTGGGCTGTTGAACCTGAGCACGCCAGCAACTATGAACCAAAGTAAAGAAAGTGAGGCTAAAATTCTGCAATTTTAGTTTAGGGCAATTATGCTCTAGTTCCAATAGAAGTGACTGGGATTTAGGTTTTAAAATTTGATACGCCAGAGTTAGACAGCTTTAAAATACATTGATAAATTCTGGTCAAAGGGTGGCTACAGAGCTGTGCTTGCACCCCATGTGATGCAAATGTACTTTTTATGTAATTTGTATATTTATATACATTTTAATAACATTTATGTTAGAGTTTGGATTTTTGATCTAGTGGCATATGGCCTTTCTGAGTCTTGGAAAGGGTTAATTAGTAGCTTGTGAGTATTTCTGTAGCCATGGTAATTTCTTCTAAAATACAGTGTGAAACAGAGACTTCTTGGACAGTAAATGTGGTTTTGAATCTTAGAATCTCCACATTTTAGAAATGGGCCATTCGGCCCAAGAGTTCAAAGCAACCCTCCAAAGAGGAACCCACTCAGACCCATCCCTTCCTTATAACCCTGCATTTCCCATGTCTAATCCACCTAATCTGCTGCAGCACATGGAGAAAACCCATGCAGACACGGGGAGAACATACAAACTTCACACAGACAGTCACCTGGGGTGGAATTGAACCTGTATCCCTGGTACACTGTGGCAGCAGTGCTTACCACTGAGCCATTGTGCTGCCAATTTACAGGCCAGCAAAGTAAACAGTGTATGGAGCTGGTGGAACAGAGCAGGCTAGACAGCATCGGAGGAGCAGGAAAGCTGCTGATGATATGGTAAGTAATTGTATTTTTAAATTTATTTTTTTAAGTAAGGGAGGACTTAAGGCCATTAGACGACAATACACAGGGGCAGAATTAGGCCATTTGGCCCATCAGGTCTGCTCCACCGTTTGATAATTGCTGATAAGTTTCTCAATGCCATTCTCCCGCCTTCGCCCAGCAACCCTTGATTCCCTCATGAATAAAGAACCTATCTATTTCTGTCTTAAACACCCTCAATAACTTGGCCTCCACTGCCCTCTGCAGCAATGAGTTCCAGAGATTAACCACCCTCTGGCTGAAGAAATTCCCCTACGATCAAGCTCTGAAGGATCATCCCTTCACTCTGAGACTTGAGTCCTAGTCTCTCCTACTGGTGGAAGTACCTTCTCCATGTCCACTCTATGCAGGTCTCTCAATATTCTGTGAGTTTCAATCAGATCCTCCCCTCATCCTTCGAAACCCCATCAAGTACAGACCCAGGATATTCAACCACTCCTCATATAGGGAACCCTTCACCCTGAGATCATTCTTGTAAACCTCTTCTGGAGCCCTCCAATGCCAGCACAACCTTCCTTACTCACAGGGCAAATGACTGACAGCCCACTACAAACCTTCCACTACCCACCCAACTTTCTTCTCCAGGTTGGTCTTTAATTTGGTTCAGTTTTAAAGGCCTTGACAAGCAATCTGTATCAGGATGGCTGATGGAACTCAGGAGATCACTGGCTTCAAGCAAATGAAGTCCAATTTTGGGTGAACTTCAGGATGAGATTTCTGGAAACATTTTCCATAGTGTGGTAACCACTTCATATTGTTTCCAATCCACCTACAATTTAATTTCGCAGTGAACTTACTTGGATCTGGAATCGCATACCTTGTCCAGCAACTCTTGACAATCTACAGGCATTTAAAGTTTTGGCAAAGATCTGTAGCTTAAGTCATGGATGAGATTGTTGACTTGCTCATGAACAAAAACAAGCCAGCTCAGCGAGCAAATCAACAACGTAATCTACAGACATTTCTTTTCTGCTGCTCTAACTGTGCCCATTAAACTGGTGATGTATTATCATGAATTTTCGAGGACTTCGAGTGCTGAATTAAAATTGCAGAAGTTTAAATTTGAATGAAACAGGTGGAAGAAAGAGGAATGAGGCAATATAAGAGTTAGAGAGGGACCCCGAGTGGAACAAATTGGAGAAGCAAGAAAAAAAATAAAAATAGGCTTTAGAACAAAAATTGTTGCAACTCTTCAGGCGTTAATGATTTTTTTAACTTTCTGAAAGAACGAATGCCAGCTTCTTAGTTCCAACTTGCATGGTTTTTGTAGCAAAAATAAATTGCATGATAGCAGTTGCACAGCAGGCTAGCCAATTCAGTGGTAAAGGAATCTGTTAAATCATTAAAGAAGCATTTTCACATCTGCACTTACACAAAGAGGAGTAGGCCAAGTGTTCAATCAACAATATTACTCAAAATTGCTGCTGCTTTGGGTTCACAGGAATTACTTTGGCAAGTAGATGCTCAACCACTCGTGCAGGTAACAAGGGACAGGAAGACGGTTGAACCTTAAGGCAATTTAAATACTTGGTATGAAACAGAGAAACATAGAAGATAGGAGCAGGAGGAGGCCATTCAGCCCTTCGAGCTTGCTCCCTCATTCTTCACAACCATGACTGTTTTGCCCAACTCAATAGCCTAATTCTGCTTTCTCCCTAGAACTTTTGATCCCATTTGTCCCAAGTGCTATATCTAGTCATCTCTTCATTCAATGATTTGGCACCAACTACTTTCTGTGGTATCTTGCCATCTACATGAACGTTAATCAGGAAAGGGTTGGCTGGAAAAGACACACTAGTTGTTATCAGGATGGAGAAAAGCACCATGATGAAGAACATTAACTATTTCAGTCATGATGCTGGAAGGCAGATTAACCATCAGTTCTAAAATGACACTTTAGATCTCTCAGATACTAGTTTCCATTTCTCTAAAATGGCTAATCAAAGGCTAGTGTTTAAGGTTTCCATTTTGGGTGAATGACTTATCTGAGGATCTCTCACTTTTAAAGGCCATTTGCAGATGTTTTTGATGCTATCAACTCCTCCAAATTGCCCTCAGCCAGCATTCTATGGTTTTTCAGCAGTGCCCTGGAGGTCTACTGTTTCAGAGACTGATCTCTGTAGTGTCTGTGCTCTCCACTGCCAGATCCCTCCTTCCATCACTGATATTTCTGACACCGTAACAGTATTGAATGCAGAAAATAACATCGATACAAGGATGGGTCAAGAGTAGCCTGTAGCTGATCTTAGCTCCTTTTCTTAAATCCTGCTCTGCAAAGGAATAATAAGGATGGTGGGGATGGGTCTTAGTCTCAGTCACTTCCCCTCTCTTCTCCCCCATGGACTGCACACTGCTTGTGTCATGGAGCTCTGGTTCTACGTGGAGATGTTCCATGGTTTCCATTTGAAGGACTTCCAAGTCCAGCTTTGTGAAGCTCACCTTTTGTTTCTTACATCCTGCTGCAATTATCCATATCCAACACTTTCTCCAAAGACTGTAGTTTTCTTCTCAAACTACAAATGTCCAATCACTGAGACGTATGCCTGCCTTATTTCCAGTTTGCCAGACCTGCAGTTGTAATTTTGCCGTGCTCTTTCTGAGCTAGAAAGACAATACGACAAAAAGAATTTCATAACTTATCTCGGAGAAAGATCTTGAAACAATCCTTGCATGTACAATATACTGTGCTTGACATTGCGTGCTTACCTATATACCTAGACTAAATAGGGCCATTGGCACATGAAAGTACTCATTCTAAGCTTGACCAAGATCCCATGCTTCACTGGTTTCGTGATGTATTATTGCAATATGACACCTCTGCTTTCTTAGCTTAAAGGCCCATGGCCTCTTTACTCCAATTGTCTGACGTCTCATCCTACATGCAGATAAGAATCTTTCGATGTTGCAGACTTAGATAGCCAAAGGGATTGAAATATTACCATCTGTTCTCTAGGCTATCCAAGCATCCGAAAATGAGCACGCATCATTGCAACTCTGTTGTCAACTGAAAATTTCTTGTATGAAGCCCCTTTTTTTGATATTTCTGGATGGATTGTACAGTTGTTGGCCACATTTACTCCATCCTGCACTTAATCCCTAATTGATAATGGTTGTAAAATAGTTAAGATATAAGCTTCATGAAGCTCCACCCAGTCTGGTGATGGCACACAGTATTTGTGTGGAGATGAAGTCATACAGCATGAGGTCCAGTTGGGAACAGGCATGTGTTCTCTGTGTCCTGACAGTTTCTATAATTATACTGAGCCAGTTAAGGTATTATCAATATAATATTCCCTACCTAATACTATCATGCAATAAACTGCATCTTGTTCTAAAGAAAAGGTCGTATTGAGACTCAATAGTGGTTTCTCCCCTACCACTACCAGACAGAGAGGTTCTCAGGTCAGGCATAGAAAGCAGGATTAGTTGCAACAGTTTACCCCAACCAAAAGCCACCAATGGCTGGCATTGCAAATAGGATAGGTAAGCCCTGACAACCCAATTTATATTAGGGCAGGAATGCATAAGATAATGTTCTGCTACTAGTTATGGTCAGTGTTGATCAGGATACAGCTTGATGCACCGTCTATTTGATGTACCAATCCAAAATGCAGGTTAGCCTTATCTGAATTTCTTTATTCACTTACATGTCTTCCCATGCTGTTAAGTTCTGGAGAACACATTGACCATGTTTGCTAGTTGTTCCCATGCCTTTCAAGTCCAGGAGCAGAGATGTGTTGTTGCAGTTGTTCAGGGCCTTGGTGAGACCACACCTTGCTATCCTGGAATATTGTGCACGGTTTTGTTCTCCTTTTTTATGAAGATGTTCCTGCTCTCGAGGATGTGCAGCGAAGGTTTACCAGGCTGATTCCGGGGATGGTGGGACCGTTGTGTGAGGAGAGATTGACAAGGTTGGGATTAGTTCCACTACAGTTCAGATGAATGAAGGGGGATCTCATAGAGACTTATAAAATCCTAACAGCACTGGACAAGGTAAATACAGGGAGGATGTTCCTGATAGTGGATGTGTCCAGAACCAGGGGTCAGAGTCTGAGGATTTGTGGGAGACGATTTAGGGCAGAGAAGGCGAGACGTTTCTTCACCCAAAGAATGCTGAGCCTGTGGCAATGCCACCCACCTAGGCTAAAAAACTGAGACAAGGCCATTTTAAATACTTAAAAAGGTTGACAATACCAATGCAGAAACAAGTACCATGGCACCATTGGCACATAAATCTCATCATAGTACAGCACTAGTTTAAGTTTAGGAACAGCACAGAGGAAGAGCAAGAGTTGGCATAATTGTAGAAAGTAAAGCCAGTTGTAAGTATATGCATGCCATTTTCTGACTGAAGCCCAGTTTTCCAAGGTATTCTATCTGTTGGTGGAGCTTTTGTATTTGGAGAACTGTTTGCAGTGAGACAGTCAATACTATCCTTTCTTTCTGAAGCATCCATTGCTTCCTCTTTGAAAACATACTTGAGGAAATAGCTTTGGTCAATAGATTTTGGGGTGAGGTACCTTCTACTTGGTCTTCATGTTCCATGTGACTTGATTCTACATGCATCTCTGACTTCCTCTTCCTCCACCTTTTCGTTTTCATCCATGTTATGGGCATGCATGAGATTGCACAGAATGAACATCTAGGTAAGTGCTTCATAATAGGACGGTCGGAAGAAAAAGATTTCCTTCATGAAATTGCAGATAGAAAGTGTGTAGAATCCTTCAATCGTACCATAGCTGAGGAAATGATTTCTAACTATTCCAGTCAAAATTGGTATTTCAGAGAAAGATTACAGATATTCAAAATTTATGAGCCAAACTACTTTCTGATTTGATAATACATTGGGTGTAATTCTGGTATAAATGCCAGAATTTCTGAAGCAGCTGGGTTTGTCATGATCCCAGCTGATGTTGTTACTGGATAAGACAGGTCTGGCTTGATCGATCTCTTTTATTTGGATTTAACACAAGGTCGTCTGTCACTGAAACACAAACACTCAATGTTGCATATTTGTTTTTAATAACAAAATATATTTTATTGCATGAGAGAGTAGAGATTAAAATAGAATAAACCAAACCATATAATGTGTGGTTAAAGGTTCTGAAAAACACAACATGAATTACAAACCCATTAATCCCAAAAGCATCCCATTACACTACTGAAACACTCGGGAGAATTTCCTTTTCTATCCCATACAGGGTTTGACTTAGCTGTGGCTTAAATTCCTGGTCATGACAATCTGATAGTCTCTTCCTTGATTTGTCATGTAACTGAGTATAAATTTTCTCATTTCAAATAGCCCCTTCAGGATTTTAAACAACACTTCTGGTTTGGAACCTTTACTAAACCCTTTACACAAAGGAAGTTTTTAACAATTCTAATTGATTTTCTCCCATTCTCAAGAACAATTTCTTTGTGCATTCGGCTTCTGCTAAAATCCCTGCAGAATCAACCAACTTAAAACCCAAAAGCTTTTGATTCAAGCTAAGTATGTTTACCATATACCAAAAAACTTCCCAGCACCTTCCATCTGAAAGCTTAGGGCACTACACTGTTTACTTTGAGATTGTAGGAACTACCAATGCTGGATTCTGAGATAACAAGGTGTGGAGCTGGAGGAACACAGCAGACTGGGCAGCAGAGGAGCAGGAAAGCTGACGTTTTGGGTCGGGACCCTCCTTCAGGAAATTTCAAAGGACCTATCTTTGGATTGCAGTGGATATGGAAAAACTGACCAGAATCTAATTTTTTTTTCTGCCAAATTTGGGAGTAGAGCTCAAAATCAAGCAATAGGCCACACTATCACATTTGAAGTAACCAGCTTTCAAACATTGGGAACTGGCAGTGGGGATGAGGGTGATCAAGTATACATGAAACCTACTCTCTAAAAATTCATCGAATGATCAAAGAAATCATGCATCAACATAGATAACAAGGTGTAGAGCTGGATGAACACAGTAGGCCAAGCAGCATCAGAGGAGCAGGTAGGCTGCTGTTTCAGGCCTAAACCCTTCTTCAGAAAATGCATCAACATAGCCAGTTCCTCAACCCAATGTCTGCCCATTTCAGAGTGATGAATGCAAATTAATTGATGTTAAGTATAATGGGAATTCTACCATTGTTTAAGCAATCGTGGAATCTTTGAAGGTAACATCAAATGTTAACAGCAGTAAACTTATTTTTGTAGTTCACCCTGGCATATTATTTCCTGTGATTGAATCTTGACTACAAGTTGTTAGGAAGGACTCAGGCACACTGCAAATAGAAATGACAGCTTGCTCTTTGTCTCGGAAACTACGCTTCTCATTTATGAAGCAGTGCAAAAGAGAATCTTGGTGGCCCATGAGTTAACAGTTTGGTTCAGTGCCAGAATTTAACTGATGGAATTTTCAAAAAGAAAACAGGCTGCCAAAGCTGTATTTGTAAATGGATGCACAATTGCTTTTGTTCAGAGCTCCCTGAAGTCCTGACTCTTGTGAAAATACAGCTCCCCATAGAGCTGACTGTGCACAAATGCTGCATTTTAACATCCAAAATGTATTTCTACAAGGACGACTCTTCTGTTTTATGATCCAGCCACTTATATGTCGATGATAAATTACTGTAATAAAGGCACATCTCATTGCAAAAAAAATGTTCAAAGAAATAATTTTGGCAAAAGAACTTGAAAAAAGGCCTCTAGAGGCAAAATGAAACATCAGGACCAGCACAATGTTAACCTGTAGTTGTATCATTGTCACTCCTGTAATTATTTTAATAAAACAGTTCATTTGATTTCATTCCAGAATCCTCCCTTTTAAAACTAATAGACAAGATTAATAACCATCAAATTTAGGAGACCTTAGCATAACCATATTACCCTTGGAAAGGTGTGCTTTATAATGGCTGCTGTAAGAATTAATGTACCGATATTGAAGTTGCTTTTCTGTTCCAATACAAATGCCTTTCCATTATACTCTGCAAGGATTTTATAAATAGAACATTTTAAAAGAATAAACTATTTCTTAAAACAACATCATTCTCTACTTATCATTTTCTTTGTTTTAGCATGGCCTAATATATCATAGTTCAAGTAAAAATCAAAGTAATATGTGGGTCTTACCTACATGTAATAGCTGTATGACAGGGTAATTGGAGTGATTGTTAAGATTTCTCTGTTATTGTGCAAATGATAACATTGTCACGATTCAATATTACATGCTCCTTTTCTCAGTATTTCACTGCTCATAGATTTAGCATTCTGTACCTTCTCTTATATTGATGTTTGTGGTTTATCATGCAAATATTTAAAAACTGGATCAAGAAACCTCCACACATCATTTGAAAAAAATAGAACTAATGTTTTAGGGGAAGTGGTAGTCAATTCAGGGCAATTCATAAGAAATGTAAAGGAGAAACAATTTTATGTACCAAATGGGAAGACCGTCTGATTGGGTGGAAAGTAAACTGTGATTGGTAGAGATTTTACCATGAGAACATACCAGTTGGATGATGACTGATAGTTAATTGCCAAGCTTTGTTAAACTCTGAACTAGGCAAATTGCCTCTGATTGGACAGGGTATTGCCTGAGAAATGAAGCAGTAAATGACTTTAATCTGTTGTGTTGTGTTTAAATTGATGTTATGTGCTCATATATTCTTTCTACCTGCAAAAAAGAGAGCCCTATTGTTTTAAATAGTTTTCAGTATGTATAAGTGCATCACACTACAAGTCTAAGTGCAGCCCTAAATTGGTTGTCAGCACAATTATTAGCACACGCAAGATTATTTCAATGAATCGTGACATGATATGATGCAGTAGAAGGCCATTCTATCCATTGTATCAATACAGGCTCTTCCAAATTGTCATCGTGGCTTCGTGCCATTTTCCTGCCTTTTCATATGTGCGTGTGTATATGTATGTGTACGTTGGTGTCTGTGTGTGTGTGTGTGTGTGTGTGTGTGTGTGAGTGTGTATGTGTGTATGTGTTAGCCATGGAATTTGGGATGGGCCTTTACACCTAAAGACATCTGGCTGGCTTGCATCTTCATACTTTTACAGATGGTCAAATTACATATTGGATTGAAAAGCACTTGCTTTTAAATATTCAAACTCTGTTATACCAGCTTCAGGAGGGGAAAAAGAGACATTACAGCATCTCTGTGGACTTGAGAGAGATAATAGGAACTGCAGATGCTGGAGAATCCGAGATAACAAGGTGTAGAGCTAGATGAACACAGCAGGCCAAGCAGCATCAGAGGAGCAGGAAAGCTAACGTTTTGAGCCGAGAGAAGGGCCCTGCTCCAATGATGCTGCTTGGCCTGCTGTGTTCATCCAGCTCTACACCTTGAACCTCTCTGGACTTGTTGATAAGGATTGACCTCAGGCCAATTCTATTCCATATACCAGCTGCAAATGGATTGACACTGAAGAATCGGCTGCTCCAGCTGCAACAGATGATGTTCAATCCCAAAGTGTCATACAACCCTAGTGCAGTTCTGTATCTTCTGAGACAGATGGATACCAAAACAGAGAATTGTCACGTTGTATATAGCTATCTAATTGAACGTTTTGGGTTACATGCTGTTTGAAGGCTGGGATCATTTGACAATAGTAGTCGATATTTGCTTGTGGTCTCATTACTCACATTATTGTTGTGGAGTGAGTTGAAATATATAATGAGTGAGTCTGAGGTGATTAGAATTTGTTTGCAAGCTGCTAAGAGAAAGGAACCTCAACATTCAGATAAATGCTCAGGTCTGGAGAGAGTTTGAAAGCTATTATTTCCTATGCAACTCCTGGTGCAGATACCAAGAGCAAATTTTATTGCTGCGCAAGAACATTCTCCTTAATGTCCTGTTTTAAGGTCATTCATGACAACCAGTGCAAGCACTCTGTCAATGCTAGATCAGTGAAACATTTGGAAACAAGTAGATCTCAATGGGCTTGCAAATAATGTTCAGGTGACTGAACCCTCATGTGAAGCAGCTATGTAATGATTGCAAACTGGGGACTCTTGGCTATGAATTGCAAGGGGGCATCCTATGGATACATAAAATCATAAATGGTATAGAATGATTAGTCCAGAATGCTTCTCCATGTTCAGTTTTGATAGGAGAATATGGAGCTATAGGTTTGCAGTACCAAAACATCAATCTAGGACTGAAGTAAGGAGGTTATTCATATGTAGACTTTTTTAAAAATTTCCATTGGTGGAATTTGGGCATCATTGTTCCCTGGTCAGCTTTTCAAGGCCCACATGAAGGTGGTGGCAATCTGCCTTCTTGAACCACTGAAGTACATATGCCAGAGGTTGTCCCACAATACCCTTAAGGAGGGACCTCCAGGATTTTGACCCAGCAACAGTGAAGGAACGATGATATATTTCCAAGTCAGGGTGGTTAGTGGCTTGGAGGGAAACTTGCAACTGGTGGTGTTCCTAAGTGCCTACTGCCCTGATCCTTTGAGATCAAAGTGGCCATGAATTTGGAAGATGTTGTCTAAGGATCTTTGGTAAATTTCTGCAGTGCATCTTGGAGATGGTGCATACTGCTGCTCCTGAGTATTCGTGGTAGAGGGAGAGGATGCTTGTGTATTTGGTGCCAATCAAGTGGGCTACTTTTTCCTGGTGGTGACAAGCTTCTTGAATATTAGTGGAGTTGCATTCATCAAGGCTGTTGACTCGTGCCACCTGAATGATGCCTTGTAGACTAATCATAGAATAATGAAATTTAGGGGCATTTTATGATGGAGAAACAAGAGGCTTTTTGGATGGGCGTTCTGAATCCCTTCCTCTTTCAGCTTCACTTGTGGTACCTTTTACCAATGCCATCTGCTCTGCTGCTTCTTATCCTTTGGTTTGTATCGAGCTTTACCAAGAAATGTGGTATGTTACACGTTTATGAAGTACATAGCTTGTCATTATTAGAACATCTGTGAGATGGATACCTCCAGTGAGTGCCTCATGGCAGAAGTCACATGACTATGGCAAACCAGGAAGCACATTAGTACACTTTCTATTTGAATATTCCATTTTCATATGAAAAATAGCAATCAAATTTACGTGGTGAGTTACCAAAGTTATTCACTATGCAAATAACTGATCACATCCGTTAACAAACCTGTTTGTTGTTCCGATTAGTCCCACATGTTGGTTTCTTTAGACACATTGGTATACATGCAAGCACGGTGTTAGCATTTTCAACAAAGTCTACTGGCTGGAATGATGTCCTCAATGGTTTGGTTTCAAAATCTTCTCAGTTAACTTTATAGGTTTCCACTGTTGCGTCAGTTGTGTCCTATAAGGCAATCCTTTCCGTTTTCGACTTCAGCATCAAGTCTCCTTTGTGATCCTGCACTCAGCCCCTTTGTGCCTCATGCTGTTTGTTTGCCTGTCAATGTGGCTTGTGAAACACTAAAATCTTTCCTGGTACATTTAGGGTTCCAAGCCTGTGCTTTCGACTTGCTTCTGCTGAAATGTCTGACTTTAGATATGTGCCCAATATCTGGAATTGCAGACCTACAGTTGTGTCATTGCCTTGGGCTGTCAGGTAAATTTATCCTCTTGGAGTGGGCATTGATCTGACCCAAAACCTTAGCTTTACATACAAGAGTTTCACTTCTGGATTGCCATTTCTGTAACTTTACATAAATCTATGAAGCTCAATGTGGCAGGAAGCACCAGTATCTATCTGGGACTTGATTTTTATTTTGCTGTCTTCATTACAATAGTTGTAAACCATCTCTTTAAGCTTGATGTTGCCAATTTGCTGTTAAGTGTAGATTGAATTGCCTGAATCTTAGTATGAGATCTCCGTCATACCCATAATTGAGTTGTCAGAATCATCCAACAATTGTGTAGCATCCTACACATGGTCAACAAACTTAACTCTCGTCCCATATGTATGCAACAGTGCTTGATTTACAGGCGCAGAGCTCCCCTACATGTATATAACTGTCTCGAAGTAAGATTCCCTTCTTTTAGCAGTTATGCTGTCAGAGTAGGATTTCTTATGATTAGGATAATTCTATCTTTGAGATCACCTCCAGATGCCCAAATTGACAGGATTCTACAGCTGTGTAACTGCAGTCACATACAGATCAATGGTCTCCTTATCACCCTGAACCCTAATATTGAAATCATACGATTCAATAGGGTTCAAAGTTCCTGTAGCCAGTTTTCTGTCTGTCTTTCAGAGAGATTTCGGGTGGAAGACACTTTGTAACAGTCTCTCACCAAAAATGAAAAAAAAATGTAACTATTCAAAACCGCTCTGGCTTGTAAATTAAAGCTGTCACAATCTCATAGTTTTGCCTTTGTGGGTACAAAAGCTGCCAGTTCTGTTTCATTTCAACTTTCATTTTGACAAGAGCCCTAAGAGGAAAGTTTATAGCCATTGTGTGACTCAAGCTTTGTTTCAGTTACAGCCTGCTTTTTTGTTTTCCTTTTCAGGAGCTTCCAGTGGCTTTTAGCAGCATTCAATTTTGAACGTTTGTGTTCCTCTTTCGTCAGCTATGCTTCGAACCTTCGACACAATTTCACTTCCACTTCTGACACCTTGTTACATGTTCATGAGCTACAATGTCATGTTATGTCTTTGTTAGAACCACCTGTAAGATGGTCACCAGGAGTGAGTGTGTAGTGATTGTAGCCACGTCAGCCAGCTAGACCACATAGAATATGAGTTCCCTGATTAGGGCCGTTCATCTGGTCCTATCACAAAGTACTGGCTGACATAAAAAGGGCAATTATCAGCGATACTGACACTCGGGTGCTTGATTCTGTATGAGGGCGTACAATAGTGAAAGACTTTTCATGTGTGAGTAAAGAGTGACTTGGTGATGGGATATTAGCCTCTCTGAAGTTATTTCAGGCTGTCTCATATAGAGGTCACATGACTAAGGCAAGCCAGGACGCACGTTTTTACAATTTCCATAAAAACAAACTACATGAGTGGAGGCAGTGAACCATTGACATTTGTTATTTTTATTCTGTATCTTCTGCATCTTTCATACAGAGCCTTCAACTCTAAATTCAGGCTATTGGATATATCAAAAAATTCTCTCCAAAAATACCTGCAGATAACCAGCTAATGAGTATGTTAGGGACCACTTGAAACATATCATTCATGCAAGTGGATATTCCCAGCTCCTATTTCATTCCAGCTTCAATAAATCTCCAAAACACTGCCTACCTCCTACACTGGCCGTGGAAGATTCTACAGTTAAGCAGAACAGCAGAAAAGTCACCAGACCCGAAATGTTAACTCAGATTTCTCTTCACAGATGCTGCCAAACCTGCTGAGCTTTTCCAGCAACTTCAGTTTCTGATTTACAGCAGCTGCAGTTCTTTTAGTTTTTAGAGCAGCAGAATGGTTCATTTACAGCCGAGGCCACAGTGTGCAGGATCCTGAATAGATATGCAAATTTGTGAGTCTCTGTTCATTTCACTCAGTGATGATTCACTCAATCAGGTGTTAACTTGCAAGTCTTAAAGGCTGAGATAATGGGAACTGCAGATGCTGGAGATTCCAAGATAATAAAATGTGAGGCTGGATGAACACAGCAGGCCAAGCAGCATCTCAGGAGCACAAAAGCTGACGTTTCGGGCCTAGACCCTTCATCAGAGAGGGGGATGGGGGGAGGGAACTGGAATAAATAGGGAGAGAGGGGGAGGCGGACCGAAGATGGAGAGTAAAGAAGATAGGTGGAGAAGGTGTGGGTGGGGAGGTAGGGAGGGGATAGGTCAGTCCAGGGAAGACGGACAGGTCAAGGAGGTGGGATGAGGTTAGTAGGTAGCTGGGGGTGCGGCTTGGGGTGGGAGGAAGGGATGGGTGAGAGGAAGAACCGGTTAGGGAGGCAGAGACAGGTTGGACTGGTTTTGGGATGCAGTGGGTGGGGGGGAAGAGCTGGGCTGGTTGTGTGGTGCAGTGGGGGGAGGGGATGAACTGGGCTGGTTTAGGGATGCAGTGGGGGAAGGGGAGATTTTGAAACTGGTGAAGTCCACATTGATACCATATGGCTGCAGGGTTCCCAGGCGGAATATGAGTTGCTGTTCCTGCAACCTTCGGGTGGCATCATTGTGGCAGTGCAGGAGGCCAATGATGGACATGTCATCAAGAGAATGGGAGGGGGAGTGGAAATGGTTTGCGACTGGGAGGTGCAGTTGTTTGTTGCGAACTGAGCGGAGGTGTTCTGCAAAGCGGTCCCCAAGCCTCCGCTTGGTTTCCCCAATGTAGAGAAAGCCGCACCGGGTACAGTGGATGCAGTATACCACATTGGCAGATGTGCAGGTGAACCTCTGCTTAATGTGGAATGTCATCTTGGGGCCTGGGATGGGGGTGAGGGAGGAGGTGTGGGGACAAGTGTAGCATTTCCTGCGGTTGCAGGGGAAGGTGCCGGGTGTGGTGGGGTTGGAGGGCAGTGTGGAGCGAACAAGGGAGTCACGGAGAGAGTGGTCTCTCCGGAAAGCAGACAGGGGTGGGGATGGAAAAATGTCTTGGGTGGTGGGGTCGGATTGTAAATGGCGGAAGTGTCGGAGGATAATGCGTTGTATCCGGAGGTTGGTAGGGTGGTGTGTGAGAACGAGGGGGATCCTCTTGGGGCGGTTGTGGCGGGGGCGGGGTGTGAGGGATGTGTCGCGGGAAATGCGGGAGACGCGGTCAAGGGCGTTCTCAATCACCGTGGGGGGGAAGTTGCGGTCCTTAAAGAACTTGGACATCTGGGATGTGCGGGAGTGGAATGTCTTATCGTGGGAGCAGATGCGGCGGAGGCGAAGGAATTGGGAATAGGGGATGGAATTTTTGCAGGAGGGTGGGTGGGAGGAGGTGTATTCTAGGTAGCTGTGGGAGTCGGTGGGCTTGAAATGGACATCAGTTACAAGCTGGTTGCCTGAGATGGAGACTGAGAGGTCCAGGAAGGTGAGGGATGTGCTGGAGATGGCCCAGGTGAACTGAAGGTTGGGGTGGAAGGTGTTGGTGAAGTGGATGAACTGTTCGAGCTCCTCTGGGGAGCAAGAGGCGGCGCCGATACAGTCATCAATGTACCGGAGGAAGAGGTGGGGTTTGGGGCCTGTGTAGGTGCGGAAGATGGACTGTTCCACGTAACCTACAAAGAGGCAGGCATAGCTGGGGCCCATGCGGGTGCCCATGGCCACCCCCTTAGTCTGTAGGAAGTGGGAGGAGTCAAAAGAGAAGTTGTTGAGTGTGAGGACGAGTTCCGCTAGGCGGATGAGAGTGTCGGTGGAGGGGGCCTGGTTGGGCCTGCGGGACAGGAAGAAGCGGAGGGCCTTGAGGCCATCTCCATGCGGAATGCAGGTGTACAGGGACTGGACGTCCATGGTGAATATGAGGTGTTGGGGGCCAGGGAATTGGAAGTCCTGGAGGAGGTGGAGGGCGTGGGTGGTGTCACGGACATAGGTGGGGAGTTCCTGGACCAAAGGGGAGAAAATGGAGTCCAGATAGGTGGAGATGAGTTCGGTGGGGCAGGAGCAGGCTGAGACGATGGGTCGACCAGGGCAGGCAGGTTTGTGGATTTTGGGAAGGAGATAGAAACGGGCCGTGCGGGGTTGGGGAACAATGAGGTTGGAGGCTGTGGGTGGGAGGTCCCCTGAGGTGATGAGGTCATGAATGGTGTTGGAGATGATGGTTTGGTGCTCGGGTGTGGGGTCATGATCGAGGAGGCGGTAGGAGGTGGTGTCGGAGAGTTGGCGTCTGGCCTCGGCGATGTAGAGGTCAGTACGCCATACTACCACTGCGCCACCCTTGTCTGCGGGTTTGATGGTGAGGTTGGGGTTGGAGCGGAGGGAGCGGAGGGCTGCCCGTTCTGCGGGGGAGAGGTTGGAGTGGGTGAGAGGGGTGGAGAGGTTGAGGCGGTTAATGTCTCGACGGCAGTTGGAGATGAAGAGGTCGAGGGAGGGTAGGAGGCCTGGGGGTGGTGTCCAGGAGGAGGACTTGTGTTGGAAGCGGGTGAAGGGGTCAGTAGAAGGAGGGTTGGGTTCCCGGTTGAAGAAGTAGGCATGCAGGCGAAGACGGCGGAAAAACTGCTCTGCGTCCGACCGTGACTGGTATTCATTGATGTGTGGTTGTAGGGGGACAAAGGTGAGCCCCTTGCTCAGGACTGACCGTTCGTCCTCAGTCAGTGGGAGGTCTGGGGGGATGGTCTGGGGGAGATGCTGCTTGGCCTGCTGTGTTCATCCAGCCTCACATTTTATAGTCTTAAAGGCTGGCAAGCTTTGGCCACTGGCCTGACCATTCCCAAGTAGTTGCTATGCTCACTGCAGCCGATTGTTATTACGTTTTTAGCCTATTCTGATGTGAATTTGTCACAGGAGGATCAGGTACACTCTGGTTTATCTTACAACACTCATCACCAAAATGACAATAGGAGAATACAGGCTATTATTTCATCATCTTTCCCCAGAAGAGTTTCTTTGAATAGTCTTGATGGAACTTGTCGTAATTTAATAAAGCTGAGTGTAATTGAAGAAATGGGCTGAAAGGACTTAGTATCTAAAAGGGATTAGTATCTAAACAAAAAGGTGAACCACTCCCCAAATCCATTCCTCTGCAGAGTTGGCAGTTAAAAGTATTATCATCTTTCAAAAGATTTTTACAAGCCAGGAACTACATGGGCCCACTTTGTGTGTGTCTGAAACAATGCTGACCATGGAGTCACTGTGAATTTCGGAATAGCCACGTAGTTTGAATGATTTTAGAGATGCTGTCTAAAGTGTATTTTGAAACTTGCCCAAAAACATAATTTCAAAAGATGATGCTTGGTTTTAATGACTAACTCATTATTTGATGTGCCCACTGAGATTTGTGTTTTAAGGAACACGGGACCTTAACATCCCCTTCCTCCAAATCACTCCCATTCTTTTTTAAAAGGCCCAACTTAGTCCAAGGTTTAATTTCTTGGCCATATTTTATCCGCTGTAACCTCAATCAAGTGATCATTGAATTTTATATGAACCAGATATTTGTGTACCAGGAGAGAAAATCACTGCTGGGTATCATCCAGCTGCAATTCTACCCAATTCCACATTTTAGCAGAGAGTCCAAAGCTGCAACCAAAGAAGGGTCACTGCACTAGAAACATTGGCTCTGCTTTCTTTCCACAGATGCTGCTAGACCTGAGTTTTTCTGGCAATTTCTGTTTCTGTTTCCGATCTTCGGCATTCACAATCCTTTATTTTGTTCTATCAGGGAAAAGAGCCTCCCATAATTCCATTGCTCCCCCCACCCCTCTCTGCCACCCCATTTCTCAGGTTACTGAGGCTAATTGCTAACGCCTCTATTTGCTACACAGTTGAGTCAGTATATTCTGCAGAGTGATCTGAATCTGAATAGAACATAGAACATTACAGCGCAGTACAGGCCCTTCTGCCCTCGATGTTGCGTCGACCTGTGAAACCAACCTGAAGCCCATCTAACCTACACTATTCCATTATCATCCATATGTTTATCCAATGACCATTTAAACGCCCTTAAAGCTGGCGAGTCTATTACTGTTGCAGGCAGGGCATTCTATGCCTTTACTACTCTCTGAGTAAAGATCCTACCTCAGACATCTGTCCTATATCTATCACCCCTCAATTTAAAGCTATGTCCCCTCATGCTAACCATCACCATCCGAGGAAAAAGGCTCTCACTGTCCACCCTGTCTAATCCTCAAGTGGACGCGTATGGGAAAATAAATGAGTGCCAGATAAAAAGGGATAGAATTTTCTATTCAGTGTGTGGGGTGCAGCACAAAACACAAAATCTCAGTGAGCATCACATGTCCAGTCTGGCCAATGTAAATTTTTCTCTGTAAGTTAGTGCAGCCTGATTTCTCATGACCTTTTCCCCTCTGTGCAAGTAAACTTAAAACCCACGTGGCAAAGATAAATATCAACTCAAGGGTCACAAGGATTATTGAGAAAAGCACTTGTTAATGTACATCTGCATCATTTAATATAGAAGAGCACCATTAACCGTTCTGAGTAACAGTTCATTCTTTGTATTCTGTTTCAGATCACACAACACTATTTGTTAGTTTATTGACATTTGCCAAATTTGGTAACCCCCTTAGAACCATATAAGTCTACAGACACTCCTTGAAACATTGGCTCAGAAAATCAATTATTAACTACATTGATCAATTTCACTTTTAATTAAATGGTCCCAAACTGAAAAAAGAAATGGAGAAATAAATTGTCTTGGCAAGCATTTTATTTTGTACCTGGAACTAATTTATTGTGAGCCAATGAACAGCAGCAGTTCCCTCTCTCCCTGTTAGATGATAGACAAGCGCTCAAGAGTAGTTAATTGTAAATACATTTTGGCAACAACAGTTTCACAGCCCTGTACCATTCTGACTTCTGGTAGCCCTCCATTCTAGTTGTGATTGCTCACACATTTGCACATATCTTGGGAATTAGCATAGACTTGTTTGGAGACTTCATGTAAGATAAGTGTGCATATCAAGAGAACAAGTTTAGGACTAAAGCAAATGCTACAAAATTCCCAGGTCAGCAACAACTTTAGAGTTCAGAAAATAAGGTTATTTCTCATGCATTAATAACATCTGAACAGCCCTCAGTGAGGAACCTCCATCAGAACACTGCCTGCCCTCTTACTGTTAGCAGGCTTTCTCTTTCCCCTATCCTTAGGACATTGCTCTGTTTAATGTGTGATTTTCATTTTGATCTGTTTGCTTCTCACCACCATTTCAGCTCCTTAGTAATGACTGTTGTGAACTAACTGCACTGATATAGATTGTGAACTTGTCTACAATCACTAGACTTCAAAAGTTCTTACCACTTCTCCCAGTGACTCAATGACTCAGTGACTCCAATGGGTGGTGCTGAGGAGGCATCTTTCTTTTTAATTCCAGAGCTGAATGCTCCATGTTTGAGGAAAGATGATAATTTGGTCAACATGTTTGTGGGCCTCATCGGCCTCTACTGCTTACTCCTGGTCGCCTGTGCCCTTAATTCAACGTGGTGTGACCCCTCAGAATGCCAATCTGAATCTCCTTAACTGTATATACTTGAGCTGGTTGTTTCCAATGAGCGTAGAAACATACATTAATGGATTTCGTACTACTCAGGCCAGACATTCATGGGAGTGGAGAAAGATGTCAGAAGAGGGAGGTGACGGAGAGCAGGCTGGAGATAATGGGATAGTGGTTGTTGGCTTGTAGGTATTTTTACTAGTCATGGTATTTAATGGCCACATTTTGTTGCTCCTATTAAGCAGGTGGGGAGCAATACAAGCGTGTCCGCTTCTGGGCTTTCGGAGATCCCTTGTACAAATGAACTGGGAATGGTTGGTAACTGAACTCAGGGTCCCCATGCCCTTGCAGCCCACCTTCCCCACAAACCACATGCTATGGCCATCTGCCGCCATCTCTTGCTTGTACCTGTAACCCTCTTCGACCTAAAGCCTCGTGTGTGTAGTACTGGCAACAGTTTCCACCTCCCTAGTGGTGCCAATCTGTGGACAGCTGATTGGCTGGCAGCTCTTGGCAGGGAGAGCTTATGCCCCTTGATAGTTGATCACAAGGGAATAACCCACAATGTACCCATGTGATCTGAAATATGATGGGCTTCCCAAAAGGGTGGAAAACTGACTCTCCAGTCAGCAACAAAGACTCTCATTGCCTCAATATGATTGCTCTGTGTAGCTATGGTTCTGAGGGTGTCACTTGGAGCACCCATAGAAACAGATGAAGACCAGTTATCAGAATATTTGTGCAAATAACATGTGCCTTGGTTGTTTTCTGTCACCAATAAATGAATGAGTGAGTAAATGAATCAATGGACAAAAGTAGGAAGAATGAAACCAGAATATTGGCATTAGCCCTGAGCTGTGGAGAGTCAACCAGCTCCACCTGTGGTCAATCCCTTGTGTTAGTGTCACTTTATCCCAGGCTGCCTATTGTATTCTATCTTCTTTAGATCTGTTTCCCTCCTATTGTGCAGCAAGAAGACAAATGATGCTAAGATGCTGGAGATTTGAAATCAATATAAGTCAGTGTTAACTGGCTGACCACAGAGCTCATGTTTGAGCAGATAATTCTATGTTGTACTGTAAATACAGTGTGGAGCTGGAGGAGCACAGAACGTCAGGCAGCATTAGAGGAGCAGGAGAGTCGACATTTCAGGTTGGAGACTCTTCATCAGGACTCTCTTGTTCCCCTGATGCTGCCTGACCTGCTTTGTTCCTCCAACTCCACATGTTTCAGGTCAGGACTGTTCATCAGGGCTCTCCTGTTCCTCTGATGCTGCTTGGCCTGCTGTGTTGCTCCAGCTCCATACTGTATTGACTCTGACTCCAGCATCTGCAATTCTTGCTGTCTCCTATGTCATGCTGATCTGTTTTGTTGGAAGTTTGTTTAAAGGGAGACATCTCCCGGTGGTCAAGTGGAATGGTTGCAATCTTACATTGTAGCAATAACCAGGGCTTTATTTTGGGGACATGTTACAAAGCCTTTAGGTTATTGGAGGATCCATTTTTGCTGACAACCTCTTCCTGTCAAGCAGTCAATGTGTTTGTTTTCTAACACTGAGGTGTCCCAGGATTGTCAAAGAGGACAATCTTATATTGCTGTGCTGCACTGAGAACCTCCAGCAGATGTTTCTGGATCCTGACAGGCACCTGTAGTAGGTCTGCTCTTTGTTGCATGCAACCAGCTTTCCTGGCCCAGCAGCAATTGATGTTTCCATTCAATAATGCTGCGATTCCATACTGTTTTTATCAGCGGTCTATAGAGAAGTGTCACAATTTGACAGGCTTCATCTGGAAATAGAAAAAGGTTAGCATTTGTAGGCCTTAAAGGGCCTGAAGACTTTCCAAAGTGCTTTATACTCAGTGAAGTAATTTTGAACTGTTGTCACTGTTGCAACATAGGAAATGCAGCAGGTGATTTGTGTACAGCAGGCTCCCACAATGAGCAATGAGATAAAGGTATAGGTAATCTGGTTTTAATGGCATTATTTAACGTATGAGTATTGGCCAGGAAAAGTTCATGTTATGAACTTGTAATCAAACAGATCTCCAATAGTAGTACATATTGAGCAATACATTGAGTCCACAGTCTGAGGGCTTAGCAGTAAAACTGTGCTTACTCAATGACCTTCACAGGTTGCATAACCCCACTTCCATTTTGTGCTCAATATTGAATCGCCTTCTAATGCTGGAGTTTAGAGTATTTTTTATTTTTAAATTTATTAGGTTAAATTTGGGAAACATTGGAGATCTTTCAATTGCTCCTTCAGCCTAATTCCCAAATAATTTATCCTAGGTAACAGCAGATTTGCTCTGTGGATTTTACACATTTTACAATCTAAAATTCTAAATGTCAGATTATCCGTAAGAGAGGAAGAAGTCCTTTGTGCCTGAATATATAGAGTTATGCCAGCAAGTATTGTACCTAGTTTGACCAAAAACAGGAATGACAGGGTAGATCTGACTGCTAAGGCCTCACTGCAAAAAGAATGAAACAAACAGGCAATGGGCCCATTTATTTACATCGCAACAAAAGATATGGACTGAATGAATGTTTCTGGTCAGGCTTTTATATCCTTCTTTAAACAGAAACATCTGTTTCATCTAAGAGTTTCAGAGATAAATTAGGGTACTACATCCTTCAGAAATATATTCTTCATCACAGTATCTAACAGATTGGCATTCTACGTTAGCTATTATCCTGCTGAATAAACAAAAATCCATATGGTTAATTCAGCAAAAGCTGTCACTGACACTGCTGCTGAGTTGTCTATTGTGCTCTGTGTAAGAATTTAAAAGTCAGTATATTGTGCGCATATGCTTTGAGAATTGTTATGTTTTTTTATGGTGTGTGCAATGAGATTACACTGGGTAATTCCCTGGTGCCTCAGTTAATAATTGTACTTTTGAATGTGTGACTGAATCATTTAAAGTACCTGAAGTGCACTATCTGCTTTGGTGCTGAGTAAACTGATTTGCAAGGTGGTGGGGTCACAGTAGATTAACACTAGGTTTATGGGACAAAAATTCTACCATAGCCCCAACTCCTGATGATTGTTCAATAATTCCAAATATGGATTACATGATGACTTTATTGGTGCTGCTTCTTGTTTTTGTACCAAGCTGTAAGATTTTATCAACTTTGTTTCCAATTTCTCTGCCTTCACATTATCCGCCTTGGACTCCTGAACCAGGACTCCTAAATCCCTTTTTGCTTCAGATTTCTGAGGCCTTTCTGCATTTACGGAATAGTCCACAGAAGTGCATGTCTTCACACTTTTTCCCACATTGTATTGCATGAGTCACTTCTTTGCCCACTTTCCTAGTCAGTCCAACTCCTCCTGCAGCCTCCTCACCTCCTGAAAACTGTCTGTCCCACCACCTATCTATCTTTTATCCACCAACTTAGCAACAACATCTTCAGTTCCTTTGTCCAGACCATTACTGTGTAATGTGAATAGAGAACTCAAGTTCTATTTCATTGCACTTGCCAAAGTTTGCTATATCCCTAATGTTTTCCAGTTCCGATGAAACATTATCCACCTGAACCATTAACTTCAGACCACATCTGGAGTACTAGTTACAGTTTTGGTCCCTTAGGATGTAATTGCACTGGTGGCGGTTCAGGGAAAGTTCAATAGATTAAGTCTGATGAGAAGAGACTCACAGAGGATTGGCAAAGTAAATGTAGAATGGATGTTTCCCCTTATGCGGCAAAGTAGAACAAGAGGTCATTGTTTTAGGATAACGGGTAAGGATAGTGGATGAATCTACATGATTTACTACCCCAGCATGCAGTGGATGCCAGGGAACTGAATAAATTTGAGGAGACAGGCAGATTTTTAAATCAGTAATGGGACAAGTGTTATGGGAAGCAGGCAAGAAAGTTGTAAAAGCTCAGCTGATCTGGCAGCATCTGTGACGAAAAAATCAGAGTTAATGTTTTGGGTCCGGTGACCCTTCCCCAGAACTTCCCCGGTTTTGAGGAAGGGTCACTGGACCCAAAACACTAACTCTGATTTTTCCTTCACAGATGCTGCCAGACCTGCTGAGCTTTTCCAGCAACTTCTGATTTTGTTCCTGATTTACAGCATCCGCAGTTCCTTCGGTTTTTATTTAGGCAGGAAAGTTGAGGCCGAGATGAGATCAGCCATGATCCTATTAAATGGCAGAGCAGGCTCAAGGTGCTGAACTGTCTACTCCTGCTCCTTTTTTATGCTGTTGCCTTCATACGTTCTTATTAATACCACTTCCTCCCAAACAATCTGCTGAGCAATCCCAGAGTTTTCTAGCTTTTGCATTTACAAAGTGTGGATGTTTTGTGGGCAAGTTAGCTTGTTGTTTCATCGCCATCAACACCACTGTCTAGATAAACTGTGAAGGGCAGTTCCTGTTGCCTTGTTCCTAAAGCCAAAAAACAATTTTCCTCATTTAAAATCCGATCTGATTGCTCTGGATGACTGCCTTGACTGAGCAGCCTTCCACGCTGTTGGAATCTGTACTCTTACCAGAGAGTAACCTACACCTTTGGGAGGATCATGACATTAAGATATATATCCTGAAGCGTGGCTGTTAAATTTTCAGGGACCAAAAGTAGCAGTGATGCATGTTTGCACTCTCCTCATTGGGAACAGCTAACCAGCCTTCCAGTCATCACCACAATTTGCCTTTCATGGTGAGTTGCTGTCCTTTAACAGCTGCGACTTCACTAGACTTTATGGTCAATAGCCAAGTACTAAAGAGACAGAGAAAAAATATTCTGGGGTAGCTTTCACTGTGTCAAGTGCATGACCAAGATCAGGGTTTGGAATCCTATTGGATAATTATGTTTAGTCTGCTCTCCAAGATATATACATAACTGGTCTAGTGCTGTTGCCCAACTTTGAAGTAAGCTCACTATTTACAAAAACCAGGACATTATAACACCTATAGGAGAGGGAAAAGTAAGTCTTTGTGGGTTATGGGAGATGGTTGAAACAAATCTGAATGGCTGCTTTCTTTTGATGTGATGAAATTGCACCACATTCCGAGCTCAAAACAAATTACATATCTCTTCATTAAACTATATTTGATTTAATTACTTATGATATTTCAAAGAGCACTGACACATTTGTGAAACTGGTACTGTACCCTTAAAGATGAGAACAAAGATAGTGGGGGAAAAGAAGCAACAGGCTAGAATTTTTTTATTTTCCAGTCACAATGTTTACTACACAAAGTGGTTGCAAATGTGTGACAGGCGTTGAAAGGAATTAGAGAGGTGTCAGGAGCTATGAGGAAAATTGTGATAAATAATTACATTTTAATCTATAACATGAGATGTTTATATTATCATAAGAAAATAAACTGGGTGGAACAATTCAAGAGCATTGAAGGAACTGAGATTACAAAAAGAGAGCAGAAATTAGAATTAATAACAGTTCTCTAATTACGCACGTAACCCAAGAAGACTTGGAAATAGTTAATCTTGTACCAATGTTTTAAATAGATCAGAGAAATGGGAGCGGGGGGATCAATCAGTCTGATAACTTGATACCATGGTAGGAAGTTGTTGGAGTTCATTACAAAGGTCGTGCATTTAAGAGAAGTAAAGTCATTAATTTTTACTTAAAGACAGCAAGGCAATATATTATTTAAAGATGTGACAGAATGATTGGATGATGGTGATGTGATTGAGTTATATACCATGACTTTCAGACCACATTTAATAAAGTGTATCCTAATAGACTAGTGGCTAAAGTTAAACCTTTTGGGACTGAAGGAGGAAATAATGGATTGGATGAAGAATTAATGAAATAACAGGGAGCAAATAGCAATGATCAATGACAAGAGTTCTAACTGGACTGCTTTGAACCGTCACTATATTTATACATGACCTTGGTGAAATTATTAAAAATAGAATGTTTAATCTTAATGGATGATTACCATGCTTTCTGCAAAACCAGGATGCTCAGACGAGAGACATAAATCTGTAGCTATCCCGCAACAAAAATGTAGTTAGTGTATTCCTTCATCTTGAATCATACGTGAATCAGTCTGGAATAATGGATAAAAAATATTTTTCCTGTACTGGCTGAAAAATGTCCAAGTGAAATGAGTTTTCAATTATTTCCACCTTGCTCCCTGGAGGGCCAAGTCCATAATATAAAACTGCCCAAGTCAGGATTCATTGGCATCATGACTCAGAGGTCAACAGGATTGTCTCTTGTGAAGCTCGGGTTAAGGAGAACTGGGGATTTGTTGAGAGATCTTCACTTTGCATCTGACCCACGCTAAGCTTTGCTATTAACAGAGACGCCAAAAGCAGGAAAGATCTGCAATTCCCAACACTGATTTCCTTCAGCTTGATGAACTTGATTTTGATATAATAGTCCTGGCTAGATTTAAATGCAAGTCTCAGGGTGAGCTAACATACTTTATCACCCAATTTCCCTGAAATAGTTTAAACCCATGCTGATTTGATATTCTCAAATCAGGTATTGCCTTGCCTAAGTTTCAATTGAAACAGGATCAATGCTTCCCTTTTTGCCTCAGTGCTTTCAGTTTTGGATGACTTTTAAATTTATTTTGGATTCCAGCCAATCAATACATAAGCTAACAGAAACCTGCTTTGAAAATGATGCTTCAGTTATAATATAAACACTTAGTTCCTGCAAATGTCTCAAAGCCTGTGGAAAGTCTATGCATGCATTGTTTAAGGCTTGACTGCAGGTTAGAGATGTGCTAATAGCAATGTGCCTAGATTACAAAATATGTAATGGATTTAATTTGTTATTTAGCAGAGTGGTACTAATGAAACATTTTCTATTTGTGGAAATTTAGTGATACAATGACCTTCATATTTAAACAAAGATTATTTTCTCAGTAAATTCGTTGTCATGCAGGACTTGGAATTTCTTTACATATGTCTGAACAAAAGCTGGTGATAGGTGTATAAATCTCTCCATATTTGAAGCATGCAGTTTATAATGACAAGAAAACCTTTAGCTTCTGCTATAGTTGAACAAAATTGGGACACTAAACAAGAACTATTTCTTCGATCTTCATGATTTTGCAAGTTGCTGTTAACTTTAGAAACCAGTGCACGTCCGTATTCCCAGTGGCTTTGTGAGTGTAATTACCGCCCAGTGTAGAATCATAGAATCCCCACAGCATGGAAGCAGGCCATTCAGCCAATCGATTCCAAAGAGCATCCCACCCCCTTACCCTATCCCTATAATCCTGAATTTCCCATGGCTAATCCACATAGCCTGCATGTCTCTGAACACTATGGGCAATCTAGCATGGCCAATCTACCTAATTTGCACACCTTTGGAGAGTGGGGAACTGGAGCAGCCAGAGGAAACCTACACAGACACAGGAAAAATATATAAACTCCACACAGAGTTGCTCGAGGCTGAAATTGAACCCGACTCCCTGGTGCTGTGAGGAGGAGTGCTAACCATTGGGCCACCGTGCTGCCCCCACATTGGTGAGCCATGACCATTCAAGTTAGATCTCAGCCTGCGTTGGTCTCAGGTTTGAGTACCACATTCAGCCCTCCCCCAAGTGAGCCAGGTGAGAAATGAGCTCTGTCTCCTCATTCTGAAACAGAATCTGTGACAGACGTGCAGTGAAAACTCATACAAGAAAGCTGGAAAAATTCTGTGAAGCAGATAAAGGATGAAAAGCTGTACGCAGAGCAGAGCAAAATATCAATAAATAATTACCTTCGAGTTTAATTACATGAGAAAGTGTGTTTCAAAATTGCATCACTCCAGTGTGTGATAAACTATTCTGCAACACATTTAACAGGAATTCCAAAGAACATGAAGACCAGGAGGAACCTTATCATGGCATCTTGTGAAAAAAACCAAGTTCAGCCCACATAAGCTGGAAAGAATGCACGTCGTTTACCTGATCTAATGTGGTTTTTATTTCTATCCGTGAGATGGTTCGTTGAGTTAAATCTGGTTCTAATCGAGTGTGTCACAGAAGCTATGGATTTTTCTAATCAACCTCTTCAGTGATGTTATAACACACCTCTGGAGCAGGTAGAACTTGAAATCAGGCTTGAAAGTTGCCACCGGTCATTCTAAGAACAAAAACAGAATTTGCTGCTGAAACTCAGCAGGCCTCTCAGCATCTGTGGGAAGAAAGCTGAGTTAACATTTTGAGTCTGGTGACTCTTCATCAGAATCTGTTTCACATAAGCAGCACCTGCAATTCTTCATTTTCAGAAGTCTGATTAATTTTTGTTTCCTTCAGTTAGTTGAATGAAGGGTGAAAGAAAGGTTGTTTCCTGTTTCAAGGCTCTCTAATGCTAAACTAAAGGTGACTAATAACATCAAACTCTCACAAATATCTCTTGATTACAATACTACAATAATAGCCAAGAAATCCCCATGGTCCATACGAACCAATGATCATAATTGTGATGGTTTATATGGCAACTTAGTTATACTTCCACCCAACCAAAATCTGGTGAGCCCTGTGAGAGGTAGGAAACCAGATAAATCCTAAGTCAGTTTTGGGGAGCAAAATCTGTGAACTGGTTTTCCACACTCCTTTGGGATGGAAAAATGTTTATGACAGCTCTCTGATCCTGAAGATTCCTCATAATGCCGATTTTATTTTGTATGAGGCAATCTCTGTTAAAAAGAAAAGGTCTAAATTTGCCTTGAAGTTATTTAGTGAATTGGCATTCACCACATGAATCTAGTCTCATTTCAATATGTCCATCAATTTTGTTATTGAGTTGAATATTCTAAAATTTGAATGTTTGCCTTTTGCAAAGTTCCCTTGGTGCATTCTATTAGATAATTGCGAATGAATCTAATTTTGATCATAAGTGAAGCATTTCTGTGTTTTTAGGACATACCTTTGTTCAAAGGTAAAGTGAAAGATAAAACTCAGAGCATTATTACAGGTCAATGAGAGTGTATTACATTTAACTTTATTCGTATCAAAACATACAGACTCAAGTTCAGCTCATTCACGATGTCAAAAACCTAGTACAATCATGTTTAAAACTTAACTTAGCACAGTATGATATCAGTAATCAATTTCAGATATGCCCTTATGTGGAAAATGTTACACTTTCTGTAAAAAAAAGGCCACTAATCTCCTGGGAATGGCAGGATATTGAATTTCCAGTGTTTTCAATGAATATGGTATTTACTTTTAAATTTGCTTTCAAGTAATAATGAGATGTCAAAGGAATACAACACTCGAAAGCTTCATCAGTGGAAAAAAAAGTGTTTTTGCAAATGAGGTAAAGATTTCAAGATTCTTTTTGTTCTTTCATGGGATGTGTGTCTCACTGACTGGGTCAGAATTTATTTCCTGTCCCTTGCTCCTCTTGAGGAAACGGTAGTGAGTTTAAACCCTGGCAAAAATATTTCCACCAATTGTTACCAATGTGCATGTGTAGTTAATGAGAGAATCTTTGCTCTAAGAGGTTTGATTAACTCTGTTTCCTTCAGTTAGTTGATTGCAGGGTGAAAGAATAATTTTTTTCCCAATATTTCAAAGCTCTCTAATGCTGAACCAAACGTTCATTGGCAAATAACATCCAACATTCATAGATATTTCTTGAATATAATACAAACATACAACAATATTGAGCAGGAAATACCCTGTGGTCCACACAAGCCATTTATCACCTGTTGAACTAAACTTAACCAGTTTATTAGCTGTGGGTAACCCAAAGTTCTGTATGGGAGGGAGTTTTAGGATTTTAAGCCAGCAACAGCAAAGGAATGATAAGATATTTCCAAGTCCAGATGCTGAGTGGCTTGGAGGGAATCTTGCATATTGTGATATCCCATGTATTTTCTGCCCTTATCCTTCTAAATAGCTGTGGATTTGGAAAGTGCTGTCTAAAGAGCCTTGGTGAATTTCTGCAATGCGTCTTGCAGCTGGTATACACTGCTGTTACTGAGCATCAATGGTAGAGAGAGTGAGTGCTTCAGGATGTGGTGCCAGTCAAGTGGATTGCTTTGTCCTGGATGGTGTCAGACTTCTTGAGTTAATTGGAGTTGCATCCATCCCGGGAATTGGGGAATATTCTATCATACTTCTTACTTGTGCCTTGGACAGGCTTTAGGAAGTCAGGAGGTGATTTACCCACTGCAGAATTCCTGGCCTCTGATGTTCTGTTATAGCCACAGAACTCATAAGGCTGGTTCAGTTCAGTTTCTGATCAATAGTAACCTCTAGGATGTTTATAATGAGAAATTCCTGACATTAATGCCTTTGAATGATAAAGAAAGATGGTTTAGATTCTTGCTTGTTAGAGATGGTTATTGCTTGGCACTTGTGTGATATGAATGTCTAGTATAATTATTTTGTTCCAGGCAAATATAAACCAGTATAAATGTAATAGCCTTTTAGATAAAAACCAGGTTTTGGGGACATCGTTTTTGTCCATTCTATGTATACACATTTTGTTTATTTTGTTAAACAAAGGTTTCAACTGTCTGCAAATTGGAGATGCAAGTATCACATGAAAATAAGGACAAACAGATGAAAATGTGTCAACATCCTCCTTGTTATATATTTTCTATTACTCTAAATTGCCCTTTAGCTTAATGTTACAATAGTTGAATTATCAATGTTCAATTTCCATTGTCTGCTTTTTAATACCAGGGTCCCTTGATGGACTAAGATGGCTTTAGAAAAGGAAACTTGTTGATGTAGACCACAGGTCAAACAGTCAAATGAAACCTGTCATAACTGAAATTAACTTGTCATGAAAATGACTGAGACTAGTTGCTCAGGTCTATATCTCTTGTTTGATTTACACCTTTCAGGAAGTTTTACACATTGAGAGGAAGGTAGCCTGCAGGCTATCAGCAATCAACTATTGATGATCAACAATTGAACCAGAAATAAAAGCACAAAGGTGAATATATATTTCATCAAATTTGTTTTGGGCAAATCTGTGAGAAGAATTTTTTTATTCATAACAGAAGACCTGGAGGGTTTAATTAAAATCAAAAGAACAATGTAAATTTGAAGGGCCACTTGACCCCAAACATTAACTGTGATTTCTCTCCACAGATCCTGCCAGGCCTGCTGAGCTTTTCCAGCAACTTCTATTTTTGATTTTGGACTCGGAAGGCTTGCCCTTTCCCTCTCTTTCTCTTTTTCCCCCTGCTCCCCCTGCCTCTCTCATTTTCCCTGTTTCCCCTCAAATTCTTTATTAGGAGAGATAAAGCAAATTGGAGAAATATCAGTTTACCAAGAACTCAAAGTTATCTACAAGTTTGATTACTGCGCAGGATATTAGTCATCAGCTCAACAACTGTGGTCCCAGGTTAAAACCTACCACCTCAAATACTCTAAGGAGTTTTAAAATTATATATATTCCCTTGATGTTCAACTGCATCACCATCATTAGATCCCCACTGCCATCTGCAGATTACATTGACCAGAAACTAGTTAGACCAGCCATATCAAAAATCTGGCTTTAAGAATAAATTAAAGGCAATCTGTGGCAACTAAATCATTTCCTCTTTACCCACCAATGCCTGTCCACCATCTACTGAATACATATCATGAATATAATGGAATATTCTTTCATGGCCTTGATGGATGCACGTCCAACAACACCATCCAAAATGAAGCAGTCCATTTCATTGGCACCTCATTCACCATCTTCAATATTCATTTCCTTCACTGCTAATGCGCAGTGGCAGCAGTGTGTATGATCTACAAGATACATTTCAGTAACTTACCAAGACGTCTGTGAAAGCACTTACCAAACCTGCTACCTGTACTGCCTAGAAACAGATGGGCAACACAGGAACACCAACACCTGCTAATTCCCCTCCAAACCACAACCTACCCTCATGTGGAAATTTATTGCTGTCCCTTCACTGTCACTGAATCAAAATCTTAAAACTTACCCGCAATGGCATTGTGGAGGTACCTACAGCAAATGGACTGCAGTGATTCAAGTGGAGCTCACCACCACCTTCTCAAGGGCAACAAGGGATAGGTGATAAATGTTGGCCCAGCTAATGACGTCAACATTTCATGAATGAATAAAATAAAATTCTTGATCCTTCCTTTTTGCAATAGGAGTTTTTCCATTTTTAAACTTTATACTGTACCTGTATGTCTCTTTAATGTTACAAGATAATGTTGACCACTAATTAACCAGCATTATGAGCTAGATCATATTTTGCCTCTGTTCGAGATTTTACAAGCACTGGTTAAATGTTGTTCCTGGGTTATTTGAAGGTCAATTTGCCCTCATAGAAATGACATACAAAATGTACTGCCAAGAGAGTGATGAGATCATGGCACTAACTTGCTAAAGGCAACAAATCTCTAGTTTTATTTAGACAGAAAATGTCGCTCATATAGATTAGAATTCAAAGACTTATTTAATTGTAAAAACAAATGCCACAGATTATGAAGTTACTGTATTTAATTATGAAGTTACTGTATTTAATTAGTGAAAAAAATATAAGCCATTATAATATGACCATGTAGGTAGGACATAATAAAAGGTAATGGCATGGCAACAAACTAACGAACATTGTGTATGAGCTAGGCCAGAGGTTATAAGCTTTCAAACAATCGTATTCAAAGCCAACAATGCCAAAAATTCTAAACGTCATGAAATAAGAGATTTGCTTCAGTAGGCAATTCAGAGATTCCAAAGAAGTTGCGTTTGGGTGCTGGACGTTCCTGTGCGGAATGAGAAGTGGGACTAGTGGCTTGCTGGCCAGTCTGCTGCCTTTGTTTTCAGCTGTAACAGTTTTTACTGAGGATTGAAGGAGGGGGCCTTTTTGTTCACCTTCTTCATTGGGTGGCTCATGGTCGTTAGGAGGCATGTGCCTGAGTGAAGATGAATTTGTCTCAGGTACCCACATCAAAACAACAATTTCAGTGAATAGCTGAGAATGCAGTTCAAGGGCAATTCTGATGAAGGATCTAGGTCCAAAACATCAGCTTTTGTGCTCCTAAGATGTTGCTTGGCCTGCTGTGTTCATCCAGCTCCACACTTTGTTATCAAGGGCAATTAGGGATGGACAATGAAAGCTACTCTGACATCCCTAAACTGAGCTGCTCAAATTTTCCCTGCCTTTAATCTCATATCACTAACTGTGAAAGCTTTGAAAACACGAACCAAGCAAACTGATGTTGAGAAGGTGCTGGTCCCTCCTTTGCTAGTTTTTTCATTGATATATAGCTGGCTGGGAATGAACATTTGCTGAAATTAAATGCAGAAGGAGACAAATCACCCATTGAGTCTGTGCTCCTTATTTTTATCATTCCAATTCCATAACAAAAGTTGTTGTAAACTGTCTTCATTTGAATTTTATACTGTAACAGCCCTTTATATAAAAGTTGTTTTCAAATTTCCCCTTTTATTTGTTAATTATTTTGTATTCTGTCTCCTGTCCATCTTTATAACCCTGTAATTGCATCCTTTTTCATACCAGGTGCTTTAATCTTTCTATTGTAATATGTTTCTTATGCTGCACCTTATCAAGTGTCTTAAAGAGATAACTAATAAACAAAGGTAGAAGCGCTACTAAATAATTTTTGATCAGTATCAGAACCATCCAGATTGGCAAACCAGCCCCACTAGTATTGAGCCTTTAAAGTGAACTTTTCAGAGACAGCTCCAAGCTTGGAGTTGAATAGGGTGCAGCTGTTGGGACGAAGAGTCAGAATCCCAAATGTGGGGTGGATTGTTTAAAGGCTCACAGGCAGCACGCACAGTTGCAAAGGAAGAAGATAGATGCTACCCAGGGAAGGCCAGCCTCATTATTTTTGAACATTCCACTTGAGGTCATGGTGGAAACAATAAGAGCCAGCATTCTTTAGAGAATAGCAGCAAGCCAGTCAGCCTCAGAGTATGTAGAATCCATATTGCAGCCTTGAGGTCAATAAAGATTAGATTAGAATCCCTACAGTGTGGAAACAGGCCCTTTGGCCCAATAAGTCCACACCACCACTTGGAGCATCCCACCCAGACCCACCCCCCTATAATCCACACACCCATGAACAATATGGGCAGTTTAGCATGGCCAATCCACCTAGCTTGCACATCTTTGAACTGTGGGAGGAAACCAGAGCACCTGGAGGAAACCCATGCAGACATGGGGACAATGTACAAATTCCGCACAGACAGTTACCCAAGGCTGGAATCCAACCCAGGTCCTTGGTGCTGTGAGGCTTCAGTGCTAACCACTGAGCCACCGTGCCAACCTTATAAAGCCCATCATCCCGTTAGCTGGACTTATGGAATGACACTAAATTTGTCTTGCTTCAAGGATTGTTCCCATCAGCCTTAACATATTGAATCCAGGCTTCCCCCTTCCTAGTGTTGGATCAGCGGTGAGCAGAAACTTCATTGACATATGCTTATCTTCCTTCCTGAGGTAGCAAGTGAAATGTATGCTGTGGGGAAAGAGCCAATCCACACATGAACTGGCTTTTATTAGGTGAATTTCCCTAACTGGCTACACATTTCACCCATTAGTCATTCCCAATCTCATTGGTGGTCAATTCGGCGAAATCCAGAGGTGGCAGCAAACTGTTAGACTACTGCTCCCATATTTCTCCTCCACCTTCCTGCCCCCGCACCCCCCACACAACCCCAACTTATTTTGCTGCCACACTCCTTCGTTTTAATGGCTGGAAAAAAATCACCAAACAATTCTGAAACATTTTAGAGAAAGGAAAAATGATCATGAATTGTTGAACGAGCTTCCTGGCTGTTATTCCTTCTACTTTAGTTCATATACTTATATAAATCAAAATACTTTTGTTTTTAATATATTATTGTGTGTAGTGTGCTAATTCCCACAAGTTAATAAAGATAATGGAGAAGGAGCAATTAGGTAGCTGTTGCTATAAATAGTCTTTAGCCAACGGATACAAGAATTATTATAAAAATAGTATGTCAGTTGCCTGTGACTTTACCCAATATCATTTGATAACTATCTCCTTTTTTCTCATTTTACAGATAAACGATGGAGACTGTGCTGAAACAGAGGCAGCAGAAGCCTACTCCCAGAGTAATGTCCAGAACCTGCATTACAATGCTGTGTTGAGAAAGAGCATGACCAAAATTGTAACAACTGGAAGGACAGTTTGTGGATGGCATCTGTTTCTTAAGCTAGATATTTAATAGTACAGCGTATAGGTAGGTATTCCAGACATTACTTTCAACATCTTTCATTAACCTTCATCTGATTTTTTGTTTAAATGAGAAAGGGCTAATGCCTCTACACTGCCAGACAATGATTATGTTACTTTCCAGCTTTGGCAGCCTAACAAACCAAAGCGAACCTCTTGCTTATAAGTAACATCATTATACTTGCCTCACCATTTTGAATGCCTCAATGTTTATGTTTTTAAATTCCTGGCTCAATGTATCAGGCGACTTGGAGACCTTCCCGGCTTGAAGAGATTTCTGCCCTTCCATCTAATGTGGAGTGGGAGGATCCTTATTTTTATATAGGATTTGTTTCCCCCGTCGAAATACAGCTCCTAAGCTTTGGAGGGTGAAAAGTTTATTGGCACTGTAGAAACAGCTTACTCACCAGAAACAGATAACCTCTGAAATATTTTACTGACGGGTTTGTGCGGTGTTGTACTTATCAGTTTTGATGCAAATGACAAGTAAAAATTTCCTTATGATATAATGCATGTAAAATGACTGTATTTTAAAATTCATGCATGCTTTATGGGGTCATTGTCTCTCCCTTTTTAAAGCGTCTTGTTTCCTGTTCCAAAATACAATCCTTAAACACTTAAGAGTCTGAAACTAGTACGGCTAAATTGCAAATCCCACAGTTTTAATAATTTTATCTGGTAAATTTTGGTTCTGGTTTTCCCCAATATTTTTGCTGAGTTTACTTTTATAATCCAAAGATTTTGAGACAACCACGCAAATATATTGAAATGATTTTGCCTCACAACCATCAAAAGATTTAAACTAATTATGATTGCCAGTATTTATTGTCTCTACAACCTTTCACCGCCCCATAGCAATTTCAACACATTCCACCCTCTCATTTTGCATGTCAGTATTTAAGCCTTTTATCACAATTGGTTTGCTGAGTTCCAGTCCCCACCCTGTAGGCCACGTCAGTCAGATACTGTGGGAGTGAATTCATCAAACACCAATAGAAATCAGTACGAGGGAAGGGAGAGAGCTACATTAAAGTGCACACATTGCACAAGCCTACTGCTAGTTCTGATTAGTCTTAAGTTTGACCAGGCAAACGTTTTCCACAAGACATATTTCAACGTAAGTGCATAGTCTTTTTCTTACTAAAAACAAATATTAGAATATTCTTGCTGTGAGTGAAAGGGGATACCTGTTCATGCTGTGGAAAATTTGCACCATGCTTTACTAAGGCTTTGTATCTTCACAAAAAAGTGACCTAATTGTGAGCAGAATGTAAACAAACTAACCATACACCCTTACATTAATGGATTGACGAACTGTTCTTACGATATGCATTACAGAATTGAATTTGAATTTCTTGCATCAAAAACTTGCAGATAAACAAATCTCATTGAGAATGCAATACCAATGTGGCTTATGATGTGGATAATCCACTTTCTCAGGTTACAATTATAGTAAGCATTGCACCTTTTGATTACATAGTGTATGATGATTTGTTGGACTATTGTTAGTAAGATAAGGTGATGTAAATTGCATAATGCTGTGCAGCTGGAAATGAAAAGCATTCTTAAGTTTCTTTGATAGATATCTTCCAGGAGTTTAGCAGTAAATAAGTTTGTATTTATGTTTCCCTTGACATTTCTGTCAGGAATATTTAATCTTCGAAGCTTCTGCAGTACAGTTGTACCTTTCCCCAAATTTATTTTGTAGTAATGTATTTGGTGGCAACATAATGCATAATAATTATAAATAAGATATTACTATAATTTATGAAAAGAGCAGGACATAATTTCAACGTTGATATTATCTTTACAAATTAAACTGGTGGAGCAGTTTCATGTGAATTCCAAGGAATGGTAAAAGTACCACACAACAATGTTTGCCATTGTACTAGAAAATTATGGACTGTTACAACTAATGAGGCCCAATGACAAAGGAAATCAAGAGTAGAAATAACATGTAGGAAGATTATTTAATCAAAATGTTGTTTCTCGAACTGTACTGGGAACTCAGTGTTAAACAATCAGGTGCAAAATAATCAAAAAGGAATGTTGGTGAGCAACCAAGACGTTTTTAGTACATGTAGAATTAATGCATTAGATTCTATAAAATAGCTGGAGTAACTTAAATATTACTTTACTGTCATCTATGAGAAGATCTAATGCTACAGCTTGTGGGTACAGCAAAACAGAACCCAACTGCATAGCAGGATGGGCATGTGTAGATATAACTCCCAACCCTAATTAAAGCAGATGGTTATTCAACTGGAATGCAAAAAGGGGGTGAGGAACGTCACCCCAAGGAGAAGACAAGTGGAACACATAGGCAGGATGATCCTGCCAGGATCTTCCTCACATCTCTGGTGTGAATGAGCCTGCCCACAATCTGGTGTCTTTGCCCTACAAGCGTTTAATGATTAGTGCGTCATTAAATGGTGTGAGGTGAGGCTTTCACCCCCACTTGAGTGACCGGAGGGTTGAAGGGTGGTTTATTGCCAGGAAAAGACCTCCAATGGGTCTCATTGGCTCCAAAAGAGGCACCCACTCCTCCTTGGCCCACCCATATGCACAAGAAATGAAGGTCTTCAGACTTCATTCTTGGTTTAACTTGAACTCACTACAGGAAGAAGGCCATTAGTGACCATTGATTGAGGGCAGGCCAACTAGTTATCTGTCTCTGTGTGTGCAGTTACTGTAAGGACAGGTAGGTAGCTGCAAGAATAGCCCCTGTGGCATTGTACTCAGCTTTACACTCTACCTCCCACCAACCCCACCAAACAATCTGCTCTAGGGGACAATAAATCTCAGTAGACAGTTGCACACACTGACTGCAAAGTAATATTTTGATACACAAGACTGTTAGACTTCTGACCTAATCATGTCTCAGACTGTTTCTCACGCATAGCTCTACTTCACAGGTAACTACTTTCTAATTTGTTCAGGCTGTGCCAAGAGTTTGCTCTTTCTCCACACATTGAAAGCATTACAGTTTGTTCTCTTCCAAAGGGCTAAAAGAAGTGAGATAAACCAATCCATGATAATAAAATGTGAGGCTGGATGAACACAGCAGGCCAAGCTGTGGCCTGCTGTGTTCATCCAGACTCACATTTTATTATCTTGGAATTCTCCAGCATCTGCAGTTCCCATTATCTCTAAACCAATCCATTATCACTTTGCAAACACTTATTTACAGAAATGCACATTACTAACATGTACATTCAAACCTAACCTTCCACCCCAACCTTCAGTTCACCTGGGCCATCTCCAGCACATCCCTCAGCTTCCTGGATCTCTCAGTCGCCATCTCAGGCAACCAGCTTGTAACTGATGTCCATTTCAAGCGCACCGACTCCCACAGCTACCTAGAATACACCTCCTCCCACCCACCCTCCTGCAAAAATTCCATCCCCTATTCCCAATTCCTCCGCCTCCGCCGCATCTACTCCCACGATGAGGCATTGCACTCCTGCACATCCCAGATGTCCAAGTTCTTCAAGGACCGCAACTTTCCCCCCACAGTGATCGAGAACGCCCTTGACCGTTTCTCCCATATTTCCCGCAACACATCCCTCACACCCCGCCCCCGCCACAACCGCCCAAAGGGGATCCCCCTCGTTCTCACACACCACCCCACCAACCTCCGGATACAACGCATCATCCTCCAACACTTCCGCCATCTACAATCCGACCCCACCACCCAAGACATTTTTCCATCCCCACCCTTGTCTGCTTTCTGGAGGGACCACTCTCTCCGTGACTCCCTTGTTCACTCCACACTGCCCTCCAACCCCACCACACCCGGCACCTTCCCCTGCCCCCACACCTCCTCCCTC
The DNA here is from genome assembly GCF_030684315.1 of Stegostoma tigrinum. NCBI lineage: Eukaryota > Metazoa > Chordata > Chondrichthyes > Orectolobiformes > Stegostomatidae > Stegostoma > Stegostoma tigrinum. The sequence continues at coordinate 24,720,298 of NC_081382.1, forward strand.
AGCCCTATCCCAGGCCCCAAGATGACATTCCACATTAAGCAGAGGTTCACCTGCACATCTGCCAATGTGGTATACTGCATCCACTGTACCCGGTGTCGCTTTCTCCACATTGGGGAAACCAAGCGGAGGCTTGGGGACCGCTTTGCAGAACACCTTCGCTCGGTTCGCAATAAACAACTGCACCTCCCAGTCGCAAACCATTTCCACTCCCCCTCCCATTCTTTAGATGACATGTCCGTCATGGGCCTCCTGCAGTGCCACAATGATGCCACCCAAAGGTTGCAGGAACAGCAATTCATATTCCGCTTGGGAACCCTGCAGCCCAATGGTATCAATGTGGACTTCACCAGCTTCAAAATCTCCCCTTCCCCCACCGCATCCCAAAACCAGTCCAACCTGTCTCTGCCTCCCTAACCTGTTCTTCCTCTCACCCATCCCTTCCTCCCACCCCAAGCCGCACCTCCATTTCCTACCTACTAACCTCATCCCACCTCCTTGACCTGTCCGTCTTCCCTGGACTGACCTATCCCCTCCCTACCTCCCCACCTATACTCTCTCCACCTATCTTCTCTCCATCTTTGGTCCGCCTCCCCCTCTCTCCCTATTTATTCCAGGACCCTCACCCCATCCCCCTCTCTGATGAAGGGTCTAGGCCCGAAACGTCAGCTTTTGTGCTCCTGAGATGCTGCTGGGCCTGCTGTGTTCATCCAGCTTCACATTTTATTATCTTAAACTCAGTTTCAGTCTGCTCATACTTATATAGTCACACAAGTAAATCTTCTTTTAATGCCCGAACCACTTGAACACAAAGAAGTGCACCATTGTTATCATGTACAATTGGTAATGTTTATCAATAAAGTTCTCATGATGTGGAGGTGCTGATATTGGACTGGGATGGACAAGGTCAGAAGTCACATGGCACCAAGTTATAATCCAACAGGTTTATTTGAAAACACAAGCTCTCAAAGCACTGCTCCTTTGTCAGGTGAAGTGGTTTATTTGAAAACACAGGCTTCCCCAGAGCAGCTCCTTTGTCAGGCAAGGTCTTCACCTGATGAAGGAGCTGTACTCTGAAAGCTTGTGCTTTCAAATAAACCTGTTGGACCATAACCTGGCATCATGTGACTGCTGACCTTGAATAAAGTTTCCATCAGAGATGGGACATTTTACAAGTACAGTTTGAGTGATGCTGTCTATTGTGTGAATTAGAGTTGGTGCAAGTTTATCTATTGGATGGGGTATCATATTTCTTGCTCTGGTGCACTCACAGACATCTCTGCCCGGATTCCTGGGTAATTTTGCATGAATGCAGAAACAACATGTTATCATGAGAATGACAGTAAATACTGACTGTCTTCACCTTGTTGTTATGCAGCTGAGCACTAATAGACGCCCATAAATAGGATACCTCATCCCTCTCCAGCAGTGAATTCATAGTCATGTGCATTCAATCGAGCAGCTAAATAGTTCAAAGTGTGACTATTTTGAATATACATGCAAATTTTCATGATATATCAATTTGGGTATAAATTTGTACAACCTTTTTTAAAAACTGGTAGTGCGTACGATCAAGAATAGAGCATCTCTCCAATATATAACCAATTGTGTGCCATTGCTACATAGGTGGTCAGGATAAATGGAAAATGGCACATTCAATACTCCTGGCCAAGCTAATTTGTTGAATGGAGTAGAAGTGCCCATCATCTCTTTCTGAAGCAGAGGTAGTTGTGGACCTTTATCCTTTGGAATTTGCTGGGAATGGAGTATTTACATTATCTTGCTTTGTCAAAACAAGGAATCAGCATTTTGCATTCAGCTTGTGAAGTACCAAATTCTAATATTGCAGTGTTAGTTGTATGTCAGTTATGAGGCTTCAGTTGCAGATAGAGGTCATTGATTAGGGGTTCACTTTGAGTGCATGTCTTCATGCCCAAATGTCCCTAGAGAAGGAACCTGTGGCATCTACTTGTATGTTGCTGATGGGCATCATAGAAGCGGGCATGCATCAACTCCCTCCCACAATTACATTTTAATTTAAATTTTGTTAGTTTTATTTGAACATTTGCTTTTCATTACAATGCGTCCATTTAAGGGGCTATTACTTTTAACTTGGTTTAGTTTTGTTCCATTGTTTTGAAAAGAACATAAGGAGTCACTTACTGAAACTGTGGGGTGGTTGCATCCGAAGGGAAAATTCACAGAAAAACACATCGTCATTCTGTATCAGCAATAAATAAGGCAAAATATGATGGGGCAAAATAAATTATTTTTGTGAATTGCAAGACCAATTTCAGTAGGAATATTAATGTTGCAGGAATGAACTGAAGATTTTAAATTTTTTAAATGCTGACCGTTTACACCAAGGATTTGAGTTTTAATTCTCCTAGCTATAACATTCATCAAGCATCTGATTATTCGAAACAGTCAAGAGTTGCCAATTTCTAATCTGATAGCAGCTGGAGTGCAGGTAAAGGAAGAGGAAGAAATAAATCAGTAAAAGTGATTCCAAACCATCAAAAAAACGCGTAACTTATGTTGGCTGAATGACTTTCATGGTCTTTGATGAAATGTCTAAACTCTTGAATGAGAGTTGCACTACCAGCAGCAATGCCTGGCCCAAGAAAAGTGAAACTAAATGTAGTCTAACTTAAGAAAAACAGAGCTGTTATCAAAGGGAGGGAATTCATCCTAAAGAATAAAGTATAATCTGTTTCCGGCATTCAATGTTGTCCTAGCCACACTCGGAGCAGCTCAAGCACAAAAAATTGCTTCCAATAATACTTCCTCTGTTTACCCCACATTCCCCCAAAAAGGAGGATAGCACTGTGGCTCAGTGGTTAGCGCTGCTGCCTCACAGCTCCAGGGACCTGGGTTCGATTCCTTGGGTGGCTGTCTGTGTGAAGTTTGTACATTCTCCCTGTGTCAATGGAGGTTTCCTCTGGGTACTCCAGATTCTTCCCACAGTTCAAAGATGTGCAGGTTAGGTGGATTGGCCATGCTAAATTACCCATATTGTCCAGGTGTATGTAAATTAAGTGGATTAGACATAGGAAATGCAGGGTTACAGGGAAAGGTTGTGGATCTGGGTAGGATGCTCTTCAGAGGGGGGTGGTATGGACTTGTTGGGCTGAATAGCCTGTTTCCACACTGTAGGGATTCTGTGTTTCAGCCATACATTAGTAGAGAATCTAGTGCTACATCAAACAATGAATCTCCATATCCAATATCAAATACCAGGCAGCCCCACAAAGTGAAATTTCAATTACGGACAATTTTATGCTTTGTGTTAACTGAGAGCACGATTGAGACCGTCCAAGTGCTTTTCTCAAAAAACTATGACAAATCACTGACTGATGAGATTTTAATTTCAACAATTTGGTGGGACTTGAATGCATGTCCCAAAGTAAAAGAAGCAATGTCTAATCCATTCAATCCTGAATTGTGGTAAAATATATCTTGTAACAAATCAATTTTTCATATCTTATTCTGAAATAATATGATGGGAACATTTTTTCAGCTTACAATGGTAAAGCATGGCAAATAGGTTTTATTTAGAAAGCTATAGATCTTTATTAGTATTAAATGGGATCATAAATGAAACCATATAGTCAAGGTCAAATATTTCCAGACAGTTTGCCAAATTGGGAGAGACAAGTGAAAACGTTTTTCAAGCCCCAGCAAATGCTGTGAGTTCTATGCAGTTACAATACATTAATTCACATCTGTACTCACTAATGTTTACTCAGCAATTGTTTCAATACATCTGTGCCCTCATCATCTGGCTTTGTGTATTGAGCATATGAGGTATTTTGGCAACTGCTATCCAGAACAATAAACTGGGACCATGTTGCTTTAGGGACTAAGGAGTCATAGAATCCATACAGTGCAGAACAAAGCCAATTGGCCCACTGAGACTACACCAACCCTCTGAAGAGCATCCCACCCAGACCCAGTCCCTTACACTGTCCCTGTAACCCTGCATTTACCATGGCTACTCCACCTAGCCTGCAAATACCTATACACTATGGGCAATTTGACATGGCCAATCCACCTAACCTGCACATCTTTGGATTGTGGATGGATACCAGAGCACCTGGAGGAAACTCACACAGATACTGGGAGTATGTGTAAACTCCAACCAGTCATCCAATGCTGGAATCAAACCCAAGTCCCTGGAACTCTGAGGCAGCAGTACTAACCACTGAGCTACCTTGCCATTCAAATCCACAACAAATCTTCAGGAAATTTTGTAAGGGAATAGTTACAAGTCAATTTTCATACCGATGCAAAGTAGTTTAGTCATCATTGATTCAGACATGCAAATAACGCATGGGAATTGCTCCTGAGTATACAATGAAACTAGTCCCTGGAAATCATCACCCAGTAATTTCACTTCACATGAGGTGTAATGAGTTGGAAAGTGGATCTCCAAATAAGACACAATCAATGAAAATGGCATACTGCTTGGTTAAGAGTTCAGCAGTAAGACAGCAAACGGTTCAATTACTTACAGAAAGGATGTCTATCAGGGCTTTGAGGGCAAACTGCAATCAAACCCATGGTAATAGCAATCTTCTTGGAATGTCCACACTATAACCACCAGGGTCCTTGGAATAGGGATGTGTGAGCTCTCAGAGTGAGAACCATACTTGTATATTTACCATAGATACTGCGATGCTTGCATTACAATTCTCATTAACTTCGCATAGACAGATTTTTATTCCAAAAATATACTTTATTCTTAAAAATAAAGCCAACATCTGCAAAATCAGGGACAGGTAGAGGAAAATAATATCAGGAAAATAATAGTGATTTCCTGTTGTCTTTTTCATATGTGCTTGGTAGAAACTTTTCTCAAAGGATCCTCCACCTATCAGCAATAAGTAGCTTTTCTGGTATCACCACTGAAAGTTCACTGCTTCCATTGTTGGCTATGGCTCGTAACCTTGTGCATTGAACCCTTAACTTGGGCATGGAATGATTTGTAAAAAGTCAGGGTTGGCTGACCCCTGAGGTCTCAAATGATCCTTATCATCTCCAAGTGTGCAACCATTTGTTAAGTTCTTCACTAGAAAAAGTGTACAAAGTTAAAGTTACACACACTTCAGTGACGATTAGAACATTTCACTTGTGACAAACATGCTGCTGTGGGATGACTTGTATCATGTTGATTATTCCCCTCATTAGTGTAATGTGCTGCATGTTTAAATAAATTAAAATGTAATTAAAATGCTAACAATGCAATCTTGTTCATGAATGTTTTCAATCAGCTAATTATTATCCCAAACTTTATTTCACATTTTATTGTACTATTGTGCACTGTTGTGTCATTGTGGCGTTTGGCATCTGGAACTAACATTTCCTGGGAATGAATTGCAACCATGCATTGCAATATGTTATTTATCCTCTGGCTTAACTGCAAGCAGCTGGACTTCTCCCTTGTTCATCTTCAGCATTAATCTTCAGCGATTACAGCTGTTTGACTCCAGTGTTACCTTAAACCTCTTTGATGGCCAAGTTCCACAGAGATACTACACAGTTTCAGGTCCTGCTGAACCAAACTGAATTAGATCCTTCTCCAGGGTTTACACTGAGGGCTGCCTGATTCTGCTGCACTGGTGGGAGGTATTAAATTACCTGCACAACTCCAAAGTTTGCATTTGATTAATAACTGAAATGCGGAGGGGATTTGCAGCAGGTCAGCCTTCTACCAAACTGATGCAAAGCTCTTGTGTTGTGTTGCCAGGCACAGCACAAGCGTCAGAGGAAGTATTAAACTACACCAGAGTTACCAGCACACAACAGCTGAAAACACACACCCATGTGAATTTATATTACACTGTAAGTTGGGCAATTATTCATCATTATGTTTATAGAAGGTGAAAATTTGCCTTGGGTGTTCATTAATTATGACCAAAACAGTGACACAAGACAAATAAATTTCCAATGTAATCTCTTGATGCACTAAAGGTTCACAAAACAAAACACATACATGTGTGACAACTAATTCTTGTGCAAAGTTTTGTGTTCCTCAGTTCATACTTTAGGTCCATGTTGTGTGATATATCACTCATACAAAATGTGAGATGAAATTATACAGTATGGAAATGCCGTGAAACTGAAGAATTCTTGAAAAAAAACATTCATTTTTAGCACAATCGACATCTTGGTAGCTGACATTTATTGTCTAACACTAGTTGCCCTCGAGTAAGTGGTGGTGGTGAGCATTCTCAAACTGTTAAGTCCGTGTGGTGAAGTACTGCCACAGTAATGTTAAATAAATCATTCTATGACTGGGATCTCACGATGAGAGATTTAAATCTGTAACAATGGCCACAATTTAAACTCATAGTTCTGATCATTTCTTGTTCCCACATGCCATCTTGTAAATGTTATGGAGGTCAGTCCCTTGTGGAAAATGAATGATTGAAGTTATACGAATGGGGCAGAAAGCATCTGCTTATTGCTTTGCTAGTGAGGCTACTTTGTTGCTTTGTCTCAGAGTGAGAGTCATACTAAACAGTAGGAAGGTTTATCCATACCACCCTTTTTTGACTTACTCGATCATTTTAACTCGATACACCAGTTTTGATTGAGCAATTGAGTCTCACAGTGACCAGTGCTTTCCTGTGACAGCATTGTTATTTAACCTTACGATTTGAGACAAAGATAACCACGTCCTCTTGATATATCTACTATGGATTAAGAGCTCACCTTGTGTAAAGTTCAAAAACTGTTCTTTCTCCAAGGCGATTCCTTACAATTAATTATCCAAAATTATTGTGCTTCCACATGAGGAGGGAGGTACTGGCTCCCTTCTTTATTCATTCCACACTCACATCCGATTGGTTGCTACAAGGTTAATTAAAAGGTTCAACTTCTTTGTGAATACATTCCTCTCAGATTTGATGAATTTATGTTTTACAAGGAACATATTTTAAAAATGTTTTAAAATGGTGAGTGTACTAGTTCTTAAATATGACAAGAAATAGTAAAACAAAGCACACACTCACAAATTAGAAATGAGGATTTTTTTTAACAAGTTAAAGTTATGTTGATCAGTCTCTGGGTTATTCATGAACAGCTAAAGCAGTTATGTTGGGTGATAGCTAGCCATGTTGATGCTGGTAGTTGAGCAGTTGATTTTGAGATTCTTGTCTTTCCGGGTTACCTGAAATTTATTTGCCTTGTTTCCTTCCATACTGGCTGGTGTCCAGTACTCAGAGTGAGAGAGTTTACTTGCTTTTTACCTGCACCCTGGTCCACACCAGCACATCAGCTCACTAACACACTCAGATCAGATGTTGCAGTTGGTTTTAACTCCATTTTTTGTATATTCCTGGGATGTTAATACATAATCATGTCTTTTGTCTCATGTCCACAGTCTGGAATACAACCTGGAGGTGGTATTTTCCTGATGAGGAGGCAATTTCATTGCCTTGATCTCAGGATTAACTGCCCCTGTACCTCTGCACAGATACCTCTGCCTTTTGAAGTCTGCTTCTTTGAAACTTCCTTGGCATCCTATAGCATGTAACGTTCCAGAGGTTCACACAGGGAATCTTTAATCGTTCTGTTAACTCCATTCTTAGATGCTACACTATCAGCTAGACCTGCCTTGCAGTCTTGTCCAATGGTTCAATATGCCCATCAATAATTCTTGGTTCTGATCCATCTTTTTGATTCCTGTTTCCCACTGACTATTCATTAAATACTGATTCAAAGCTAGACATATATTCAATTTGTTCTACAATGTATGTGACAATTTCAGCCTTGTGATGTGCATAAAGAAAACTGAAGTAAAGTACCAACCTGCTGCAGGACAGCTAATCTTGAGCCCAAGGGTTCAATCCATGACCAGAACCTGTTGTCAATGAATAAGTTACTTGATCTCAGCAGCACACCTTCTTGAGCTGTCCATATTTATGATAAAATAAATGTAAGAATTGCCAAAGGAGAATTCAAACATCAGTCTGCGAATGAAGAGGAGTACATCTGCAGACTAAAGATCAAGGGTATAGGGGTTTCAGCCTGCTCTATGCATGTGAGACATAGATTGTGTATCAGTGTCATTTGTAGAAACAGTTGCAGCCCAAGGTCAGTACATTGCTTATTACTCATTACCCTTGCAAAGATGGTATTAGGAGGCCTTCTTGAAATACTACAGTAATTTTGTGTGGTGAAGCGCAATTAGGATTTTGACCCTGCAACAGGAATGACAAAACATTTCTATGTCAGGATGATGTGCCTTGGAAGTATTGGTGTTCCCATGTAGTGGCTGCCCTTGTCCTTCTAGATAGTGGAAGTCATTCATTTGGCAAGTTCTGCCAAAGAAGTCTCCGAGATCCTGCAGTGAATCCTCCAGGGCAAGTAGTGCATATTGTAGGCATGTTGCACTCGTGGTGGAGGGATTGTTTAATTTATACTCTTGGATGGAATGTTGATTAAGTGGATTGCTCTGTCTTGAATAATGCCAGTCTTTCTGAGTGATGTTGAAAGTGCACTTGTAGGTGATGGACAGGCTTTGGAGAACCAAGAGATGAATCACTTGCGACAGAATTTCTGGCCCATTTAACCACAGTACTTAAATGGCTGGTCCAATTATGTTTCTCATCCATAGGGATGCCCAGTATGTTGATAGTACGAGATTTAGCAATGGCAACGCTGTAGATGTTGAGGGGAGACGGTTAGATTCTCCTTGGTTGGAAGTAGTCATTGCTTGGCACTTAGTGGCATGAATATTTCTTTTTTCCACTTTACAGCCCTGTAACGCAATATCTGGTTTGAAATTTGGGTTTGACTGAGAAATGAATAGAGCACACTGAACTTAAACATATTAAAAGTAAGAAAGTAGGGATTAACCATGAAAAACACCATTGTAGCTAGGAGGAACGTAATGTACGTCAACAGTGACATTGAGGTACCATGTTGTTCAAGTGACCAAAGATATTCGAAGGAACTGTTCAGAAAAGATGCTTTCTATGTCTTGACCAATAGTCTTCACTTGAATAATCTTACAAAAATAGATGAATTGACTTCATTTCACTGCATTTTATGAGATATGCAATGTACTAAATCTTTTTTCTCTTAAATAATAATACTTGAAACGCATTGAGATATTCTAAGAAACATGAATGGAAGTTATTTAATTGTACATTGTTACACAGTGGGACTATGGGTGCAAATAAATCATACAAGAGCTGATGTACCGAAATAATTAACTACCAGTAGTTCTCCTATGGTACTGTAGATGGGTGGGCTGGAGAGAGAAGCACACTCAAGATGTTTTAAAGCTAAAACTGAATTGTGTCTAAAATTACTTGTTATTTTAAATGCCCTGCAAAAGTCTTGTGCTGAAATATTTTAAATGGACAAACTTGTAATTATGGATATACCCTTAGGTAAATAAGAGGGCAATTGTAGTTCCTTGTAAATTTATGCCTCCAGGTCAAAAAGTACAAAAAATCAGTACTTGCACTAACTCAAAGAACTGTGTAAGATAACAAAGTGTGGAGCTGGATGAACACAGCAGGCCAAGCAACATCTCAGGAGTACAAAAGCTGACATTTCGGGCCTAGACCCTTCATCAGAGAGGGGGATGGGGAGAGTGTTTTGGAACAAGTAGGGAGAGAGGGGGAGGCGGACCGAAGATGGAGAGAAAAGAAGATAGGTGGAGAGGAGAGTATAGGTGGGGAGGTAGGGAGGGAATAGGTCAGTCCAGGGAAGACGGACAGGTCAAGGAGGTGGGATGACGTTAGTAGGTAGGAAATGGAGGTGCGACCCCGCCCACGGCCGACGCCGACAGAATCCTGCCCACAGCCGACGACCTCATCGTTCCGCCCACAACCTCCACAGCCAGCAACCCCAGAGTAGACAGCCACACTGAGCCCTGCCGAATCTTCACCATCCCCACAGACCTCCCACTGACTTAGGACGAACGGCCAGTCCTAAGCAAGGGACTCACCTTTGTCCCCCTACAACCACACATCAACAAATACCAGTCATGTTTGGACATAAAGCAGTTTTTCCGCTGCCTTCGCCTCCACGCTTACTTCTTCAACCGGGAGCCTAACCCTCCCTCCACCGACCCCTTCACCCACCTCCAACGCAAGTCCTCCTCCTGGACACCACTCCCAGGCCTCCTACCCTCCCTCGACCTCTTCATCTCCAACTGCCGTCGAGACATTAACCGCCTCAACCTCTCCACCCCTCTCACCCACTCCAACCTCTCCCCCGCAGAACGGGCAGCCCTCCGCTCCAACCCCAACCTCACCATCAAACCCGCAGACAAGGGTGGCGCTGTAGTAGTATGGTGCACTGACCTCTACGTCGCCGAGGCCAAACGCCAACTCTCCGACACCACTTCCTACCGCCCCCTTGATCATGACCCCACCCCTGAGCACCAAACCATCATCTCCAACACCATTCATGACCTCATCGCCTCAGGGGACCTCCCACCCACAGCCTCCAACCTTATTATTCCTCAACCTCGCACGGCCCGTTTCTATCTCCTTCCCCAAATCCACAAACTTGCCGGCCCTGATTGACCTATTGTCTCCGCCTGCTCCTGCCCCACCGAACTCATCTCCACCTATCTGGACTCCATTTTCTCCCCTTTGGTCCAGGAACTCCCTACCTACATCCGTGATACCACCCACGCCCTCCATCTCCTCCAGGACTTCCAATTCCCTGGCCCCCAACACCTCATTTTCACCATGGACATCCAGTCCTTATACATCTGTATTCCTCATGCAGATGGCCTCAAGGGCCTCCGCTTCTTCCTGTCCCGCAGGCCCGACCAGTCCCACTCCACCGACACCCTCATCCGCCTAGCCGAACTCGTCCTCACCCTCAACAACTTCTCTTTTGATTCCTCCCACTTCCTACAGACTAAGGGGGTGGCCATAGGCACCCGCATGGTCCCCAGCTATGCCTGCCTCTTTGTAGGTTATGTGGAACAGTCCGTCTTCCGCAGCTACACAGGCCTCAAAACCCACCTCTTCCTCCGTTACGTTGATGACTGTATCGGCGCCGCCTCTTGCTCCCCAGAGGAGCTCGAACAGTTCATCCACTTCACCAACACCTTCGACCCCAACCTCAAGTTCACCTGGGACATCTCCAACACATCCCTCACCTTCCTGGACCTCTCTGTCTCCATCTCAGGCAACCAGCTAGTTACTGATGTCCATTTCAACCCCACCGACTCCCACAGCTACCTAGAGTACACCTCCTCCCACCCATCCTCCTGCAAAAATTCCATCCCCTATTCCCAATTCCTCCGCCTCCGCCGCATCTGCTCCCATGATGAGGCTTTCCACTCCCGCACATCCCAGATGTCCAAGTTCTTCCAGGACCGCAACGTTCCCCCCGCAGTGGTCGAGAATGCCCTTGACTGCGCCTCCCGCATTTCCTGCAACACATCCCTCACACCCCGCCCTCACCACAACCGCCCAAAGAGGATCCCCCTCGTTCTCACACACCACCCCACCAACCTCGCACCATACAACGCATCATCTTCCGACACTTCTGCCATCTACAATCCAACCCCACCACCCAAGACATTTTTCCCTCCCCATCCTTGTCTGCCTTCTGGAGAGACCACTCTCTCCATGACTCCCTTGTTCGCTCCACATTGCCCTCCAATCCCACCACACCCGGCACCTTCCCCTGCAACTGCAGGAAGTGCTACATTTGCCCTCACACCTCCTCCCTCACCCCCATCCCAGGCTGCACAATGACTTTTCATATTAATCAGAGGTTCACCTGCACATCCGCCAATGTGGTATACTATATCCATTGTACCCGGTGTGGCTTCCTCTACATTGGGGAAACCAAGCGGAGGCTTGGGGACCACTTTGCAGAACACCTCCGCTCGGTTCGCAATAAACAACTGCACCTCCCAGTCGCGAACCATTTTAACTCCCCCTCCCATTCTTCAGATGACATGTCCATCATGGGCCTCCTGCAGTGCCACAAGGATGCCACCCGAAGGTTGCAGGAACAGCAACTCATATTCCACTTGGGAACCCTGCAGCCCAAAGGTATCAATGTGGATTTCACCAGCTTCAAAATCTCCCCTTCCCCCACTGCATCACACAACCAGCCCAGCTCGTCCCCTCCCCCCACTGCATCGCACAACCAGCCCAGCTCATCCCCTCCCCCCACTGCATCACAAAACCAGCCCAGCCTGCCTCAGCCTCCCTAATTTGTTCTTCCTGTCACCCATCCCTTCCTCCCATCTCAAGCCGCACCTCCATTTCCTACCTCCTAACCTCATCTCATCTCCTTGACCTGTCCATCTTCCCTGGACTGACCTATCCTCTCCCTACCTCCCCACCTATTCTCTCCTCTCCACCTATCTTCTTTTCTCTCCATCTTCGGTCCGCCTCCCCCTCTGTCCCTATTTATTCCAGAACCCTCTCCCCATCCCCCTCTCTGATGAAGGGTCTAGGCCCGAAACGTCAGCTTTTGTGCTCCTGAGATGCTGCTGGGCCTGCTGTGTTCATCCAGCTCCACACTTTGTTATCTTGGATTCTCCAGCATCTGCAGTTCCCATTGTCTCAAAGAACTGTGTATGTCTGTTTGATGTGTGACACGTTGAAATGGGACTGGGTACATTTTCTCCTTCACCCTGTGTATCATAAATTGGTATATAGGCTCATGTATGTCTGATAGAATCTTCCAGATGGAAATGAATGTCAGAAAATGAGACATTTTCTGGAATGCATGACAGGTTCATTTAATCATTTTACCAACCAAGCACTGAAAGGTGAAAATGTCGTGCTATGGCAAAATGGTTTGAATGAATGTCAGGCTGTTCGCCTTTTATAATTGGTTGGCTTGAGGATGACGCATGATGACGTTAATAGTAATTCCAGTGATGTACCAGAGCATTAAACTGTGGAATGCACAATACAAACATATGATAGATGGTTTTATGGCTAAAGTGGAGCCGTATTTATGAACGGCTGTTTTAAAACCAGGTGTAAGCAAATATAACATGTAATTGTTCAGCAATGTCGCCTAGGTAGGAAACTTCTCTGATTGGAATGTGTGTTAATGCTTTCAATTCAAAGGTGAAAAACAGCCAGCTTTTAAAGATTGGTTTGCTTGTGTTACAAAGTATGAAACCTCTGCACTATTTAAAATTATATTTTACATGTTTGCATATTGACTGGAACAAAATATAATTTACCTGAATTATCCTTTGCATTTCAAAGAAACTGAAAATTAACATAAATCTGGTGAAAATAGGTTTGTAAAGAAAAAGACAGTCTTGAAATAGATTAAATGTAAATGGGTAACTAAAGAGAGAGCTATTACATTCTGAGTAAAGGATGAGCCTGATTTATCATTAGGCGGCACTGCAGTTTAATTCAATAAGTCTAAACTGTTCCTTTTTTTTGGAGCCTGCAGGTCATGAAAAATATTTGGTGTAACTGTTACATATTGTTCTGTATCTATTTCTGTTTTCCTATTGCCAGTGTAGAATTTTTAATTTGTTGTTTAAAGGCTGATCCTCAGAGGCTGTCTCCTACCTTTCAAACTCCTCCCCTTCAAAACTGCTGCCGTTAAATATTGCCTCTCAAATAAAAAAAATCCACCCTCAGTCCCTCTAGCCTCACAGACTGTCATGTCAGATTCCATCTCTGTTTCCTCACCATAGTCCTCCAATATGTCTTCACCTTCAAAATTGTGTGTATCTATCCCACAGCTCCAAACTTGAACTACTCCAGAGCAACACTGAAACTGCATCAAAATTATAAACATAACAACATATAAAACTGTGACTGTTTGAAATATTCCCTCCTGTTTCATCCCAATCTCTTTGCTGCCTCATCAAAGTCAGCCTCCTCCAATGCAACTGCTCCATTTTTTTTTACAATCGAGTTTAGCTGCACTCGTCTGATTCCAATCTATGTATCTTGTTGTGGTCATTAAATTTCCTGTAAAAGTTTCTTTTCTGAGCCCTACAGCATAATTCTGGAGTCCATCAAAGATCTATTTCTTGACTCTGAGCTACATGTTGACCGTAGCATCAGTTAAGATTAAACCAGGTTCTAGGTGTACACTGATATCGCACAGCTGCATTGCAGGACCTTGCCTACCTGTTGTCAGGTTACTTGCAATGCATCCAATCCTGGAAGAAGCACAGTTTTTCATTTCAGGCTGAACTGGATTGTTTGCAATATTGGATCATGATCTGAAGCAGAAGAACTTTCAAAGCTATGGGTATAAGACAGGGGAGTGGCAATAACTGAACTGCTCTTACACAGACCAAGCACAGTCATAATGTGTTGAAAGGCATCCTTTGCCCTCCAACCCCACCACACCCGGCACCTTCCCCTGCAACCGCAGGAAATGCTACACTTGTCCCCACACCTCCTCCCTCACCCCCATCCCAGGCCCCAAGATGACATTCCACATTAAGCAGAGGTTCACCTGCACATCTGCCAATGTGGTATACTGCATCCACTGTACCCGGTGCGGCTTCCTCTACATTGGGGAAACCAAGCGGAGGCTTGGGGACCGCTTTGCAGAACACCTCCGCTCAGTTCGCAACAAACAACTGCACCTCCCAGTCGCAAACCATTTCCACTCCCCCTCCCATTCTCTTGATGACATGTCCATCATGGGCCTCCTGCACTGCCACAATGATGCCACCCGAAGGTTGCAGGAACAGCAACTCATATTCTGCCTGGGAACCCTGCAGCCATATGGTATCAATGTGGACTTCACCAGTTTCAAAATCTCCCCTTCCCCCACTGCATCCCTAAACCAGCCCAGTTCATCCCCTCCCCCCACTGCACCACACAACCAGCCCAGCTCTTCCCCCCCACCCACTGCATCCCAAAACCAGTCCAACCTGTCTCTGCCTCCCTAACCGGTTCTTCCTCTCACCCATCCCTTCCTCCCACCCCAAGCCGCACCCCCAGCTACCTACTAACCTCATCCCACATCCTTGACCTGTCCGTCTTCCCTGGACTGACCTATCCCCTCCCTACCTCCCCACCTACACCCTCTCCACCTATCTTCTTTACTCTCCATCTTCGGTCCGCCTCCCCCTCTCTCCCTATTTATTCCAGTTCCCTCCCCCCATCCCCCTCTCTGATGAAGGGTCTAGGCCCGAAACGTCAGCTTTTGTGCTCCTGAGATGCTGCTTGGCCTGCTGTGTTCATCCAGCCTCACATTTTATTATCTTGGAATCTCCAGCATCTGCAGTTCCCATTATCTCTTATGTGTTTCAACCCTTCTTTAATTCTACGGTTCCATTACCAATTTTACCTTGAGGTGAGCTTCAAATCCTTTCTTCTCTATCAAAGAGATTGCTTACTTTCAGTCTTTTGACTACTGAAACCCTTGTTGATAACTTTTGTCACCTCTAGACTTAACCTGCGAAACTCTTCCCAGGCTAATCTCCCATCTTCCTTCATTCAAAAAGTAAACAAGTCTCAAACATTTTTGTACATAAGCACTTGACCTGAGATGGAACCATATGTGATGACATTGAAAATTTTTCACTGTGCTCCTGTACTTTTGTACTTGAGTACACGTGATAATAAAATCTATCTTTTATTGTAAAACATACAAAATCCTGCTCACTTTCATTGAATCGCAAAAGGTCCCAGTCCACCAAAGCTTTGAATTTTAAAATTCTTATTCTCCATTTCATAACCCTCCATATTCCCATCCTTCATTGCCTTTGCAATCACCCACAGCCCTCCAAGTGCTTTGTGTTCCTTCAATTCAAGCTTCCTATTATTTTACTTAAGATTGGCAGCTGTACCTTCGTTAAGGTGTCAGTTAGCTCAGTTGGCTGGATGGCTGGTTTTCAATGCACAGCAACACCAACAGCACCTCTTCAATTCCTGCACCAGCTTCATTCTCATGAATTTCTGCCCTTTCAAACTCACCTCTTGCCTGAGGCTTGGAGACCCTCAGGTTAAACTACCACTGGTTATTTCTCCCTCCCTTTCTCTGTTAATGCAGCCCTATGGCCCCCTGGAACTCTGACAACTTTAACTTTACATCTTCATCGTCTCAACTGAGATCAAAGATCCAGGGAGGTGGACTGACTCAAGACCAAAGTGGGGAAATTTTAAAAAAATTTCAAACATGCATTCATCAGAAAGCTGCCTCCATAACTTGTATGCCAAGGAGGGGCTTACTTGTGTGGAGTGGAAAATGTCCCCATGATACCAAAAACTAACCAGCCATAATATACCGGGAGATAAAATATATTTGATTTGAAGCTAGAAGTCTGATGCTCTACTGTTCTAGCAATTACACAAGCCTTCAGTACTCTTATTCAAAGCATAATTATATTCTAATTGCATTTTGTTTAATTTATTATAGTATATAATAACTGCTTTAATGTGTTTACAGATGTTCCTCATGTCAAACAATGCATCTTATAAATGTAGCTGCATTGTCAAAACTTGTGTGAAACTGGACAATATTTCCTATGTTGAAATGAGTCTTTTTTTACAATAGTGACCTCCTGTTAATTGCACAGCACAGCTTGATTGTGTGCTGGAAGCAGATTTAATACAACTTACAAAAAGGATTTGGATAAAAACATTTATGGCAATGGAGAATGGAAAGTGGGACTAACTGTATAGCTTGTTCAAGGGACCAGCATAGGAGCTGTAAATCAAGTGGGCTGCTGCTTCCGCACTGTGTCATTTTAGCTCCTGCCTTTACCTTCTTTACTGCCCCTTAAAACAACACCCATTCCCAGCAACTCTGGCCTTGGTTGGGAGGCACTGACTCCTCACCCACTGTGATGGACATCCTGCTAAGGTGAGGTGCTTCAGAAAAGCTGCAGACAAAGTCAGAAATCACATGACACCAGGTGAGAGTCTAACAGATTTATTTGAAATCATTCAAGTTTTCGGAGCATAGCCCTTTTGGCAGGTGCAGTCAGACAGCAGAGCACACAGACCCAGAATTTATAGGTAGGGAGATCAAAAGATCATATAACTGGTGTGAGGGCAGTGTCAGATGATAAGCCTCTGCAGGTGACCATGAGTGTCAGACAGTGAGTAAAGTGTGAACAGCTGAATAATCAGCGAAGGGATGACCAATAATCTGAATAAGTGAGGCAGAGATAATTACAAAAAATTAAAAAAATAAGGTGGTGCTGGAGACAAACTAAATGACTGGAATCGCATGCTGAATTCAAAACTGTAGAAACTAATTAAGGTAGAGCGATCATAACAATTTATCAAGGTGATGCTGTCAAAACAGGACAGTAAGGAAGGTTTTACAGATACATTACAGTATGGTGAGATCATCTGTAGTGCGACAGAACCCAAGATCATGGTTGAAGCCATCTTTATGGGTAAGGTCCTTGGATATTAGTCTCTGCTATCTCTCTGCCTCACTTAATTGGATTATAGGTTATCTCTTCGCTGGTTATTCAGCTGTTGACACTTTACTCACCATCTAACACTTCTGGTCACCTGCAGAAACTTATTATCTGACACTCCACCCCATCATTTGTATGATCTTTTGATCTCTTTGCTGATAAAATCTGGGTTTATGTTCTCTGCTCTTTCACTGCACCTGACGAAGGGGCTGCACTCCAAAAGCTTGTGTGATTTCAAGTAAACCTGTTGGACTATGACCTGGTGTCATGTGATTTCTGACTTTGTTCCCACTCCCCCTTCCCCGCCCGACCCCCAGCTCCACCCCAGTCCAACATTGGCACCTCTGCATCAGAAAAGTTGCACATAAGCTAGGACAATTTGTCGGTCTGAAGGCTGTGATTGGAACAGACAAGATTGTGTTTGAAGTAGGCAGGCATGTTACTGTGTGTGTAAGCAGTACACCGGCAGTCCTGTTTTCAAAGTACATCATGTGAAAGCACAATCAATCCTGCAGAAATGCACACTGGAGCTGATTACTTACTGAAGCCTATCTATCAACTCACTGTTAGGGCTTAGTTTGTTTCTAACATATGATACAGAGAGCTGAAATAGGCCTATTTCATTATCTATTCAACAGTTATATTTTGTTTTCTGTTTCAATGTTCATAACACAACAGATTCATAAATGATAATTAAAAGCTTCTCTGAATAATTGGCTCTCTGAAGAGCAGTATGTTCGCTATCATTTACCATGTTGTATAGTTCCATTCAACAGTTCCTGATTTTGACTAGCATTCAGGCTGGGTAAATAAGGATTCTTTAGATATAGAACAAGTCATTAAAATTCTTTGACAGCTGAGTTGGTGATAAATACAAGAAGCATTCCTGCTGAGATCTGACTTTCAGCGCAGAAGTTTCTCAAGAGGAGTACAATTTGAGAAGAATAATGGAGCCATTCATTCCTTGCCAGGCTATGTTTCTGGTCTTCTGCATTTCTCAATAAATGTCACCAATACTATTTAGGAGCATTGAGACATGGCTGCAGTAGTTTCCAGAAATTATTTAAATATTCATTAAAGAAAAGATTCATGCCATACTGCTTAAGGGAAGATATTATGCTTTTTGTTTTCCTCTCAGCTCAGAGAGGATTTGAAGAAACAGAAATACTGATTATGAACAAAGATCAAGAATATTAAATAAATTAAGATATAGAAAGGTGATTAACTTATAGCCAGCAACAGAGTGAAACTTTTTTCCAGTGTTACAAGAATGTGGAACTTATTGTGGCAACAAATATGTTAATGCATTGAAGAGGAAGATAGTGGGTGCAGAATGGGAATATAAAGGTTGTAGAATTGTAGGCATACAGTAAATAGGAGCCTGAGTAGTTCATTTGGCCTTCCACCCAGATCACTACAGACAATTTAGGATGGCCAATCTATCTAGCATACACATCTTGGGCTGTGGGAGGAAACTGGAGCAAACTCACACAGACACAGAGAGACTGTGCAAACTCCACACAGACAGTTGCCCAAGGGTGGAATTGAACCCAGGACCCTGGCATTGTGAGGCAGCAGTGCTAACCACTAAGCCACCATGCCACCCACCAAGGCAGCTGGTGCGCTGCCCATCATTCAGCTCCTCAACCCAAATGGGAGAGGATCCCAACTCTGACTGCCCTAGGTGGGGCCTGGGCTTGCAAAGGAGACTGCTTTCGACTTTCGGTCCCCGGATTTTCTGAGTGAAGGCTATCCTCCTTGACTGAACCAAAGCCTGTTGACAACTGTGGCAAGTTTCCTGGCTTTATTTCTGTGCTAAATGGTACCGGAAGACACCAGTAATATATATACCTGATATCTCTGGCTGAGGGAACAATGTGCAAAAAGACAAGACTATGCTGCGAAGATCTAGGCAGGCTCAGTGAGTGAGGAGCACAGAGATGCAGCCTGGTCCAGGCCATGAGCTGGGCATGTTTCCCTGAGCTCACAGAGTCCTTGCTGCATCATTACAATGAGAGCTGCTGGTGGAGCCCAAGGTGTAGCATTGAAGTGCAGAAGCCTACTGTAAATAGATCAGGGATATGTTGTAAGAGTTCATCAAGACTGGCAGATATTTGATACCAACATTGGTGGATGTGGGGGTGTGCAAGGCTGGTGGCCATGGTGTGTGAGCAAGAGGTTTATGGTGTCCAAACTGGAGGTCTTTTGGAGCAAGTAGTGAGTTGAAACCATCAAGAACTTGCACTGTGGTCCATGTTGAGCTTTCCTGACAAGCGGCTTGTTTGGTGAATTTGATAAGGTCACAACCCAGAGCAAGTTTGGCTGTTATCAAAGAATTTAATAAGCAATAATAAACATCAATTGGGAACTCACTGCTACCTAGTGAGTTTCTTGCCATGCCACTGGAGAAAGGTATACAAGATGCAATGAGCTTGGCCTCACCAGACATCTCGCTGAATTCTATCACTCATCTCACCATAATCCATAGGAACTAAGACCATGGATAGCCTAATTGTTTCTATTTTGAAGAATTTTCCACATGGAGCCAGAAGAAAATCTTTTGCTCCTCTGTTGGAGAATCATTGATTTTTCTGCCAGAATGGTTTAGTGTTCTACCTTTCATGTCTACTTTTCAAAAGGCCCAGTTACCATCAGAGTATTGAAAGTTTTAATGCACCTTCTTCCATTAAAATCATAACATCTCTGCAAATATGTCCAAGATGTGTCTGTTTTTTTTAGGCAGTATGTTATGATCTGTGTGATTTTTTTCTTGTTCATTCTGAACTGTGGGGTCTAGCAAATGTGTCTTCCCAAGTCAAACAAAGCAGCTAGGACTTAAGTTATTTACTACTTTTTGAATTGTTGATTATTGTCTGTGTGTAAATTCCTCCCTGTACTTTGCTGAAAGGGAAGTCTTATGCTGCGGTGGATTGTGTCCCTCTGTTGGAACCAACAGCTCCAAGTTTGAGTCCCACCTCAGGACTTGATGGTCAAGGAAGGTGGGTTCATAACACAGACAAACAGTTTGAGCATCGGCCTTCACATTCTTCCAACACATGACAATGGAACGTGTGAAGAGAAGGAGAAAGTCTTGGTTAGTCACCTGATGGAAAGAACATTTGAGATTCTACCACCAATATCATCACCAATGTTGTGACCAACATTTATCTCTTAATCACCATCAGCAAAAAGCACTATCTGGGTTTTATCACTTTGCTGTTAGTTGGAGTGACTGTATGCAATTCGATGGTCACACTTTCTGCATTCCAGCAGTGACCTCGCTTGTAAATAGTTAATTGGCCAGAAAGTCTTTTGGGATGGCTTGTGGGCATGAAAGGTGCTGTATAAATGCAAATCTTTCTTTTCCTATTTGAAAGACTCTGTCCCACTCCAGATTACAGCTTTAAGGATATCGAAAACGCTGTTATTTCAGCCAAATATGTATTCCTCACATGCATGCTGTTGAACTACTGGGTGATCGCAGGGAAGCTTGATCCACAAAGGGGCACATTGTTGAGAAAGATAATCCAATGCCAGTGACACATCCTCTGGCAATGGAACTGCCACCTGCCCGAGATCAACCCACCCAGTCTCACTGATTTTCTCAGAAGATCCTTTTAGTAAGTACATAACTCAGTCATGCCAAATCATGGTAAAGTGAATGTTTAGTCTGCTACAATAAAACACAGAACAGATGAGCTTGCATTTGATCTCCTGAGTTAGCTGAAGTCAGCCAGGACAGTAGTCAGAAGGCAAAACTGATCCCTAGTGCCCTAGTCTCAGAAGAGGAAAAACGTGTCTTATACTATTTTCTTTACTTTTATCCTTCAACTGCTTTAATTATCTACACAGCTCAAATCCAGCCAACATCTGAATGATGTGCAATCAGGAAACAGAAAAACACTGTGTCTTGTCTGATACACAATCCCAGTCTCACCTGTAGCCCTACACTGTGTCCTTCACATTTTGTACATTTGGTACCTGTTCCACTGCTTAAGCACACAAAGTTTGGATCAGGAAATGAAATAAAGTTATTTTGAGACATCCTGTGACATGGAGAATTAAAAGGTGAATTAATTCATATCATTGAAAATTTGGTAAATGATGTTGCTTTCCCACACACACATTAATTAGTTGGTCATCCTAACTATGCAGACCTCGGAGTGAAGATTTCTCTGTGTTTATTTTTGATGTGCTTGTTCAATTTGTGAAACTTAGGAACATCCCCCTCAGAGAAATAGAATAGTTTCACTAGCTCCATAAATATAAAGGCTTTAAACAAAATGCCGGTTAGTATCCATTCCTTTCACAATTAGGTAAGGCATTGTGGGATTACACATATTTCTTTTCCTTTTGCCTTCCTCTCAATAGGCCTGCTTTGTGAATTATAGATATTCAAAGCTGCTTCAGCTTTTAAAATTTTTATAACTGCAATCAGGCACAATTTACATTTCTGTGTAAAATGTAGATCATTATACATTATGAGATGCCAAATACTCTCAGCTTTGTTGCAGCTTAGCTGTTTTCTGCATGTAATTCCTCAGTCCAGATGCGCTTCAACACGTTTTACCTTCTCAACTTACTGCTACCAGAGGGGAGGACATTTAACTATGTAACTGAGTTCGCACTGGTTTTTGATACCTAACTCAAACATGGTGGTAAAATAAACACATGCATTTATCTAATGCCTCATATTGTCATTTCACAATAACAGCCTTTCTAGATGGACAAAGGCAGTAGATGCTTTGGAATACCATGGCCTTCATGGTCTGTACGAAGTCTCACACCATCCTAACTTGGACACATATTGGCATTTCCTTACTGTTACTGAGTCAAACTCCTGGAACTCCCTCCCTAACAGCAGTATGGGTATCCCTCCACCCCAAGGATCTCAGTAGTGCAAAAATGTTACTCACTAAGACCTTCTCAAGGGCATCTAGGCATAGGCAATAACTGTTGACGTAGTCAGCAAAAATTACACACCAGGAACAAATAAATTATAAGTCCTACAAGAAATTAGGAAAATATCAGAGATTGATTGACTCTTAAGGTGAGGAAAGGACCTTCCATGCCCATTGCATCTCTCCTCCTTTGGAAGAAAGATGCAATTAGACCCATATTCCCAGCCAAATAGATGAGAAAATATTTTTATTTTCTTTAAGCAAAACCTTGAACAATTCTCCTTAAACATTTATTTGTTAAGGGATGTTGCATTTGACAAATTTAGTTGAATTATTTGAGGAGGTAACCAGGGGTGTTGATGAAGGTGATGCATTTGATGTAATGTACATGTACTTTAGCAAGACTTTTTGATGAGGTTCTTCATTGCACACAGGTCAAGAAAGTAAGAGCTCATGAGATCCATGGCCAATTGACGCATAATGTCCAAAATTGGCTGAGAGGCAAGATGCAGAAGGTGAGAAAAGAGGGATGTTCTGTGAAGTCTGTTTCCAATAGGGTTCTACAGCACTCAGTTCTGGGGATCTTGCTATTTGTGGTGTACATTAATGATTTGGAATGAAATACAGGGGGTTCAATCAAAAAGTTCATGGATGACATGAAACTTGGATAGCCATAAATTGCAGGATATCAATGCTCAGGTGGGCAGAATGTTTGACAAATAGAATTGCACCTGGAAAAATGTACTTGAACTGGGGAAGGCTAACAAGGTAAAGGATTACACTACGAATGGTCAGACCCTGGAAAACACTGAAGATCAGAGGGATCTCAATTCGAATATCCACAGACACTGAAAGTAGCACAGTGAGTACATAAAGGTGGTTTTGAAGGCATATGGGATACTTATTTAGCTTTATTAGGTATGGAATATAAGAGCAGGGTGCTATGCTGGAACTATATAAAATACCCATTTATATATGACTGGAGCCTGTGTGCAGTTCTGGTCACCACAACGCATGAAGGATATGATTGCAGTAGAAAGGGTGCAGTGAATATTTACCAGGATGTTGCCTGGGCTGGAGGATCTAACCAATGAGGAAAGATTGGATAGGCTGGCATTGTTTGTTTTCCTTGCAACAGTGAAGGTTGAGAGAGGACCCGACAAAAGTATACAAGATTATGGGTGGATAGGAAGATACTTTTTCCTTTTGTAGAAGGGTCAATAATCAAGGGACATAGACTTCAGAAAAGATATAGAAGGCTAACTCTAAAAGAGGGGAGTTGTGGAGAATTTTTTTTTCATACAGATGTTGGTGGGAGTCTGAAACACTCTGCCTGAAGTTGGTGGTTGAGTCCAAAAGTCCCATAGCATTTGAGCAGTATTTAGATATTCACTTGCTGATATAGCCTCTGGGCCAGGGTCAACTGCTGGTAAGTGGGGTTATTGTCGTCAGATCTTTGCTAACCACTGTTGAAATGATGGGCCAAATGGCTCTATTCTGAGCTGTACAAATCTCTGAGCTTAGGTTACCTTCACAAAATATCTCTTCTGAAGGACAATCCCCATAAGCAATGTTTTTCACATTCCAACACAGACTACATTCAAATTCCATTGGTAAAAGAATGTTTTGAGTTAGTAACAGTGCAATGTAAATGCAAGTCCTTCTTTCTTTCACAGTCCCAATGAAGGGTTGAACCCATGATGATTTGATCCAGAGATTTCAATGTTACTAATCAAGCCAAGCTGACAAATGGAAGATATACTTTTGAATGTTAAAATCACACATAACATAGAACATTACAGCACAGTACAGGCCCTTCGGCCCTCGATGTTGTGCCGACCTGTCATACCGATCTGAAACCCATCTAACCTACACTATTCCATGTACATCCATATGCTTGTCCAATGATGACTTAAATGTACTTAAAGTTGGCGAATCTACTACCGTTGCAGGCAAAGCGTTCCATTCCCTTACTACTCTCTGAGTAAAGAAACTACCTCTGACATCTGTCCTGTATCTTTCACCCCTCAATTTAAAGCTATGCCCCCTCGTGCTCGCCATCACCATCCTAGGAAAAAGGCTCTCCCTATCCACCCTATCTAACCCTCTGGTTATTTTATATGTCTCAATTAAGTCACCTCTCAACCTTCTTCTCTGTAACAAAAACAACCTCAAGTCCCTCAGCCTTTCCTCGTAAGACCTTCCCTCCATACCAGGCAACATGCTAGTAAATCTCCTCTGCACCCTTTCCAAAGCTTCCACATCCTCCTTATAATACAGTGACCAGAACTGTACACAATACTCCAAGTGCAGCCGCACCAGAGTTTTGTACAGCTCCAGCATAACCTCTTGGTCTGGAACTCGATCCCTCTATTAATAAAAGCTAAAACACTGTATGCCTTCTTAACAGCCCTGTCAACCTGGCTGGCAACTTTCAAGGATCTGTGTACATGGACACTGAGATCTCTCTGCTCATCTACACTGCCAAGAATCTTACCATTAGCCCAGTACTTTGCCTTCCGGTTACTCCTACCAAAGTGCATTACCTCACACTTGTCCGCATTAAACTCCATTTGCCACCTCTCAGCCCAGCTCTGCAGCTTATCTATGTCTCTCTGCAACCTACAGCATCCTTCATCAAACATAAAGTTTGTCCTAGCTTCTCTCATGCAGACCTGAAGTTCCTTACTGGTAATCAATCGGCCAGCTTCCATAATCAACAAGATGACAGACTGTACATCAAAAAGAATTGTCTTCAAATATGAGCTGTATAATAGTTTAGGGAAATCTGTTGGATGCAATGTCCTAAGATTAGTGTTTCTCCAGTAGAGGGATAAAAAAACCTTTATATCATGCCATTCGAACCTCAGGACATCCTGAGAACTTCACAGCTGATGAGGCTTTGAAGTGTAGCCGCTGTAGCAAAGTAGGAAAATATATACATTGTAATATTGAAGGCTGTAGAAGTATACCTAGTGATTTTAACTTTGCAGTGCTCCAGTTAATCTTCTTTAATGTTACTGAACATTCAATCCTATATTACAAATTGTGGGTTATTATAGTTTCAATTTGAAGATTTACCTATAATGTTCCACTCCTTGTAAAAGTGGCAATCATGGTCTGATTTGTCTTAATTACTCTAATTTAGTAATGCACACTTCAGCTTGCTATCTCGGTTCACTTGTAAAACTATATTGACTGATTCATTGTTGTCACATGTACCGAGGCACAGTGAAAATTATTGTATTGAGTGCTATCCAGGCAGGTTGTGCTTTACAAAGTACATCAGGGTACCAGAACAAAACGCAGAATACAGTATCACAGCCCCAGAGAAGGTGCGAAGAGAGAGAGATCAGAATTAACATTTGAGATTTTCATTCATAAGTTGGATAACAGCAGGCAACAAGGTGAACCTAATCATACGTGTATAGAAACTTTTATTTCTTCTGCCTGTTGAAAGAGGGTGGAAAAGAGTATGACCGGGTTGGCAGGGCTCTTTGATTATATATTTTATTTATTATTATCAAACAAATGTTTAGGCATGGTTTGGCTGACAGTCTCTTCTGAAAAAGACTGACAAGGACTTTCTCACACCAGAAATGCTTCGATTTATGGTAATATATCTCAGAAACTGCAGTTATAAGTTGATGTCATCTGATAGCACTGTTTTTCGTAGCTTTACACTTTATCTGCTTTCACAACTGCCTTCCATTGTTTGTTCTTGTTGGTCCCTGGTTAACTTCTTCTCCAAGCAGGCCCAAACTGGTTGTTTGGTTTAACTTGAATATAATGGAAATTCCTAAAATGTTTGACTCGAAGAATGTAGAAGTACACTGTTTGAAGCAATATATCGTGTTGGGAATGTGAATCCCATTTGACAATCTAATTTGTTATGAAGTTGTGTAGAGTAATCGTGAATTAGGAGGCAGGAAGCTAGAGTTTGTTTGTAAAAAAATGAGAAGGGAAATAATGTGTGGTCCCTTTAAGAGGTAATATTCTTTTCTAAGCTTGGAGACTTAAACGACAATGTGTCTGCATGTAGCTGAAGGTGTACAGCTGGCTCTGAAACTGAAACATGTATCAATTGGCTGTGTGATTGGAAACTCCTAGCTTTGTTTTGATGCTTTGGCGACGAGCTGGAATCAGCCAATACATTTAAATCAAGCACTCTGTGTTTGAAAGCCAATTGAATTTAAATCTGATGGTTTTAACAATCCTGGACCCATGCTAATGTAAGGAAAATGGATATGTCATCAAGGTATATAATGAGTGATAATGGGAACTGCAGATGCTGGAGAATCCAAGATAACAAAGTGTGGAGGATAATAAAATGTGAGGCTGGATGAACACAGCAGGCCAAGCAGCATCTCAGGAGCACAAAAGCTGACGTTTCGGGCCTAGACCCTTCATCAGAGAGGGGGATGGGGTGAGGGTTCTGGAATAAATAGGGAGCGAGGGGGAGGCGGTGCAATGGGAGAGAGATTCCCTGATGTTGGTCCGGAGGGAGGAGGGTAACTTCTTCAGGTTAGGCATCCCTGGAAGAGGCTTCGCAGTGAGGTTAAAATAGTATCAGAGATAATGGGAACTGCAGATGCTGGAGAATCCAAGATAATAAAATGTGAGGCTGGATGAACACAGCAGGCCAAGCAGCATCTCAGGAGCACAAAAGCTGACGTTTCGGGCCTAGACCCTTCATCAGAGAGGGGGATGGGGTGAGGGTTCTGGAATAAATAGGGAGAGGGGGGAGGCGGTGCAATGGGAGAGAGATTCCCTGAGGTTGGTCCGGAGGGAGGAGGGTAACTTCTTCAGGTTAGGCATCCCTGGAAGAGGCTTCGCAGTGAAGTTAAAATAGTATCAGACATAATGGGAACTGCAGATGCTGGAGAATCCAGGATAATAAAATGTGAGGCTGGATGAACACAGCAGGCCAAGCAGCATCTCAGGAGCACAAAAGCTGACGTTTCGGGCCTAGACCCTTCATCAGAGAGGGGGATGGTCTAGGCTCGAAACGTCAGCTTTTGTGCTCCTGAGATGCTGCTTGGCCTGCTGTGTTCATCTAGCCTCACATTTTATTATCTTGGATTCTCCAGCATCTGCAGTTCCCATTATCTCTGATACTATTTTAACCTCACTGCGAAGCCTCTTCCAGGGATGCCCAGCCTGAAGAAGCTACCCTCCTCCCTCCGGACCAACCTCAGGGAATCTCTCTCCCATTGCACCGCCTCCCCCTCTCTCCCTATTTATTCCAGAAACCTCACCCCATCCCCCTCTCTGATGAAGGGTCTAGGCCCGAAACGTCAGCTTTTGTGCTCCTGAGATGCTGCTTGGCCTGCTGTGTTCATCTAGCCTCACATTTTATTATCTTGGATTCTCCAGCATCTGCAGTTCCCATTATCTCTAACAAAGTGTGGAGCTGGATGAACACAGCAGGCCAAGCAGCATCTCAGGAGCACAAAAGCTGACGTTTCGGGCCGAGACCCTTCATCAGAGAGGGGGATGGGGAGAGGGTTCTGGAATAAATAGGGAGAGAGGGGGAGGCGGCCCGAAGATGGAGAGAAAAGAAGATAGGTGGAGAGGAGAGTATAGGTGGGGAGGTAGGGAGGGGATAGGTCAGTCCAGGGAAGGCAGACAGGTCAAGGAGGCGGGGTGTGGTGGTAGGTAGGAAATGGAAGTGCGGCTTGAGGTGGGAGGAAGGGATGGGTGAGAGGAAGAACAGGTTAGGGAAACGGAGACAGGCTGGGCTGGTTTTGGGATGCAGTGGGAGAAGGGGAAGAACTGGGCTGGTTTTGGGATGCAGTGGGGGAAGGGGAGATTTTGAAGCTTGTGAAGTCCACATTGATACCATTGGGCTGCAGGGTTCCCAAGTGGAATATGAGTTGCCGTTCTTGCAACCTTTGGGTGGCATCATTGTGGCACTGCAGGAGGCCCATGATGGACATGTCGTCTGAGGAATGGGAGGGGGAGTCAAAATGGTTTGCTCTGGGAGGTGCAGTTGTTTGTTGCGAACCGAGCAGAGGTATTCTGCAAAGGTATATAATGAGAGTGTTTTTGAAAATCGGGGTGAAAGTAAGCCGCCATCTAAGATACAAGCATTTAGGTCTAACGAGAAATTGCTAAGCTCTCTAAGAAAGCTCCATCTAGCCATAAAAGGCACCAGGACACTTCTAGCTAAGAGTACTCACAGAAGACTTCACAGATAAAACATCCCTGACAGCTAGATCATTGGGAGAAAGGTACTTATGACTTGAGAAGAAAGATGTGTAGACTTTAAGAGACACAAGTTTTAATTTATTTTCTTACTTGTGTTTATTGGAATAGAATACCAGCAGAACTTAGTTCAGTTAGGGAATAGTTAGTAGTTAAGGGGGAATTGTTCAGTTTATTAGTAATTCTGTTAATTTATTCACTGTTAGGGTTAATCAAGTAAATTGTTACTTGTTACTTATAAAGTAAATATCAGGATTTTCTTTCATTTAACCTCTCCTTCTCCATAATAGTTTCACAGATTAGGTGAGGTGAGGTGAGCTTCTCTGAGTGTTTTGGATTTAATTATTAAGAGGGAACCTGTACTCTTGCCATAACAGACTGGTCGCTTGTGTTTCTATTTTAATTATCATTTTTAATTACGATTATTTAATTAACAAATTACTGTTTTTGAAACTAGGAGTTAGAATACTCTTAACATCTTAACCTGAGAGAACAACAAGCAGCTCATTCTACTGTGACATAGCAGCACAATTAAATGAATCTTCCTCCTTTTGGTTTAGTTTGTTCCATATCTTTTTTCTTCTGATGGAAAGGGCAGGTAGGTGGCACGTTTCCAGGCCTATATTCATACTCTTTTTTTTAACTACCAAAGAGCATCATACCATTGCACTATTGTTGAGATTGTGAGCACATTTTATGATTTATCATGTAAATATTGACTGGATCAATTGTTCCCTCCAGGAGAAATATTGAAGTGATGTGAATGGACTTCTCCCCTACTTAGATGAATTCTTATCTCATTACCTTAATGACTGCTGAAAACAGCCCAAATTAACCTTCATTGTACCAAATAGTCACAGCTCCAGCTCACTACACCAATGTGACGATGCCTGTTGGGTGTATATTGATGGATCAGATTCAGTGATATGTGTACATTTTGGATTTTCATCATGGATTGACCATTTGATTCCTGGTCTATGCTCAGTTAGGGTCTCAGAAGGGGAATTGGCAGATGTGAAATTCCAATTAAACACTGGGCAAAAATCTTGTTTTTTTTTCATTTTGAGACTGTGGAAGTGGCCATAAAAAAATGACATAGGCCCCTCACAAGAGGTTGAGTTTTCTCATGCAGTTGTGCTCTTTAAAGCTCACTGCAAATACGTGTGCAAGTAAACACCAAGTTTGAGTCTATGTCTTGACCTCTCCAGCTGGAACCTTGTGGACTCTTGCTTCAAGCTGCTGTATTTAAAAGGCAGCTGGACAGCATTTCAATCTCATGACTTGGGATATTGCTCAATCTCTGTTTGTCACCTACACCCACCCCTTGAAATGTACGTAATTAGACAAAAGGTGCGGCAAGAGGAGGAATTTTCTGCTGTGCTCTGTCAGGGTAAGTGTCTCTGTCTACTCAATGCCTCTCATCCCAATGAGTGGTGGATTTATAAGGTTGCCCCTATGCAGGACTGTCATACAGGAGGTTGGATGCCAGGCATCGCTGCCTCATGTGCAATCAATATCTGTCACGTCATTGTAACTACTAATGTAGCACTCATGGCACCATAGTCCTCTTGCCTATCATATATCTGCCAGCATTCACACTTAAAACATGAAAGGAGCTAGAACCCTAAGCAGCTCATGCACCGTTAGGTCACTGACATTTCATCACAACTTGGAGAATGCACACATCACCAGAAGGGTATACAGAGCAATGTGACCGAAGGCTGAACACCTCAAGGTACGTCAGTCACACAAGTCAAATAATACATTGTTGATTTTCATCCACTGTAGCTCTTTGACAAGACTGAACCATTATTTATTCAGATCTCTTCAACACCTAACTTCACCCATACTAATTCTTCTTTCTGGTATTGTTCATAATTGCAGCTCTGGGGTTTGACATCTTTATCGGCATCTATCAATACAAGTGAAGTTTTCATGTTCCTATGTTAGTGCCCCTTAATACTTCTCTCCTTCTGTAGTAGAAGGAATGTGCATAATAAGCATGACCATGCACATGTACAATGGGAGGGAAATGCCAGACCTATGGCTCCTGTCCCTCTATAAGGAATAGAATAGCAAAGGGAAACTGTGCTGAAGGGTAGATTGGATAGTGACAGCCACTGAGTGAGAAAATCTCACAAGAACTACTCCTGGCTGCAAATCAAACACGAACATCTTAATGAAATCCTGGGTATGGGTAGCAGCTCACAATACTGTCAAAGCTTTATGTTTGTCTCTGAAGCCTCTGGATCTCACACCCAAGGCAGAATTAGAAGATGAGGAGATCCAGGCCTCTCTCTATCAGCCCCACAAACAACACTTCTGAAGGAGGAATTGTCCCAAGCCCCAGAGGATAGACCATCATGGCCTTGCTATCCACCTTGCACCCGTGCAGAGACATTCATCTCCATGGATAACCTCTCTGGGGCCACATGTGTACAAGGCCCTTTACTTCATCATCTAAGCCCTGGATACTTTCATTCACCGGTTAGCCATGATTCGCTGAGGACCTAAACCTCCCTCCATGCCCCAGGCCTACAGAGGGTGAACAAGGTGTTATTGCTCTGGCCAGAAAAGTGAACAGAAGATTATTGGTGCAAAGGGAAAAAAATTAACTTACAATTAACATTAACATTTTATTATTATAAACTAAGCATTCCCTGCTTAGGGGACTGCAAATACTGCCTGTGGTCACAAACAAGTTGAACATTGAGGGAGTAAAATCTCTTCCTGCCTAGGAATGTAACTGGATGTGCCAGGGAGCTCTGTGCACCATGTGGGTACAATTGTTTGCCCCTTGTATGTGAGGGAACCAACAAGGGTTCTCAATCCAATGGCTTAAGCAAATATCGGTGTCTGTGGTGACCTGGACAAATTGCATTGCTTTTCTCTGTCGGACCATCATTCAACCTACAAACACACTTGTTTGCTGTCAATTGTGAAATGTAACCAGTTGAGGTTTGAAAGGGCTGGTGATGAGGAAGTTCAATGTTCTGGTCACCTGGCTATAGGAAAGATATTATGAAATTAGAGAGGGTGCAGAAAAGATTTACCAGGATGTAATTGGGATGGGAAGGTTTGAGTTCTAAGGAGAAGCTCGATAGGCTGGGATTTACTTTGCTGGAGTGTTGGACGCTGAGGGGTGACCTTGTAGACGTTTATAAAATCATGAGAGGCATGGATAAAGTGAATCACCAAGATCTTTTCCCTAGGATAGGGGAGTCCAAAACTAGAGGGCATAGCTTTAAGGTGAAAGAGGAAAGATTTAAAAGGGACCTAAGGGGCAACTTTTTCACACAGAGGAATGAACTGCCAGAGGAAGTGATGGATGCTGGTACAGTTACAACGTTTCTAAGACATTTGGACAGGTACATGAATGGGAAAGATTTATAGGGATATGGGCCGAAAGCAGGCATATGGGACTAGTTTATTTGGGAACATGGGCGGCCTAGACGAGTTGGACCAAAGGGTCTGTTTCCATGCTGAATGACTCTGTAACATTGCATTGCTTTCCAAGCTGTCCAGCTGCAGATTTGTCTGCAGGAGGTGGTGAATATCGTGGATGGCTTCATTAGTCATGCTTTGCTTTAGTGCAAAGCCCTTCTCTGTGTTCTTGGGCAATGTTTCAGTTTTTGTTTTGATTTCCTCAGTTGGATGTGCTGGGCAGAAACACATTCAAACAGATTTCAGGCCTCTACCATTTATACTGTATATGCTGTCCAAAACCTTCTTTGTGACTCCACTGGGGAGAAACCTGTTGCATTTGAATTTTTAAATTAAATCCTTTACCAGGCACTCTCCCCTATGGTAGATTCTTCCTTTCCTTTGACATACTCACCGCACCCCCCATCCCTGTCCTGTTTCAAACTTCTCTGTGATTACCATCACATTCACTGTCTCCATCGATATTCCAGCTCTGATTCCTATTGCCCATCCAGATTCCAATACCCAACCCTAGCTTTACACTGCTGCTTATTTTATTCCCCCACTCTTTCTGTCCCAGTACACATACTATTTTGTTTGTCACCCTAAACGTGCAGCTCCCGTGAGGTTGTTGACTTGCTCGCCGAGCTGGCTTGTGTTCACTCAGGCATTTCGTCACCATGCTAGGTGACATCATCAGTGGACCCTCTGATGAAGCGATGTTCTTCTATTCCGCTTGGAATTTATATTGTTTGGTCCATTATGGTTAGTAGCATCATTTCTGGTTTTGATTTGTTTGGGTTTATATATGGGGTCCAATTGCATTACGGGTGGAGAACCATGCTTCTAGGAATTCTAGTGTGTGTCTGTGTTTGGCTTGGGGACATAGACACACGGATATTCCTAGAGGCAAGGTTCTCCACCCATAGTACAATCAACAAACACATAGAATTGGACCCCATATACAAACACAAACAAATCAAAACCAGAAATGACAGTACTCACCATAACGGACCGGACAGTATAAATTCCAAGCCGAGTAGAATAATATCGCTTCATCGAAGGCTCCACTAATGATGTCACCTAGCACGGTGACAAAACATCTGAACGGGAACAAGCCAGCTCGGCGAGTGAATCTACAACCTCCCCCACAACCCGAGCTGCAGACCTTTGCCAAAACTTTGAATGCAGCTCCTTTGTTTTCTTGCCCACTGGTCCTGATCACTCTGATTCTGCCCTCTGCATTTGAGTGTGCCCTCTTCATAACCTAAAATACTTCCACTACCCTGGCAACCATATCTTTAATTTAAATCCCTGCCTTTCCTTTTTACCTAACATCTGTTGTGTTTCACACCCACTTTGTGTTGAGTCCAGTAGATTGCTGGCTCAAGGTTGATGTCATTAACCAATGGGCCTGCTTCACTTGGGTCAGGCAGATATCACCAGGTCTCCCTTTACATTGCTAGAAATTGTGGAAACATAGCAACAGGAGAAGGCCATTCAGCCCTTTGAATCTGCTCCACCATTCAATGTGATCCTGGCTGATCATCCAATTCAGTACCCTGTCCCCACTTTCACCGCATACCCTTCAATCCCTTTAGCCCTAATAACTATATCTAATTTCTTCTTTAAAACATACAATATTTTTGCCTTTGTTACTTTCTGTAGCAGATAATTCTCACCACTCTCTGGGAGAAGACATTTCCCCTCATAGAATCCCTACAGTACGGAAGCAGTATTTATCAGCCTTATCTCAAGGCAAATTTGACCTGTTGAGTTGAATTGAAATCATACTGTGTGTGAAATGGGAGCCTGCTCTGCAATGCAATTTGTAATGTGGAGGTGCCGGTGTTGGACTGGGGTGGACAAGGTCAAAAATCACACCACGCCAGGTTATAGTCCAGTAGGTTTATTTGAAAACACAAGTTTTCGGAGGAAGGAGCAGAGCTCAGAAAGCTACTGTTTTCCAATAAACCTGTTGGACTATAACCTGGTGTCGTGTGATTCTTGACCGGAATCCAATTTGACAGAGAACTGAGATTAGTCATGTTCCCCATTGCTCTGTAAACTTCTGTGTACCTTCGTTGGTTGGGCTGCATCATTGAATGTAATCGGCTGGGTTTAACTCAGATTAAAGCGGCACAGGAATTCGCACGAAAGCTGAACCACACCGATCTCCTCCATGATAATTGCATATAATGGAAAATAATACCAGTCAAAGGTACATGGTTAAGTTTCTTTTTAATTGTGCTGAACAGAATGCGCATTAAGAACATCAAAAACATCTCTACTATCTTCCCGTCACTGGTATTAATGTGTGTTGCAAACAACTCGTTAATTTTCACTTGAATCTTTGCCAGCAGCAGAATTTTTGTTTTTTTTTTGCAGAAGTTCCAAAATTCTGCAAAGTTATATTTAATCAGCGGACAAAACGGCGCGGGAAACCGCCCTCAAAATCTCCAGTGCAGCTGGTTCAGGGAAACAGGCGGAGATGTGGGTGAGAGAGTGGTCAGTCTCACACATCTGGGCTGGGAAAGCTGAGGGACTCTGCAACTGCCCTCCTGACAGATTGAAAGGATCTGTGCATTTCAGTTAGATTCAGCAGTGTTGTGGGACAGTGGGGAAGAAAACGGCAGAAAGAGAGAGGGAGCTCGTACTTACTTGTTGCACTTACACAACTCCTAAACCTGGCTTCATTTAAAAGATCAGGCAGCCGAGCGTGAGACTTGATTGATTTAAAAAGAGCAAAGCTTTGACAGTACAAGGTTGCATTTATCAGCTGGAGGTGGTTCTGCTTATACCCCCTGCCCTCCCTACCCACCGTCCTACTCCTAAAAGCGCTCCCCTCCCTCAGTATGGCAAACATTTGCTTTCACAGAGCCTGGCTTTTCAATCTACCCTCTCCCTCACTCCTCATGCAGTGTTTGCCAAAAGCCAAAAGGCCAGGTTTAGGCAAAAACGGAAGGTTTCAGTCATTTTTTCACGCAAAGTCAATGTTCCCTCCCCTTCGACAAAAAACAGCCCAAACGTTCCTACTGGGAGGCCTGCGTGGCATGTAAGTTGAAACAGGCTGAGAAAGAGAGTGGATTTTTCAAGGAGCGCAAACACAAGTAGTTCACCAAAGACGATTTCCTTCCAGAATGCCATGGTTCGTTTAATCAGTTTTCCATAATCTACAGTTCTTGTGCCACTTCACAGGCTACAGGTCGCGGTAGGTCTGCTAATTTCTTCCTAATGTTTTATTACTGCCTTTTATAATTAACTTGAATATAAGATGTGGTTTGACCTGTAAATGGATTTGCACAACGTCTTTTGTAATTCATCCTAGCTCGTCAAACGTCTGCTTTTAGCTGCCTGTACGCCTATAGCATGTATAAAATTCCATGATTTGTATGAAGTCTCTTTCATTACTGTGAGGCTGAAGAATTACAGCATTTCTCTGATATGAATACATCGCAGCAGTTTCCATCGTAGACTCACAAGAAAGGGGGTCTTAAATGTTAGAAGTGGACATTCGTTCTTTGGCATTTTTAACTTTACAAGATGTTTTGCCAGAACTTTTACCATTGTATGTTTTGCGTATTACTTACGGTTTATAAGTGTAAGCTGTTTTGCAGTGTTACTTACGACCTGGCTAAGTTTCTTTAAATACTAAAGATTTTTCAAATTGCTCATTGTTCCCGAAAAGCTCCTTCCTTTACCTTCCCATTCTTTCCCAAAGGTGGAGGATCATTCATGTACATGGACTCAGTGCACAGGGCTCAGCGGCTCATTTATTCGAGCACTTTACATTTTGTCAGGTTTGGCTCAGTTGGTAGCTTTCTTACCTCTGCATTCGAAAGTCAAGGGTTCAAGTCGTACATAGATATTTGAGCACTAAAATCTAGGCTGAAATTCCAGATCTGTACTGAGGGGTTTCAGCATTGTTGGTGATACCGCTGTATTGGCTGAGCTGTTAAACTGCTGGAGTGAATGTAGCATACCCTATACTCCTATTTCAGAAAAGCCCAAATGAATTATTCCTGGTGTCATGGTAATATTTATTCCTCAATTAACAGCACAAGAACAGGTTTGTGGGAGCTTACTGCATGAAAATTGGTTGCCACTTCTCCAAGAATTGAACATTTAAAAATACTTCATTGACAATATTACAGTTTGGACTATTTTGGTTATGAATTATGCCTCATAAATGCAGATGTTTTGTGCATCTTACCCTGGTTAATGAATGTTGACGGGCTATCAATAGCCAGGTCCTGAGCCAACTGCAATGCTTCCAAAGTCTTATAGCTACCCAGCTTCTCTGATATGGCACAGAGAATAAGTGTTATGTTGGTTACAGTCCCTCTGGCATTTTCAGCAAATTTCACACACTGGGTCCTGTTATAGTGTGGAAAAGTTTGAGACTGATAGTTTTATGAATTGAAAGCAAAATACAAGCATTTGATGAGCAGCTGTCTTTAAAGCCGGAACAGAAATGTAATCAACAAACACTTTGAAAATCAGAATCTGTAGCAGGCTCAGATTGATTGATTGATGGATAAGCAAAGTCTTAAGTATCCTATTAAAAATATTTGTTTCTTCATAAGGTATCTTCTGCTATATTATGAATAATTGAAACCTTTGGTTCTGAGTCTTAAAAAGGTAGATTATTATTTTTATCAGGAAAATCATGTTTCAAACCAGATTCCTGCACAAATAGGAATTGACTGGAATATAGTCTGTTTTCTTCGCTTTCTGTCAGGGATTCCCTTCTTAGTACAAGAACTTCACTATCTCTGCAAAGACACAGGAGCTTTTAGTCACAATGTGGGATGTTCGACTGATAAATGTGTTTTTAATATTGCCATCAAATATAAGATTCCCAGGGTTGAGCAACAATTTGAACAGAAGAATGGGGTTGAGAAACATATCAGCCATGATTGAATGGTAGAGCAGACTGGACGGGGTGAATGAGAGATAATAGGAACTGTAGATGCTGGAGAATCCGAGATACCAAGATGTGGAGCTGGATGAACACAACAGGCCAAGCAGCATCTTAGGAGCACAAAAGCTGATGTTTTGGGCCTAGACCCTTCATCAGAAATAGGGGAGGGAGAGGAGGTTCTGAAACAAATAGGGAGAGAGGAGGAGGCGGATCAAAGATGGATAGAGGAGAAGATAGGTGGAGAGGAGACAGACAAGAGGTGGAGATGGAGCCAGCAGAGGTGAGTGTAGGTGGGGAGGTAGGGAGGGGATTCGGTCAGTCCGGGGAGGACAGACAGGTCAAGGGGGCAGGATTAGGTTAGTAGAAAGGAAATGGGGTGGGGCTTGAGATGGGAGGAGGGGATAGGTGAAAGGAAGAACAGGTTAGGGAGGCAGGGAC
This sequence comes from Stegostoma tigrinum, assembly GCF_030684315.1. Lineage (NCBI taxonomy): Eukaryota > Metazoa > Chordata > Chondrichthyes > Orectolobiformes > Stegostomatidae > Stegostoma > Stegostoma tigrinum. The sequence goes on from NC_081382.1 coordinate 24,757,562, forward strand.
GAGCTGGGCTGGTTTTGGGATGCGGTGGGGGAAGGGGAGATTTTGAAGCTGGTGAAGTCCACGTTGATACCATTGGGCTGCAGGGTTCCCAAGCGGAATATGAGTTGCTGTTCCTGCAACCTTCGGGTGGCATTGTTGAGGCACTGCAGGAGGCCCATGATGGACATGCCGTCTAAGGAATGGGAGGGGAACTGAAATGGTTTGGGATTGGGAGGTTTGGTCGAATTTACTTCTATGTCTTATGTTCTTAGGACTTTATAAAACATAAACGAATTGAAGGATGGTTACATGTTCTTACGCACACAAGCAAATTTTAGTTATACACAGACACAATAGGAACACTCTCAGAATATACGATAACGCAATCAGAATAATGCATAGTGTCCCACCCTCACCAGAAGGCTCTTCATGATAAAGGTTAGTTCAATGAGTTGCATATATCAGATTTTGGCATTGTAGCAGATCTATGCATAAATCCAGTAGTATCGTCAGTTATCTCTGGTCTAGTCACTCACCTGGCATCAATTCTATATAATGAGGGAATACCATGTAACATCTAGTGTAGGGGGTGTAATCAAGATGTTTGTGGATGACCAGAAAATTGTTGGTGTAATAAATAGTGAGGAGGAATCAGTGGGCTGCTCAGCTGGGCAGAAAAGTGGCAAATGGATTCAACCTGGGAAAATATGAAGGTGATGCACTTGGGGAGGGTTAACAAGGCAAAGGATTGCACTATGAATGGTAAAACCTGGAAAATACTGAAGATCAGAGGGACCTCGGTGTGTATATTCATAGAACCTGAAGAAGCACGTATGTAGAAAAAGATGGTTTAGAAAGTATATGGGAGACTTAGTTGCCTTTATAATCTGAGATACAGAATACAAGATCAGAGAGGCCATGCCAGCATTCCTTAAAATTTCTGGTTATGCCGCAACTGGAAGATTGTGTAAGGAGATTTTATTTTGCCTTGGAGGGTGATGGGAGTCTGGTATGTACTACCTGAATTGGGAGCTGAGTCAGAAAGTCTTGTAATATTTAAGCGGTATTTAGGTGTTCACTTATGTTGCCATATTCTCTATGGCTGTGGGCCAAAAGGTGGAAAATTAGTAATTAGTATAGCCAGATCTTGCACAATGACATGGGCCATGATAGGCTGAGTGGCCTTTTTCCGTGCTGCAAATACCTGAGAGTCTATGTTCTGGTTCACAGTACTTTTATTTTCTAATGTGAAGGCTGTTGTACTGGCATGACCAGAAAATGCTTTCTCAAAATTCTACTGACATTACACCTTCGGTCACTACCATCTGTGTTCTCCTTTCACTGGACCATGCCATTTTCATTCAACATCTTATGCTTGTTTACGGGAATGTTCCAGTCACCTGGCTTGGGAATGTTCCAGGAATGAGAGACTTCAGTTATGAATACAGATTTGAGAATTTGGTACTGTTATCCTCAGAGCAGACAAGGCCAAAAGGGAGATGGAACTTATCAAAATAATGAGGTGGCTAGACAAAGAAGCTGGTCACTCTCATAAAACGATTGACAACAAGATGGCATAGATATGATACTTTGCAAAAGAGGCAAATGTGATATAAGACTGAGCCTCTTTCAACAGTTAGTATTTAGGGCCTGGAATATACTGCTTGGAAATTTTCTTTTTATCCACTCATGGGACTTGGACATTGCTGTCTGGCCCAGCACTTATGGCCATCCTTAGTTGCTGTTGAGAAGGTGATGGAGGCAGGATCTATTAAGGGCATTAGATGGTTACTCAAGTAGAAACAACATTCAAGGTATCGGGAAAAGCCACGTGACTGACACTAATTTATAATGTTGCTCATTCATGAGCTGGTGCGATTACAATAGCAAGTACAGCCTCCTTCTGCACAGTAACAATCCTGCCGTTCTACCACACTGGAACATACATCACAAAACATGAAATACAAAAGTAGAAATGGCTGGAAAAGCTCAGCGGGTCTGTGTAGAAAGGTCAGAGTCAATATTTCAGGTCGAGTGACCCTTCCTCAGAATGGAACTCGAGTGGTTGACTCACAGATTACACTGTTGTGTGAATTTCCCATTTATTTCAGATGATGAATATTTCACAACTTGTTCAGATCCAAATATTTGGAACTAAATCATTTTGGGTTTCAGAATTTTCTGGAGTAAATAAAGACATTGTAATGTCTAACCACATGTAAACTGGGGGAAACAATGTATTGTAGATATATATATATTAACTTGAAACATGTAACAGCAATAAAACAGTAGTAAATACTTTTTTAACATATTCAATTATTGTATGTTCAATATTTCCATAATTACTGAGCTAAACATCTGCTGATGATGGCTGGATTTTGCTTGGGATCCACTGAAAAAATTTCGGCCAGTTGTTTATTCCGAAAGTAGGTTTCTGGACTGGAAAGGTCACAGCGTATAGCAGAATTGTGATGTGAGATGGTAGCAAATAAATTAGATCGTACATTTTAATTGTGTGGAGTGGTTTTGTTTTGCTCTTAAATGACCTCTTCACTTGGCTGTGTCTGGAGATTGCGAATTTTAGTTTCACTCCTGAGATGGTCAGCACTGTCCTAAAAGAGCACTTTATTGATGTTGATATGACATTCACAGGATGTTAATGTCGCAGTAATCATCCTTAAGGATGTGTTTGAACAGTTGCAGTCTGTGTCGTTCTTCCACATAGCTGCTAAGTAAAGAGTGCCAGGACTTTGACCCAGTTTTGATGGGGAATCGTGATCTATTCCCCACCAAATCAGAATAGTGTGTGACTTGGCGGGAATATACCTACTATGCTTGGTCTTCTGATGGATAGAGGTTGTGCTGTCAGGTGATCCTGTTGAAAAAGCCTCTGTAAGCTGCTGCGTTGCATCTTTGACATAGTATGAGTTTATAGCTGCAGTGTTGTTGTCGTGGAGACAGTAAATCTTGAAGGAAGTGTGAAACTAATTCTCTGGGTAGCACTCAGGTAGATTTAGAAGGCACTGGAGCAATATTTGAAGAATCGTAGGGAAGTCTCTTGGTCATCTTATCAATATTCTTCCCTGATTTATAAGATTCAAGGCATATATATATATGGAAAAAAGTGGCTCAAACCATCCTGAACAGCTATTTCTTTACTTAGTCATATGCTAGACTTGTGAAAAGTTAACCTGATTGTATTGATGTAACTTGGCTAATCACTTCTCTGTAAAAATCTGTCAATACAGAAAGGAGACCTGCCAGATGAATAAAGCCATTAATAGTCTCAGTTCTTTCAAAGAGCCAGCACAGACATGATGGGCCAAATGAGCTCTCTGTGTTATGTTTGTAACCTGATGGCACATTAAAGGTTGACAGATCTCAGATAAATTTGCACTGTATAAGTTTTGAACCACATAGAGTGTACAAAGGTAAGGAATACAATAAAATGAACCAGATAAGTTTGCCAAGAATTTATAATAGCATGTGGGTGTATGCATGTGAATGGCTTTAGCATTTTAAATATTATGTATTGTTCCGGAAGTAGCCAATAAAGTTTACTGCTTAGTAAGTAATCAAATTAAAATGACAATTGAATGATTTTAAAAGGCTGCTCTACAGGGCTGTGAAAATAAAGCTGCTCTTTCTCTCACGGGATTGATCCAGGTTTTTTTTAGAGGGAATTGCAGTCTTCTTAAATATGGACCAAATCTCCTGCAACAAACTAAAATGCGACTGTTTGCCACTGCCGAATAAATAGTTGCTGAACACAGCATAAGAATAGAAGAAAGGGAAAATATAATGGGCCTCAATAATTAATCAACCAAAAATTAAGTCTACCCAACAATAAATCAATGACAGAAAAATTAATCATAACCACTGCACCCCTATTATTCACTGGTATATACATGCCAGGTATGCTTCAGTACTTTTTATAAAAGTTTAACCCTGTATATATGTGGCTCTATTTGCAATGTATTGAAGCATAATTCATAAGTGGAATCTGTAAGGCAAATCCATGCTGTAGCTGTTATACATACAATCCAAAGCTTTGTAACAAGCACACACTTTTCTATGCCATTGGAAATAATCTGATCACTTTCACTTCATGTACAATTACTTCTGCTTTGAATATAATTTGGGAAGTTGCATCAGTTGTGACATGTCTATGTTGTCTTTTTTTTTAATTTCCACTTTTCTGACATCATGTAGCATTTATTTGGACAGAATTTCCAGTGTTGATTTCCAGCTGGGTATCAAGTTGAATAGCCCCAGCAAATGGTTGCATTCGTTCTAACTTATTTTGAAGGCGATCCTGAAGCTCCACTGAACAGGTTTGGTTTATGAACTGAAGCCAGATGTGATTTGACACCTGTTATTTAACTATCTCCTCATTTGTGAAAAAGCAGTCAGCCCGGTTTTATTCAGTGATAATGGGAACTGGAGAATCCAAGATAATGAAGTGTGGAGCTGGATGAACACAGCAGGCCCAGCAGCGTCTCAGGAGCACAAAAGCTGACGTTTCGGGCCTAGACCCTTCATCAGAGTGGGGGTTGGGGAGAGGGAACTGGAATAATTAGGGAGAGAGGGGGAGGGGAACCGAAGAGTCAACAAAACTCAACAATGGTGGATGCACTGAAAAGGTGAGTTCAACTGGAGGAGCCACAGAAATCCTGAGCTATAAGTGTCACTCAGAGGTTTGTTATACTGTGGTATCCCTCCTGACTCCATAAAGTCTCTGCACCCCATTTACAGAGCACAGGCCAAGCATGCTCTGAATACTCTCTATGTAGCTGGATGAGTGCAACTGTAGTAACACTGAACAAAGGCAACACCATTCGAGTCAAGATAATAAAATGTGAGGCTGGATGAACACAGCAGGCCAAGCAGCATCTCAGGAGCACAAAAGCTGACGTTTCGGGCCTAGACCCTTCATCAGAGAGGGGGATGGGGGGAGGGAACTGGAATAAATAGGGAGAGAGGGGGAGGCGGACCGAAGATGGAGAGTAAAGAAGATAGGTGGAGAGAGTGTAGGTGGGGAGGTAGGGAGGGGATAGGTCAGTCCAGGGAAGACGGACAGGTCAAGGAGGTGGGATGAGGTTAGTAGGTAGCGGGGGGTGCGGCTTGGGGTGGGAGGAAGGGATGGGTGAGAGGAAGAACCGGTTAGGGAGGCAGAGACCGGTTTTGGGATGCAGTGGGTGGGGGGGAAGAGCTGGGCTGGTTGTGTGGTGCAGTGGGGGGAGGGGACGGACTGGGCTGGTTGAGGGATGCAGTAGGGGAAGGGGAGATTTTGAAACTGGTGAAGTCCACAAAATCTCCCCTTCCCCTACTGCATCCCTCAACCAGCCCAGTCCGTCCCCTCCCCCCACTGCACCACACAACCAGCCCAGCTCTTCCCCCCCACCCACTGCATCCCAAAACCAGTCCAACCGGTCTCTGCCTCCCTAACCGGTTCTTCCTCTCACCCATCCCTTCCTCCCACCCCAAGCCGCACCCCCCGCTACCTACTAACCTCATCCCACCTCCTTGACCTGTCCGTCTTCCCTGGACTGACCTATCCCCTCCCTACCTCCCCACCTACACTCTCTCCACCTATCTTCTTTACTCTCCATCTTCGGTCCGCCTCCCCCTCTCTCCCTATTTATTCCAGTTCCCTCCCCCCATCCCCCTCTCTGATGAAGGGTCTAGGCCCGAAACGTCAGCTTTTGTGCTCCTGAGATGCTGCTTGGCCTGATGTGTTCATCCAGCCTCACATTTTATTATCTTGGAATCTCCAGCATCTGCAGTCCCCATTATCTCTGATACCATTCGAGTCAATATAGCCCATTTGATCTGATGTCTCACCATTTCCTTAAACATTCACACCTTCTACCATTGGCATCCCATGTATACTACCCACAGACACATTGCAGCAAGTTTCCAAATTGGGGATTTGCAGCATGCAGAAAGATGAGGAGAGTAGATGTATGGGGACAGCATCACCTGCTTCATCAGAGAGGGGGATGGGGAGAGGGAACTGGAATAAATAGGGAGAGAGGGGGAGGCGGACCGAAGAGTCAACAAAACTCAACAATGGTGGATGCACTGAAATGTCTTGTGTGGTGGGGTCGGATTGTAGATGGCGGAAGTGTCGGAAGATGATACGTTGAAGGATCTAGGCCCGAAAAGTCAGCTTTTGTGCTCCTAAGATGCTGCTTGGCCTGCTGTGTTCATCCAGCTCCACATTTTGTTCGCCCGGTTTTGTTAGTATGTTAATAATGTGTACTGAGTGTATGATCACTCCAAGATGTTGCCCTTGCTATGTGTCTCAGTGGAACATTTGGAACTATGTGAACTTGTGGGTTGGTCTTGGTGGTGAAAGCTTAGTATTGCTGATAACATTGGCAGGAAGATTTGGAGATGATAAAGAGTATCCTAAATGCAAGAATGGCATTAGATACAGCATTCAACATCTTTCTATTTGGAAGCTGGAAACCAGAATAGATAACAAGGAGTTGGAGCTGACAGAATTAGGTAAATGGGTTGGGAGGAGGCTCATGATGATCATAAACACTAGCACAGACCATTTGGCCTGAATGACCTGTTTCTGTACTGTACTATCTCTAATTCTATAATGTTATGCCAGCCAAATTACAGTAACTGCAATATAGATGATATGAGTTTTACTCTGATCTCTTTTAACTTCTTGATTCATTGTTTTTCAGCGTTTTATAAAACTTTTCCCCAGAACATTTCTGAGGCAGCCCCTCCATTCAAAGACTAACTCAGAGTTGGAATGTTTACAAATACTATAGAAGGGATGGTAGTGAGCTGCAGAGACCTGAGTTCAGTTTTATTTTAAATGATTGATTTTATCACCTTTCAATGCTTTCAGTAATATCAATGCACCTTGTTTAACATCACTTCTTTGCAACTTCCTTCACTTATTTGTTCAATGACTACAAAGATAGATATAAGCAAAAGTACTGTCAATAATTTAAGCCTACAGTGCTGGAAATGCAGACCCAGTTGATCAGCAAATAGTAACCTGTTTTTATGATGCTGATTGATCTGCTGTGTTCTCCCTGTTTTAATTTCAGGCACACCCAGTATTTGCATTTTCTCTTGTTATCTCTTCCAATATTTAATCCCTGACAATCTAAATGGCTACCACACACTGATAAGATTCCAATTTTACACAAAATATGAATACATTTGTTTTTTGAACATTTTAGTATTGGATTCAGCTTATGGAAGACTATGGAAAGGGTAGTTGTCTCAATTTGAATAAAATATGTTTTTTTCCATTTCGGCTTTTATCCTCTCACTTACATCCTAGTGCTGATGGAGCAAGTAAATAGATCTAAGTCCCTCCTATGTTCACCGCTTCTAATCTTACTCAGGTTTGGTGGAGACGAGGTTTGTTTACAAGAGATGTCTGTAGGAAGTCTGTCAATTCCTACTTAAAAAGTATTCTCAGGATGTAAACATTGCAGGCAAGGCTAGTATTTATTATGTATCCTAACTGCCTATGTGAAGGTGGTGGTGAGTTGCTTTCTTGAAGTATTAGCTGTCTGTCTGGTGTAGGTGAACCCACAATACTGAAAGAGAGGGAGTTCTAGGAATGTGACCCTATAAGATTGAAGAAAGGGCAGTAACATTCCCAGTCATTATAGTGCATGCCTGGGACGGGGATTTGCAGGTGATGCTGTCCCCATACATCTACTCTCCTCATCTTTCTGCATGCTGCAAATCCCCAATTTGGAAACTTGCTGCAATGTGTCTGTGGGTAGTATACATGGGATGCCAATGGTAGAAGGTGTGAATGTTTAAGGAAATGGTGAGACATCAGATCAAATGGGCTATATTGACTCGAATGGTGTTGCCTTTGTTCAGTGTTACTACAGTTGCACTCATCCAGCTACATAGAGAGTATTCAGAGCATGCTTGGCCTGTGCTCTGTAAATGGGGTGCAGAGACTTTATGGAGTCAGGAGGGATACCACAGTATAACAAACCTCTGAGTGACACTTATAGCTCAGGATTTCTGTGGCTCCTCCAGTTGAACTCACCTTTTCAGTGCATCCACCATTGTTGAGTTTTATTGAGGACTTAATGGAAGTCTGAGATATTGAGAGGATTTGAGTGCCTATGACTCTCCTTAAACGTGTGTATGAAATATCATCACCTTTTAGCTCCCATGTTGCCAACTGCTAGAAAGACATTTGCAACTATGACACCTCTGTATGGAGTGCCAGTGATACAAGAAAGGATGAAACGAACCAGGGCAACACAAGAGAGAAGAGAAACATCTTGTTGAGAAATTCATTATTTGAGTGAGAATTTCCCAGTCTGAAGACATGAGAGTTTACTGCTTAGTGAAAAAACTTTGCTGCAGTAAATGGCCAACTTTCAATTCCACACTGGCTGTTGGACTTTCAGAAACTTCCAGGATAACATTGGATGTTTGATTATTGCATTAACAGTAAACTTTTATTTTCATCTTAAGGAATAAGCTATCTGAAGTTTACAAAACAGACAGAAAATACTGGGTATGCATTAGTAAACCAGCCAGTATCTGGCCGATGTTTAAATATTCACGTGCCTTTCCTTTTTTGATGCCCACTGGTCCACACATTTCCAGCATTTTTACTTCTAATTTGGGAATTGCAGCTGTCCACAAATGTTTTTAATCTCAATTTGTGAAGAGAATCTGGCTTCTGAATAAAAAAGTAAAACAACCCATATACCACAAGGAAGTGTTTGTACACTACAGTACAACTGCTTAGAATTAATAAAAAAATGTGACTTCATAATTTGCAGTACTGCATCCCAAATGGACTACACACTTATCAGCAATGACTCATAAACTAAACAAAATATTAAAACCGCCATTCTGCTTTGACTCTTGAGATAGTGATCTCCGGGCTGATTAATCTTCAATCCTGAGTGAGTCCCCAGTACTTGTTTGGACAGGAATGGTGAAATTGTGCAATCATGCTCCACCTCAATTGCTCAAGATGTATGCAGATAATTCCACCCCCATTTTAAAATCCTGACTTGTTATTACACAGTGGGCATTCATCATGAACTGCCAATTTGCCTGTTACCAACAGTGCCAATGGAAGTCTGCTTTTCAGTTTCAAAACAGAGGAGGGGAAGAAAGGTAGAAGCGAACCTCCAAGTGAAGAAGTATTGTCTTTTTTTTTGCCATGTTAATATTACCAACTGTGGTTGGACATATTGCTGGAGGACTCATTGCATGATCTTCTATCTCTGAACATGCTGCTGCCACTCTGCCACCATTGGCCAACATGTCCAACATAAAATACACCTCCTTCCCATACCAAGTGCAATGTGCACAGCTTCTTTACTATTCAATTAGATGATTCTTGACTGTCAATCAAACTGCAATTTCCCTGTCTATAATACATTTACAGGAAATGGAAGTGCTCAAAGAAAATGAAATCCACTATATACTTTCTCTCCTGGCTCTCTCTGGAAGGCCCCTGGAGGCTAATCTTTACCACAAGGCCAATCCTGGAACATCAGCAGTGTCAAGGCTCTGTCTTCATACATTGAGCCTGACCTTCCAGAATGTCCTCTGTAAAATTGCCACCTGTCTTTTTATTTCAACCCACCACGTTGATAAAGCACTTGAGAATCAAATGCACAGTATGAATTAAATGGTCAAAACGCTACTTTTGAAAGAGAGAAAGAAAACCATTGCTAATCTGTTAGAAATTTTTTTTTATTTAAAGGCCAGGGTGAAAGGTGTAAGGTGAAAGCCTGTGATACAAAACTGCACTGATGTTGTAAAAAATTTTAAAAAATACATGACAGATAAATCAGCTAGAAATGATGTGAGTAATGTTGAGCCTGCATTGGAAAGGCTGACAGATTGCACATATTAGAAATAAATGAGATGAGATAAACGCTCATAATACATACTTGTTACTTGGAGACGCAAGGTCCATAATAGAGGAAAATGTGTAGCTTTAATTTGTGTTTGTATTTCAATATTGTTTGAGTGAAGAAGAATTTTTAGGTTAATTTTAGATTTGTTCTGTGAAGATTAGTTTATGTGCATTTGAATGATATCTTTAAAAGACTTGAGGTGAATAATTAAGTGCATTAGAATAAAAGGTAGAAGAGAAAAAAAAACTACTGTTGCGTAATTACCGGGGGTTCAGCAACACAGAAAATCAAAACCATCCAGGAGCTGTTCAGTAGTATGCCAATCTATTCAGAGAGAAAAGGCCGATACCAGCAGATGTGCTGTTGATAGTAGTGTTAAACTGAGTGATGGGGAAAATGACTCCAAGCTGCTCAGAGAAATACCCCCCACAAGCACAATATTGTGAAAGGCATGGTTTTAATGAATCCAAGGTAAATTATAAGTGACGTGTTAATAGGTTGCTTGAGGGTTTCAGGAAGCAACGTTAACTAATGAAAATAGCATAGAATGAAGGCAGAAATCTTCCAAAAATAAGCCAAAAACAATGATACAAAATGAAAAAAAAACAGCTTTATATTGGAGACAGGGGTGAGAGCACCTTAAATGGTACATACAGAAAGTAAACAGAAACTGCACAGTGATTGAAATAACAATGATCAGTCTTTGTCTGAAGTGACTCTGATGGTGATCTTCCGAATAGTGCTGTCCTTCACTCAGGTCTGATTGGCCATCACGGTTACTACAATGTATTTGTGGGAAAAGTGGAAATATGAGGAAAAAGTGTTCAATCTCAAGATTAACACATTTTAGATGGTGAATGTTGCACTCCATTGCTGGTAAACTGAACCAATATCTCTATCTTTCTCAGTTAACAGTAGATGGAAGATTCTTTTAAGAAATTCTGTAAAGCTGTGTTACTTCCAGTTTTTTCTGAATTTTCCAGTTGCAGTGCTCATTTTCCTAATTCTAGGCCTTAAACCATTACTGCTCACCTCGATTGTTATCTTGTAACAGCATGCTATCACATCTCCCAAACGTATGTAGAAAGTGATAGGTTACTCGGTGATGGATTTTCCAGGCTAAAAAATAGAAGAGGAGTGAAACATAACTTATTTATGATGGAGATTTGGTATGTAGATGTATCCAAGAAAAGTGTCGATAGAGGTTCTGATTTGACAGACTATTGATGTAGGAGTCTGGTGACCTCCTGCAGATGGTATAAGAACATTATTTAGGTGGAAATGACCTCAGTCTGAGGAACAGGTAACACTTGATTGGGAAGGTGTATCCAGGATAAAATGGTGAGTTAGCTCAGAAAGTGGTAATAGCAGTTGGGAAAGAAAAAGCTGCAAATAGAAAACTGAGAAATATAAGTGAAGGAACAGAGATTGAAGGGGTTTTGATTATATTGGTCATTTTCCTGATACAGCAGAAAGTATAGATGGAGTCAATGGTTGGGAGGCTGATTTATGAATGGACTTATCTGTGAGGTATCTGAGGTATGAAGACTGGTGCTGTTCATAGAGAACTCCAAGCAGATTTGCTGTTTAATTAATTAATTGACTAATTGGTGTGAGTACATTTTCACTGTGCTGTGCAACCGCTCACTGAGCGAACTGAGTTGTCTCAAGTAAATGAGTTAAGGTGGCATGGTGACCCAGTGGTTAGCACTGCTGCCTCAGAGTATCAGGGACCTGGGTTCAATTCTACCCTTGGGCAACTGTCTGTATGGGTTTCCTCTGGGTGCCCTGGTTTCCTCCCACAGTTCAAAGATGTGCAGGCTAGGTGGATTGGCCATGTTAAATTGCCTATAGTGTTCAGGGATGTGTATATTAGGTGGGCTACAGGGCTGGGTCGGGGTGTGATTCTCTGAGGGTCAGTGTGGACTTGTTGGGTCGAAGGGCCTGTTTCCACACTGCTGGGATTCTTCAGGCTGAATGAAATCAGCTCGTTTCTTGCCTGCTGTGTATTACATGGCAGTGAAAAACCCTGAAACATTCAAGGAAAATGAACACAAGCCCTCCTATTTACAGTGGACTAGGAAAAAAAAAAGCCATACATTCAAGAAAATGTCAAATATTCATGTGAACAACCAAAATTGCTGGAATGGGAAGTGGTAGACACATTGCATTTTATCATTCCCCTGTGCCTTTGGCATTAATCACTCACAGGATGTGAGTGTTGCTGGATGGATCAGCATTCATCGCCCATTCTGAGTTACCCGTGGGTAGGTGGTGGTGAGCTTTCTTCTTGAAGTGCTGCAGTCCATTTGGTGTAGGAGCACCTACAATGACACTAGGGTGGAGTTCCTGGATTTTGACCCAGCGACAGTGAAGGAATGGCAATGTTTTTCCAACTTGGATCAGTGACTGGCTTGGAGGGGAATTTAGAGGCGATGGTATTGCTATTGCCTGCTTGAATGCTTTCCTTCAGATATGTACTAGTGTCAACTATGGGTCGCAGATACCGCGTTCGGCTGTGATTCAGCAATTGTGGTTTCAGGTTGCAAGCCAGGAATTAAACACAAGAATCTAGGCTGACACTGCAGTGTTGCATTGTCAGAGATGTTGCTTTTCCTATAGTACATTAAAGTCTATGAAGGCCCTGTCTGCCTGCTCAGAACATGTGCCAAGGAATCTTTTACAAGAGGAGTGAATGTATATTATCCCCAGTGTCCTGCTTGATATTTCTCCCTGAAATAATATCACAACAAATGTATTATATGGTTATAATCACAATGCACTTTGGGGAAATGTACATGTACAGTTTGACTTTTCTTACAATATAATAGTGACTGCATCTCAAAAGTACCTCATTGGTTCTAAGGCACTTTGGAGCAGCTTGCAGTTGTGAAAGGCACTTTTAAAAAGTTGCTTTTATTTTGTTGTTAACACTGTATTAAAGCGATGAACCGGGGCATATCTCATTGGGTAGGTGCCCCATAAAGCAACATTGCACTTTCACTGGAAACAGATTCATGGTCTTGCTGAGAATGTCTTTCATATTTAAACAAGATAACTTCAAGTCCTCTTTTCATTGTATATGCTGTTGAAATGTTTATGTAATTTGAATGCACATGGCCTGGTAATAAAGTAGGTATAAGACCTAGTACTTTAATTAGGCCATATAGCTTGCCATTGCCAAGATTCTCACTAAACTCTGTTTTGAAACTGATTTATGTTAGTTCTAATAATCAGGTTTGAAGTAAATGATGGGATTAGCCAATCTGCAATGATACTAACCTCCACCCTGTCAGATGGACATAAATGACCCTATGCACAGTTTGAAGAGGAAAGGAATTTCAACATTTATCCCTCATGCAATTATCAGATTATTTGGTCATTGCTGCTTCTCGGAGCTTACTGGGTTCAAATTGGTTGTTGTGTTTTTAATGTTTTACAAAGGTGACTATGCTTCAAAATCGGAGGGAAGTAATGGCCTTGTGGTTTTATTGCTGGACGATTAATCCAGATAATATTCAAACGCAGGTTTGAATTCTGCCACGGCAGATGTTAGAATTTGAATTCAATAAAATATCTGGAACTAAGGATCTAATGATGACCATGAACCCATTGTCAATTTTTGGGAAAAATGCACCTGAGTCACTAATGCCCTTTAAGGAAGGAAACTGCATTTAAGGAAGAAAACAACCTGGCCTGGCCTACATGTGACGTTCGACCCACAGCAATGCGGTTCACTCATTTAAAAAAAACAGTCCTGTGGCCAATTAGGGATGGGCAGTAAATGCTGCCTGGTCAGCAATTCCCTCATCCCGTGAATGAATAAAGGAAAAAAAAAGACTTCTGATGAAGGGTCTAGGCCCGAAACGTCAGCTTTTGTGCTCCTGAGATGCTGCTTGGCCTGCTGTGTTTGTCCAGCTTCACACTTTGTTATCTTAACTTCATTGGCTACAATGTATTTGGGTTGTCCAAAGGTTGTGAAAGAGACTACATAAATTGTCCAGAGCTGACAAGTAATTCAAATGGTTATAGAACATAGAACATAGAACAGTACAGCACAGAACAGGCCCTTCAGCCTCTCATTATCTTGTATACCTCAGTTAGGTCCCTCTCCTCCTCCTTTTCTCCAATGAAAAGAGACCGAGCTCAGTCAACCTCTCTTCATAAGATAAACCCTCCAGTCCAGGCAGCATCCTGGTAAACCTCCTCTGAACCCTCTCCAAAGCATCCACATCTTTCCTATAATAGGGCGACCAGAACTGGACGCAGTATTCCAAGTGCGGTCTAACCAAAGTTTTATAGAGCTGCAACAAGATTTCACGACTCTTAAACTCAATCCCCCTGTTAATGAAAGCCAAAACACCATATGCTTTCTTAACAGCCCTGTCCACTTGGGTGGCCATTTTAAGGGATCTATGTATCTGCACACCAAGATCCCTCTGTTCCTCCACACTGCCAAGAATCCTATCCTTAATCCTGTGCTCAGTTTTCAAATTCGACCTTCCAAAATGCATCACCTCGCATTTATCCAGGTTGAACTCCATCTGCCACCTCTCAGCCCATCTCTGCATCCTGTCAATGTCCCGCTGCAGCCTACAACAGCCCTCTATACTGTCAACGACACCTCCGACCTTTGTGTCGTCTGCAAACTTGCTGACCCATCCTTCAATCCCCTCATCCAAGTCATTAATAAAAATTACAAACAGTAGAGGCCCAAGGACAGAGCCCTGTGGAACCCCACTCACCACTGACTTCCAGGCAGAATATTTTCCTTCTACTACCACTCGCTGTCTTCTGTTGGCCAGCCAATTCTGTATCCAAGCAGCTAAGTTCCCCTGTATCCCATTCCTCCTGACCTTCTGAATGAGCCTACCATGGGGAACCTTATCAAATGCCTTACTGAAGTCCATATACACCACATCCACAGCTCAACCCTCATCAACTTTTCTAGTCACATCCTCAAAAAACTTGATAAGGTTTGTGAGGCATGACCTACCCCTCACAAAGCCGTGTTGACTGTATTTGATCAAGCCATGCTCTTTCAGATGGTCATAAATCCTATCCCTCAGAATCCTTTCTAACACCTTGCAGACGACAGATGTGAGACTTACTGGTCTGTAATTGCCGGGGATTTCCCTATTTCCTTTCTTGAAGAGAGGAATTACATTTGCCTCTCTCCAGTCCTCAGGTACAACTCCAGTGGAGAGCGAGGATGCAAAGATCTTCGCAAGTGGCGAAGCAATTGCATTTCTCGCTTCCCAAAGCAGCCGAGGACAAATCTGTTCCAGGCCTGGCGACTTGTCAATCTTAATGTTTGACAAAATTTTCAGCACATCAGCTTCCTCTATCTCTATCCATTCCAGCATGCACACCTGCTCTTCAAAGGTTTCATTCACTACAAAGTTCATTTCTTTCGTAAAGACAGAAGCAAAAAACTCATTTAGGGCTTCCCCTACCTCCTCAGACTCCACACACAAGTTCCCTATGCTATCCCTGATCGGCCCTACTCTTTCTTTGACCATTCTCTTATTCCTCACATAAGTGTAAAATGCCTTTGTGTTTTCCCTGATTTCTTCTGCCAAGCCTTTCTCGTGCCCCTTCCTGGCTCTCCTCAGACCATTTTTGAGCTCCTTCCTTGCCTGCATGTAATCCTCTCTAGCTGAACTTGACCCTAGCTTCCTCCACCTTATGTAAGCTACCTTCTTCCTTTTCACAAGAAGCTCCACCGCTCTCGTCATCCAAGATTCCTTTATCTTACCCCTTCTTGCCTGTCTCAGAGGGACATATTTACTCATCACTCGCAACAACTGTTCCTTAAACAGTCTCCACGTCTATAGTTCCCTTACCATGGAACAATTGCTCCCAGTCCATGCTTCCTAACTCATGTCTAATCGCGTCATAGTTTCCTCTTCCCCAATTAAATATCCTCCCATTTTGCCTAATCCTCTCCTTCTCCATAGCTATGCAGAATGTGAGGCAGTTATGGTCACTTATGGTGCTAATAATGCCAAAGCTTCAGGTACAGTTCCTACTAACCTCCTCAATACCGCCCCCCTCCCCAGTTTGTCATGAGCCCATGCGTGAGGATGCTTAACATTCAAACCTGAGTTAGACAGATCTTTAGTCTACAAGGGAGTTAGTCTGAGGGCTATTGCAGGGAGGGGGGCATACAGGCTGACACAGTGATGGATAGGAAAGTAAGTTTGAAGTGGCTGTCAAGACTACAAAGGTATAAGGATAGTGTCAGTGAATGGGCAAAATTTTGGAAGATGGAGAATGCTGTGGGAGAAGTTGAAATTTTCCATTTTGGCAGGGAGAATATAAAAATTGGACATTGTTTAAATGAAGAGAGACTGCAGAGTTCTGCAGTATGAGTGTGATCTGGGTGTCCTGGCACATGAGTGACAGAAGCATCATATGCAGATGCAGCAAGCGATTAAGGAGGTGGTTGAATGTTGTATAAAAGTAGGACACTTTTGTGACAACCATAGAGGGTCTTAGTGAGACTACATCTGGAGTACTCTGTCCATTTTTGACCCCCTTACTTAAAAAAGGATACAAGTATAATAGAAACAATTCAGAGAATGTTCGCTTGACTGATTCCTGGTGTGAAAGGGTTAACTTACGTGGAATGGTTGTACAGGCTGGATCTATAAATGTTGAAGGTAACAATAATTAAAAGTGATCTCAATGCAATACATAAGATCCTATAAAAACTTCACAGGGTGAATATTGCGTCGGTGTTTGCCCTTGTGGGGGCAGTCTAGATCTTTTTCTCTCTGAACCTCATCAGAATGCCCCATCGACATTAATTCTGTTTCTTTACACAAAGATTACCTCACCTATTGAGTTTTTCCTGCTTTTTTTGTTCTCATTGTAATGTCATTTTAGAGAAATATAGACATATTTATTGTTCTCCACAGAAAGCGACAATTTCCTCCCCAACATGTTTCACTACCATGAGAATGCTCAAGTGTTCGATGAGAAAGGTACAAACATAGTCCACAAACATGAGTAGAAATCATCCTTCCCCATACTCATGATACTTCTTAAACTTAAACTCAGTCAAAGTGAGTTGTTCTCAAATAAAAACATGTCAGAAATGCTCAGAATGTCAATTAACATCTGGAATAAAAAGGCTAACATCACATTAGAACAGTCTCACCCAACATGTTTATTAATCTTCCTCTTTCACTTTCTAGGTAATCTTCAGCATTGTTGAAGCAGTGCCTGTATTTCTTATTTATTTATATATCTCTGAGCTAGTTTATACTTGGCTTGTTTCAGCCAAATTCGGATCTAATAGATTCATTGCCCTAAGCTTGTAACTTGGTTAAATTCATTTCTTCACAATGTTAAATTCCGCTGTTATTTCCCACCAGTATTCCTGACAAAGTGATGAGCATTTCATTTCTTTTAATTAGAATAAATACAATTTTTTAATTAGGAAAAATGAATTCATTACAATTCTTTGCACCTGTGCTATGTTAAAGTAGGCTTCCGATGGGCGTACACTTTCTTGACGCCTTGTTCAAAATATTCTTTAACAATTATATCAATATTAAAAGTTTTGAGCATTTTCTGTGCTGGAAGTATTTCACAAGTTAGATCCTTTTGGAAACAGCAGATTCCATAAGATTATTCATGCATTCCTCCAGCAGCCTTGTTGCAGATGAAACATTGTTACCTGCATGATCCCAACTCTGCACCCATTGTCAATGAGGGTTTGATTTTTATTTGTTTTACAAGGAGAATGAGCCTTCAAGAGGTGAGCAGTAATTTGAATTGAACAATTGCATTATTCTGGATTCATAATAAAAAAACAAATTCATCACTGCCAATAAACCCAGAGAGTGATTTACACAGAACATTTTTGACAACAGCTGTTGAATGGGTTCTAGCAGGCTGTAACAAGAACCATGTGAAATAGTCTGTGATAATGATGAAGTGGATGAATTGTAAACATTTTCTTTGTATGTCTGAGTGTTCCAGGCCTTGGTTGGGGGAGTTATGGGTGTGCTGAAAGTGCGCAGCTGTAAAGCACCATATTAAGTCCAAGCAGAAAGATGTGGAAGGGTAGCAGTGACAATATTAGCATCTATACTGGTGCTTCAAAGTTATTTCTGTGTCAGATTTGGCTCCAAATGGACTTCATGGATTCTCTTTGGTGTGGACGACATGTGAGAGTTTGAGGTAAGAGGTCAGCTTCTGGATTTTGGGAACAGGCTGGGGAGGGTATGAATGACTTAGATCAGTAGATCCCATCCTTTTCAGTTTCAAGGCCCTCATCAATGTGATAGAGAATTCCACAGCTCACCCACTGAATTAGTTGCATGTAAACATCACATTTACATGCATTGACTATGCCAGAATAGGAATGGAGTCACTGAGTGATCAGCGGGACTCCTCCATGTCAGCCCACATATCTCACCTTGTCGTTTCAACACCGGTTGAAAACCAGAGATTTATAGTCACTGAAGCAGTTTAGAAATATTGGTTGGTATTTACTGTTTAACGACAATATTTATCGTTGATTTGAAACTCCGAAACCAGTGGTCGTGATTCTGATTAACTTTCCTTAAGGATCAATGTTCATCATCTTTGGAAAAAGAGGAATACATTTTTTTTGATGCAAGTTACTTTATATGCAGACACATAGCTGTGCTAAGGGCGGGAGTAGGCCATCCTCCCTCTCCAGCCTGCTCCGCATTTGAAATGATCATGGCTGATCTTATGCTATAATCTACCCCACCACCAGTATGCACCACCCCCCCCCCCCCAAAGCTTTGGGTCCTGACAACATTGCGACTATTGTATAGAACATGTATGCAGCAGAATTTGCTGTGCTCCAAGGCACACTGTTCCAACACAGCTACAAAATTGCCATCTACCCAACAATGTAGAAAATTGACCAGATATGTCCTCCACAAAAAGCAGCATGATTCCAACCCAGCTAAACATTGCCCTTTCAGTCAACTCCTAACCATCAGCAAAGTGATGGAAGGGGTTGTCAGTAGTGCAATCAAGCAGCATTCACAAAGGAATAACCTGCTCAGTGATGCCCAGATTGGTTTCTGCCAGGGTCACTCAGTTCCTCACCGCATTACAATCTTGGTTCAAACATGTACGAAAGGGCTGAACTCCAGAGGTGAGGTGATAGTGACAGCCCTTGACGTTTGGACAGTGCTGAGCTGGGGAGCTCAAGCAGTTATGCTGGAGCCTCCAGCAACAGATGGTGGCAGTGAAGGAAGGCAGCTGGAGAAGTGGAATGGATTGTCTGTGGAGTGAAAGGGTAACTGTAGGGGAGGCATGGTCATGGAAGGAAAGAGGACAAATACAAAGGATTCCACAGTTCAATGTAAACTACAATTTCGTTCCATGTAAAACCTGTGACTACTTTAATGTTTTTAATTACCCAATGCCAGTAGAATAAAGGATGATCTTCATGACTTTTGGAACGTCAATGTATTTCAAGTTCAATATTTCTCTAGCAGCCACCTTGTTGAACTCAGTGAGGCAAACACAAGTTCAGATGGAGCCATTAGATTTGGGTATGGTAACCATTCCCAAACACCACACAGCTGGATTTTTCATCGGGGAAATGATACCAGTTCTGGTAATCTCCTGTTGTTGTTTCTCAGCTTGTTCCTTTAAAGGATATGGAAACTTCGAGTGTGTAAATGCATATTAATTTAGCATTTTCTTTTGAGTGTGATGCTATGTTCAGTTTTGAGCTTCTCTACTACTGTAAACAATTTAGGGTATACATGTTCAAAGGTACCCTTAATTCTTTACTGTTTAATCTCTTTGACTTTTTAAAGAATGTTTAGGGCAAGACATACATTCATACTAGAGTGAAAATTCTTCATTGTGAAATATGTTTGAGTTCTCTGCTATTTATTATGTTTGTAGAGTTTCATGTGGCATGTCTTTAATCTTAAGTATTGCACTGTTGGACCTTTGTAATTGCACTGCTGTAGGCTGTAGACAATGATTCTTTGAATTATGTTATGCTCTGGAACGCTATCTGATAATAAACCTTGGGAACTCAGTGGATTTTGCCGATCTCCCATGACTAGGTTGATCTTTGCCGCTAAGAATTTTTCTGTGCTGTTCAAAACAAAAAAAGTCACACTGGACTTGAAGCATTAGTTATCTCTCTCTCTCTCTGCCCAGATGCTGCCAGAGCTGCTGAGTTTCTCCAAGACTATGTTTTTATTTCACACTTCCAGCATCTGCAGTATTTTGATTTTATTTGAATGTCTAAATCTGAGCTTGCTTTGGACCATCTCTGAAATTAAATCTTCATGACAATATTATTTCTGTTGCCGTGCCTTCTGAATGTAATTGTTTACTTGCCTTTTTTTAAATATTTTCATTCTGTCGTATAGTAATGCTGCTACTGTGTACTGTTTTATTGGAAGCCATTCTTGGGCTTTCGGAATCAAAATGGAAAATTTTCAACTTTTACAAGTAGAATAGAGGATTCCCATCTACTGTAAGAAAGTGGAGCATGTACAGCTTTTGTGCTGATTTTTTTTTCATGAATCCCATTCATTGCAGCCCTAAATAAGACCATAAGACCAGAAGAAATAGAGACAAGGATAGGCCATTTGGCTCCTTGAGCCTGCTGTTCCATACAATAGGATCATGGCTGATTAATCCTTGATTTCTGATTGATTAAGAATCTAGCGATTTCAGCCTTAAATATACACAAGGACTGTACCCCCACAGCTATCTGTGGCAGAGTTCCAAAGACAAAGGAATGATTTCTGTTCCTATTGGCTTCACTAACTGAATCCTGAGGTTTTTTTTTAAATAAAAGTTGCTGTTCACTTCATGGTTTTAATAAATCAATCCTGTATTTTGCAGCTTCATAGAAGAATGGTGATGCTTTACCTGATTTCTCCCAACAATTCCCACTGTTTGTGCACTACTAATAATCCCTGCTCATTCGCCATCCTTCCCTGGAAGGATCCAGCCATCTGTGTGGCTGATATAATGGATCTCAAGCCTTTTCTGTGGCTTTAGTCGCTCCTGACTTTCTTCTTCCAGTAGACTTTGTCTGCTTAAGCTTCTAATTTACTCCTCTCTGTCTTTAATTCTGGCTTTTTAACGTTTGTGGATCAATGGTCTTGTTGTAAGTTGCTTCTGTGGCCTTTTATGTCTCCTATGGTTGCCGTGTCTCGTGGTGTCTGTTGCTGTGATGGCGACGCTCTGTCTGAACTGTAAGTACTTTATTCACTTCTAGCTTTCTAGCTTGTAAACTGAACCTTGTTGTTCGGAAAGTTTCCCCTTGCCCACGAGGGATTTCAGCTTTCCTCATGGAGCCTCTGATATCCATTCACTCTCTGGCCTTGACTCAAAAGATTCAGATTGTTGGCACCTAATTCAATCTCTCACCTTTTAAGGTTTGACTCATGTTGCAGCTTCATGGGGTTTCTAGCTTGCTGCGGTGCCTCTCTCATTGGGTGGGGAAGTGCTTTCTATTCTTCAGCTGAGATTCTGCTTTATAGAGTCTTGCCACGTGGTTCTCCTCTGCAGTTTGTGAATGTTTTGCGCTTTCCCCTGCTGGCTGTCTGCACGAGCAGCCTTCTCCAAGTTATGTCTGAAGAACCTTCAGATATCAGGCGTTCTGTGTGCCGCAGCTAAGTGGGATCTGCACTGTTTACCCCCATGTTGGAAGGTGAATCTTCACTATAGCTTGTCACAGTGGAAGATCCATCTGACAGATTTGCTGCCAATATCATCTTTATCTCCTATGTTAATTTTGTTCATAGGATGCTAAATATTGACACGTTAAAGGTAACAAAATGAGCTGGTGCTGAAAATTGATTAGTTCGTTTAAAATGCACATAAAGGATATAAAATAATTGCATCTAAAGGCTGTTGTGGCCCAGTGGTAGTGTTCCTGGCACTGAATGAGGAGACCCATGCTCAAGTCCCAGTCACTCCTGGGGTGTGCCAAAACACATCTGAATTGGTTGATTAAAAATATCTATGTGACTGTTCTAGAAAAGAAGTAGGAAAATGGGACTGAATAATATCAACATCGCATTAGGGCCTACACTCAGCATGAGTCGAGAGGATCTGTGTTAAGTACCTGGATTACACCTTATGCTAAAAAGATACATATAAAGAGCTCTTGTGGTGCTGTGGTACTGTCCCTACCTCTGAGACAGGAGCACCGGGTTCAAGACTGACATACTTCAAAGGTATGTTATAGCACCTCTTAGAGAATATCTAAAAATACAGATAAAGAAAAGCCAACCAAGGGAGCAGAGCATACTTGGATGGAGTAGCAAGCTCTGTGTAATGAAATAAAGAAGCTCTTCCAAAGTGCATTGGCTTTTCCTGTCTGCTTCACAAATAGCTCAAGTCACCTTTAATGATGTGTGTGAAGAAACTCTCCTTGACCAAACAAGAGTAGCTGATTTGCCTTTTGCTGACCCTGCACATTTATGTAAGTATTGCACATTTGTATGTACCATTGGTACTAAACGCTTTTTACATGCCATGGTTCCTTACCTTGTTGAGAGAGAGAGAGAGACATCTATATTCCATTCTCACACAAACAGATTTATAGGCAGCCTTAAGCCTCAGCTTTTTGCTATAGCAAACAGCAGGTTTGACATAAATCCCAGAATTCCACTCCCTTGTTGCTTTTCTTTACCATGCCTTATTCCTAAGATTTCTCACTGTACTTGCCTACAAAGATGGAAATCTAATAATGTCATGGTATTTGTGAACCCAGAGGTTAGATGTTAATTTCTTATAATGAAGTTAGACTTTAACCATTAGCATTGTGGTTAGCAACTAACAATCTTGCAGAGATATTTTTAACCTGATCTTAAGTGGGTTTTTTTCTTGCAATACACTTGAATTATCATAAGAAAAAGGAACAACAGTAGTTTGGCTGAATGAATAGATATTTCAAATTTTGATGAGATGTTGGATATCTGCTAGTATTTGCTAAACAGGCATTCATTTGTTGATAATTGAAAGGAGCAGTTAATGGCACCAAGGAAATAAATACATAAAGCTCTTTGTTGTGTGGTATATCCTTGCCCATCCTAATGTACATACTCCCAGTCAGTATTAGAAGTGTTTGTGTGGGAGCTTCATAAAGTTTCTTTTAAGTCCAATGTGTGATTACCAATTTCTTGGAAAAAAGCAGCTTGATGAGAATGAGGGAGAACCTTTTCAGGAATACAGTGTATTTTGGTAAATGGAATAAGAAGAGCACATAAACAATGATCAGTAAAGGACCTCAGAGATGGCAAGAGATTTTTAGTGTTTGCAAATACAAGCATATGGATCAAAGGTGAGTAAATAGAGTTAAGGTACAGATCAGTCATGATCTGAAAGAAGGCCACAATGAACTAAGGGGCTAAGAGGCCTCCTCTATGATTCGAGTACACAAATCGCTAAAAATAGGAAAAGAAAATAATGAAGCTGTGGAAAGAGACATGTGATACCAGATTTTTTGAATAGAAGTGAAAGTACAAAAGCAAAGAACATTGCCAAATCATTGTCTAGTCTGCAGTTCCTGTCTAATCAGATAAAAGGGAAAATGCTGTAATATTATGCCCAGTTTGGAGGTTCCTTATTGTAAAAATGTCAAGGACATTGAGAAGGTGCAGGAGAGATTCAAGGATGAAAAGGTTTAATTAGGAGCGGACATTGTATATTCTGGGGATGTTTTCGAATGAATGGAGAGTGTTCAGAGGAGGTACAAAGGAGCTGTTCAAATCTGAAATGTTTTGATGACGTACCTTGGGAAAAGGACTGGTGCTTCTGGTTGGTGACTTAGGAACAGAGGGCACAATTCAAGACTGTCACTGAAATGTTAGGCTTGGACTGAAATTTATCGCTTGCCAGAATAGTGGTGGCAGCAGAATGTGTTTATATGATAATACTGTAGGAAATAAGGAAACAAAAAGGGAGGCAAATTCTATTTCAGAGAACTGGTGTAGGATGATGGATGGAACAGTCTCTTTTGTGCTGTAAAGTTGGATCAGTCAGCTGCATTTGTTCCTGAAATTCTGGATCAAAATACTTGACTCTCTTTGTCAGCCCTGTCCTCAATTTCAGCATAACAGACACTGAAGTGTTAATTGCTAACAAAGTAACATGACTGGCAAGGGAGTAAGTGGCATCATTAAATAGGCATTATAAACTCTGCTCACTCTGGATATACATATTAAGAAAGAACAAATATTAGCAAAAGCATTCTTGCTGCAAAGTTTTGCTTGTTGTGATCTTGACTACTATCTTATTTGCTACGTTGCAGGATCGTGTGTTTTATAATTTTGCTGATGTTTTGTTAATGCCAAACAACCCCTTTTCAACAATCTTCTTATTAACTTGAGGTCAGTTTAATATATTCCGACTCAGCCAACCAAAACTCCTGGTGTATGCAGGCTAATTAAGAGGCAGATCATCAATAACTAGGCTGCAGCAATAAATTTTAAAATAACATGAGAAAGAGAAATGATATAAATAAAATACTTCCCAGACTTCAAAACTTTTTTATTACACCAACAAAACTCCTAATACGCCTGGGAGCGAGCTGTATGTTTCAATCTGCAGCACAGTGATAGCTCAAAGACAGATGAACAGATCACGATCTGTATCACATCAGGCAGTAAACAGTAAAAGTAGTTATACAGTTGAATGCAGAGGTTTCCCCTCCCTACGAGATATTTTCTTTAACCTTCTGGGATTATTGTGATTAAAACTGAGTTGAGACAATGAGCAAGATTTTCCACTTTGTCAAAACTGTGCGCACATTAATGACAGACAATATTCACGCATATTCTGAGTAAAATGAAGTCACCTTGTCATTTTTTTGGGGTCATCTGAGTTTCAGTACTCGAGAGGAGCTTGAGAAGATAATAATGCCTGTAATCGGGAGCTCACTATTTGGGGCTGTGGGAAATTCCATGCTATTGCAGCAACTGCAAGATGTGGTTTGCTGGGAAATATTGCCCCTGGACTTTGTGGTCAAAATTTGAAACAATAGTTGTCTCTATTAATTATACTTACAGCTGCCCACAGACTCTTCATTGGCTTTTCATGTAACTTCCAGTTAATAGTGATCCTTTCCAGTATGTGCCTATCTGTGTGTGTCTGTATGAGAGAGAGAGAGAGAGAGAGAGTGAGCGAGCAGGGTGAGTAATAGCCCAGTCTGTCGGCTAATCACATTGTGAATGCCTGAGTATGGATTTTTCAATCTATAGCAGAAAGCATGGGTACAAATATTTAATTTATTGTAAGGTTGCAGACAGAAGATGGAACAAGTGAGAGGAATTGAATTTTGGGGAAAAATAGAAGGGATGGGGAAAAAAAACAGAAGAATAGTTTCTAAAAACGAATTTCCAATCAAGATCGAAATGAATGACACTGTACTTGTAAAGAGTAAATTTTCAGTACCAGAGAGTTGTGTTATCCATTGACCACACTATAAAAAAATCAACTTATGTTTAAACGGACAAGTCATAACTTTTCCTATTTTGTGGGTAGCTAGTGGGTAAGTACCATACTTCATGCCCTTACATGTGGTTCAGTTTCAAGTCTCTCAATGAGATATTGATGGAGCACAGTTTGTGGGAGAGCAGAGCAGACAACATGCTGAAATCCATTTTCACTGTGTGTTTGTGTGTGTCTGTGAGAGTGTGAGCAAGTCTGTGTGCGTCTGTGTGAGTCTGTGTGCATCTCTGCATCGTGTGTGCCTGTGTCTTTGTGTCAGTGTGCACGAATATTGGACATTTCCATCTCATACTGAGCACCGATAGACATTGATTTGACATTATTCTTAATGTAGAGTCCAAGTGAATGGGTCATTTTTTGACATCACAAAACAGTTACTTAGAAATAAGGTTTGAACTTGTAATTATGCTTCTGAATGAAAGAATTGATAGATAATTGTAGATGGATGCTTCCTGTTTTTTCACTTCTGTTTACATATATTCAGTGTCACTATCTTCTATACCACAAATACATTCAAATATCTACAGGAGGGCTGTGAGTCTCTAGTTAAATTTAGAAGCAAGTGGCATTCTTCATTATAAAGTTAAGCAGTAAAGGACCACACTGCGAAGTTTCACAGACAGTCCCAGAAGAAGAACGGCACTGAAGCAATTATTGGATTCCAGGGATCGTACCAGAGCTGTAAGAGCCAGCAGAGCACCCTGCTTGGCAACTCAGGCTCAGAATTATTATAGTGACCTTCCTAGGCTAGTGGTGGTAAGCAGTACTCAGTAAAAACCTTACATTGACTCAAATGATCAATGCTTCTGCTTGCTGACATTTGACTGGTACCAATGTTTCTTCACTCACAAGCCAACTCTGACCTTTTACATCCCAAGACATTGCCCGAATTTGAGAAAATCCCAAAGGATGGAGAAAATTGGTGCCTTCAATATCTGCTAGTCCTTTGAAAGTGACCTCTGGACTGGAGTTTTACAGCTGCCATGTCTTCTCCCCCCAAAGCAAAGGGAGGGTACAAAAGTGGGCTGAATTGGTAGGGAGACGCTGTGGTCATTGCCATCCATTGAGTGGCATTTTACCAGTGACGGAGTCTAGGGTAGGCTGCCTACTTGCCCTTGGGTCAGCTCAAAGCTCTTAAATGTCTGAAGGGAAATTTGATGACCTCTTCCCACTGCCAGTGGCTGCCAACAATGGATGACATTGTGCCACCAACAATGGATGGTCATTGTGCCACCAACAATAGATGGGCTTTGTTCCACCAACAATAGATGGGCTTTGTTCCACCAACAATAGATGGGCTTTGTGCCACCAATAAAAGATGGGCATTCTGCCACCTGGGAATCAGTAATATCTGACAAGCTCGATTGCCAGGCCTGCAAATGTCTACAAGTTCAAAGGCAAAGATAAAGTCACATGTCTTATCATACCATAGGGCTGCTCTCTCATTAGAGAGTGATCACTGGTTTAATCTGACGGTCACCACACTTTAGGCAAGGGTAGCGGCTGAGAAGGAAAGTGCTTCATGGCAACTTTGGTGTGGGAATTGAACCTACACTGTTGGCATCATTCTGTAAAGCAAACCAGCTGTTCTGATAACTGAGCTGACATCCCTCCACCCCTCCCTCCACCACAACCATCACAGACATCCAGCCTTCATGAAGGGGGCCTTGGAAGCCAGGGCTGCTGACATTTAGCAGCACCAGGACATTAAAAACTGGAGCCGGTGGAGGTGGGTTTGGCCAAAACTTTCAGTCCCTAATTACAACCCTGTCGAAGCCTGGCCATTGTTTATTTTTGTCACTGGCTAGCCATCCTGTTCACTTGTGGAGTTTGGCATAGGCCCATCATGGCCCTGTATCAAGGCAACAATTTCGGTCCAAGAGGAAAAGGGCCAGGATGTCATCTCAATGCATTAATCATGTTTTTGCACCATACTCAAACAACAAGGGGCAAAATATCAAATGTATCAGCTGATGTGTTATAGACAGTTTATAATCAATTTACTCAGAGATTTCATTAAACGCCTCTGGAGCAAATGGGCCTTAAACCTTGGCCTCCTGGCCCAGAGGTTGGGAAACTACTGCAGTTAAGTTATATTCTTATTGATTTGCCTCCATTCTTGTGAATTTGACTGATAATTTAATTAAAATTATTTAAGTAAATCTTGACTTTCATACTCCTTCAAGTAGAAAATCTGATCAAAAATAAATTGAGATTAAAGCAAAACTATTATCTGTATTGTTGAGATGTGTGACAGAAGTATGGCATTCAAATTCTATATATCCAACCCCTACCCAGTATTATATCTTTCATTACAACTGTAGGTGTGTGGAGAGGTTGACCCATCAGTGCATGGTACAAACAATAAGCCATTATTTCAAACCTGGCCTTGTACTTTGTTGTGTGAGATGTGTGAGTAATTTTTGAGTTATAGAAGATAACTGCAGCTTTATCGTTTGAGTGATGTCTGACTAGGAGTTTGGAACAACGGTATAAATTCAGTGTTTGTGGAGGTAGAACAGTGAGGACTTTTGTTAGAATCTTCCAGTTCTGAGGCTGTGTTCATACAAAGTGAGGACTTTGGAAAGGACTGGCACTGATGTTTTGAAATCGTGAACTCAATGTCTGGTTAAATTGGTGGTGTCTAGTAATATCGTTTATTCTGATGACCAAGAATCAATCTGAATGAACCTTCCTTCAACACCTACAGCAGGCTTTCAGCTCTATTTTCTAATAATTTCTTCATTCCGTTGCACAAGTTACTATGTATGGAACACATCGTTCTCCATACTTCTGTAATTTAGCTTCTATGAAATTGTTTGAAATTTACCATTCATCATTGAAGTAACGTCAGCCTTTCCTAATCTCCAGCACATTCCCCAGTGCGCACTCCCCCCAAAGTCCCTGCCCCACACTCAACCTCTTCTCTCACGCTACCCCTACCTCTTCAACAGCATAA
The DNA here is from genome assembly GCF_030684315.1 of Stegostoma tigrinum. Lineage (NCBI taxonomy): Eukaryota > Metazoa > Chordata > Chondrichthyes > Orectolobiformes > Stegostomatidae > Stegostoma > Stegostoma tigrinum. The sequence continues at coordinate 24,785,888 of NC_081382.1, forward strand.
GGAACATTTTCGCAACCATATTGAATAAGGAATAATTCATAACAAGTGTTTCATTCCAGATGTTTTCTTATTTAATTTCCCCTGGCTGTGCTGAAATAGTGATTTATTTGCCAGATTATTGTTCTGCTGGTACTGGTTACTCTCGAAATGTCTGTCAGCTTGATGATAGTGTGAACTGACCAGTAAATATAGCAAGAGAATTTACCGTGGGGCATCAGAATGGAGCTTCACAATCTCTGAGCTTTCCATGCTATATGGACTCTGTAGCAGGAGATGTCTTGCTGTTATGGGCAATCTTTACTCTTTTGTTTTGCCTGGTGTTAGCAGGTTGGATATGGTCATTCACATTAATGTCCCATTAGTGCATGTGATAAGATTCATGCCCTATCTTTGTGTGCCCATGTCAGTTTCAGGTGATGGGTGTCATTTAATCCATTGAAATAAAGGGAAACCAAATTGCTAATTTAGGTGGTAACTGACTAGTGGCTACGAGTGCAACCTTTAACTACATGGCACTGTTGAAGCCACAATCTTCTGAAGAGTTATTAGGGACAGGTAATAAATGCTGGCCCAGCCAGTGCCACTCATGTCTCACAAGTGAATGAAAAATGACACAACTAATATTGTTACATTTTAGGGGAAGCTGTTCAAGAATGGGGACGAGAGAGGAGGGGAGGAAAACTAGGAAGAGGCTTAAGTAGAGCATAAGTACCAACATGGACTGGTTGTGTTGAATGGCCTGTTCTAAGCCATTTCTTCTACAAAATCCCATGCAAGTAAGTATGCACACAGAGTGATCCAATTTGCCACTTCCATGGTATCTACACCTTTCATGATTATGACCAGACATCTAGTGCTTCACTTTGCTTGTTGTAACTGCAGCCTGCTTCACTGTGACAAGTCTACTGATTATGTGCTGGAATTTCTCTGCTACACCCAACTTCCCTGTAAATTTGGGTTCTCAAATTCCTGGGCAGCTGATACTGGGACACTCACTTTATTGATCAGCAGCCAAAATGTCAAAATTGCCTGGTGGAGTGGGTAGAGGAGAGAGTATCACAACTTTGAAGGTAAAGTAAATACATAGATTTGAGGATGCAACGGGATGGTGGGAGAAAGTGAGGCAGCAGGATTAATTTGGAATAACTACTGCTGGACTGAATGGTCCCTGTCCTTGCTCTGAAGTGCTGGCTTCAAGTTGATATTTTCCTGCAACAGCCGTTAGACATTGATTATGAGTATAGGCTGATGACTGTTCTCCATCCCACTGACCCATTTAAGGCCAATGCTAGTAACACTGTGTATCTAAAGAACAAGCCTTCCCATCTGTCTGTTTAAAACTGCTATCAGTCAGAGGGTACATTTATTCAAGAGGCTGAGCCAACACTAATGTGAACAGCTCTATGACTAGTTATCAGTTTTGGTTTGTTTGAGGGCAGTGATGGGATGCAGGATAAAAAAAAGTCACTAAATACGTCAGTTGAGAATTTAAACTCACCTCGTCAAAGGAAAAAAATTGAAAGTGTTTCCATTTTGAAATGAAAGGCTTATTTTATCATTGTTTTGCTTACTTCATGATGTAAATAAAATAAATGGTTGACTGGCAGTTGTGTGATATCTTTTCTGGTCACCTGGAAAAACTTTTACCCCGTGGACTTATCCATTCATGGAATAAATCTTCACCAACAATGTACTGTTGCTATTCTATTGTGTCCTGTCTGAAATGACTTGGCTGGAAATATGGCTACATGATCCGATGTCTTTCGTAACCTGTCAGAAACATGATGGAAGGCTGAACAGATTTCTATTCCACATCAAGCAGTACCAACCAATGCCTCCAGCTCATATGGAAACCCTGCTCCCAACACATTATCGCAACAATTTGTCTTTATTTCATCCTTTTACTCTGCACCAGAGAATGGTTTACTTTCCTTAAACGCTTCCATTTTGGAGTCTTTGAGGAAAAGTTGATATATGTAGAATGTGCTAATAATTTTGAAGGCAGTTTTGTGCTATTATCCTGTGGCAAGTGAAACGAGCCTGCCCCAGTGTTTCAGAATGCATTTGGGACATTGCTACAGTTAGTAATCAGAGTCATTCATCACCCTGTTCCCATTAGATGTGGAGTCTGAGGGGACCATTGTCCTTCCATTTGATTGTATCTGCCCAGGTAAAAGGGCAGTGATTGTTACCAAATGTCAGCAAAGAACTGATAGCATTACCATGTGAAACCAGGGCACATATTTCTATTGTCGTAGATCTAGCTGTGAGATACTTACACCTTTGAACTGACTGTAAATCTAAAGTAAATTGGTGACGAATAAAACAATATGAACTATGATGGTTTGTGTAAGTATAGTTATTGGAAGAGAAGCATTGCTAAACACACAAAGGAGATGGAAGGGAAGCTACAATAGTGAAAAACAACGGCCAACTCAACATCAATTCCAGAATTTATTTTTTATTATTTGTCGAATATTGAGAACATTGAAATATCAACGGTTCCTTCATGATATTCTTTCACTTGTGTGAACAACATGACACCTGTGGTCTTTGTAAGTTAAGGACCTTTGCTCTCTTTATATAATTACATTTAATGGTTTGTAATTTACAATGGTTTGTGCAAATTGGTTGGGTGACATGTAGTGTTTTCAGTCAAAATCTTGGCACATTACTGGATGTCTAAATTATCCTTAAAAGTGCCACTGAAACTGTTATGCTGGGTGACATGAGCTGTGTTAATTGCTTCAGCTTTTGTCTGCTTGTAAAATAATCTGTGATGGAGCAGACTGCTCTTGACTGTATGAATAAATATTTACTGCTTTAAGAAGCGTGGGCATCGTGCCAGTAACTGGAGATGGGTGAATTTTAATTGTAACTTTTTGCAGTCATGTACTGCCAGCCACCCTTGGGCATACTGTTCAAAGTTGCTTTTATTAATATTTATACTTTATATTCATGTTGTTGCCTCAAGCTGTTGAGCTCTACTTCAGTGGGACACAGTTATTAGGTGATGGATCAAATACAGAGGAAGACAATATGTTTGTCTTTGAAATAGTGTTTCTCAAAATTGGAGTGAAAAAAACCGACTAGACAAAAATGACAATCAGAATAGGGTTCAGCCATTGAGTGACTGCAAAAGCTTTTTCAATATTACTAACATTTAGCCAGTTATGAACATGCTTTTCTTTTTCCTATTGTTTTGTTGTGACTATTTTGGTGAATTTCTTTTGAATTATGTGAATTTCTATTTTTTTTCTACTCTGGATGGAAAGCAAAATGAGCTTTAGCTGTCTGGGCTAAACTAGTTGGGGCAGTGAGCACTTGTATGGATCTGCATTGTTCAAGGAGGTTTTTGTTCTGATTTAAAGTAGATTTCAAGCAGCAGAGAAAGTAACAATTCTTTTTAACAAGGCAACATTTTGAGTTGGCAGTCCTTCCTTAAATATCTGATGTCAATCTGAAACCTGACATATTGATACCTTTAGGTGTAGATAGTGCGACAGTAAATTAAAGTAGTACTCCTCCATATAAGCTAGCTCATGAATGAACCTCCAAACATTTCTTCAATAACACAAGCCTCTGCTTTGTGATGTTGCATAAAGCAAATGAAACACCACTTTGGATAGTTTGATATAGGTGACAAACTGTGCAAAGAAATAATGCATGATCCCAGTGAAATATGAGGAATGTAAAAAAGTGGAGCATGGGTCAGCCCTTTAGACCCGTCCTGTCATTCAGTGTGATTGTGGGGACCAACATTGACACCTTCAAACTGAAGAAATGTACCCTTCCCTCTCTGTTGTACAGTAACTAAGTATTTACAGGCAGTCCTGGGTTGCAGACAAATTCCAATGGTGAGTTCATTCGAAAGTCGATTTGTACGCATAGCAGAACACAATGCAGGATGACATAAAGCAACCATTCAAAAGTACAGGAAATGGTCATATGTTGGATATTTAAAATTCACCCCTGTATGAGGCTGCATTCTTAAGTGTGAACGTTTGTAAGTCGGACGTTTATAAATTGGAGACTCCCTGTATTTGTGCACATTGTCGATTGCCAGAATTATCATGGTTTTATTTCATCCATTATGCTGTAAGAGTCACAAAAGGGGGAGAAAAGTCCCTGCTCCAGAACTAATCTTACTGAGTTCCTTTCAGTTTACATTCCATCAGCCCCAACTCCCCCATCTTTCAAATAATCCTTTCATTTGTTGTGTTCTTTGAATGGGAAAACATTATGTTTAAAGCTAATTCCTCCCTATAATAATGTGAGGGTATCAGATACCATGCACTAGAATGAAGCTGGAACTGCCCAGCTCTATAATGGGTGCCTTAGTATATAATATTGCAGGCAGAATGCATGCATGTATTCCTAGCCAGAAATACATCACTGCTATATTGGAAAAGGCTCCAATCTGAACATCCAGAGTTAGTGTCTGAAAAAGATTTTTTAAAATATCACAAAAATATATTTTATTCATAAAAATTCTTTATGGACACAAATCATTACTGAGTCTGCACAGTCTTCACACCTGAAGCACAAGCAAACATTGGAATTTGGCAATTCCTGCAGTTGGAAATAAAACCCAAAGGCATTTATCAGTTCCACAGAACTATTTTCTCAATACTTTTGAGGCATCAAGAGGGTCTGATATGTGAAAGACCTTAGATGGTGGGCTCTACCCACTGTGCCTTGGTGGCAGTGGCCTCAGGCGTTATTGTATCCCGCAGCACATAGCCCTAGACCTTGGAATGAGCCAGTCCGCAGCACTCAGTTCAGGTCAATGCTTTGAACTGGAAGACCAACAAGTCTCGTCAGAGCAAAGAATGTCTTTTACTGAGCTGACCACCTGAAACAGCATTGGCTCTTTCACACATGTACAAAACATCTTTTTGAAACTGAATCGCCCTGAATGAGAGAGCCAGATGTACTGGTGAATGACTCAGCCTCACCACACTCTGCTTCCAAAATGGCAAGTCTTATGCTCTTGGGGCAGGCAATAAACGTAGAAAAAGCTAATGCATGTAAAAATGGGACAGCAATTATCATGGGGGATTTTAATCTACATGTCGATTGGTCAAACCAGGTCCGTCATGGCAGCCTTGAGGAGGGGTTCATAGAAAGCATCCGCAATAATTTCCTTAAACAATAAGAAATTGAACCTGCGAGGGAGCAAACGAAGCCAGAACTAGTCCTGTGTAATAAGACAGGAATAATTAATGATCTCACAGTTAGGGATCCTCTCGGAAGGATGGTCAAATTTAAAATACAGATGGATCATGAGAAGGTTAAATTCAGTACCATGGTCTTATGCATAATAAAAGGAGACTATTATGGGACGAGGGAGGCATTAGCTAAGGTAGAATGGGAACAAACACTTTCTGGTGGGTCAATTGAGGAACAGTGGAGGACTTTCAAAACAATTTTTCACAGTGCTCAGCAGAAGTATATTCCAGTGATAAGGAAGAACTGTAGGAAAAGAGAGAGCCAGCCATGGATGTCTAAGGGAACAAAGGAACGTATCAGATTTTTAAAAAAATACAATAAAGCAAAGAGTAGTGGGAAACTAGTAGACTGGGAAATCTTTAAAGGCTAACAGAAAGCCATAAAAAAGTTCTAAAGTAAGATAGATTATGAGAGTAAACTAGCTCAGAATATAAAACAGGCAGCAAAAGTTTCTATAAATATGTAAATTGTAAAGAGTGGCGAAGGTAAACATTCGTCCTTTAGAGGATGAGAAGGCCAGTTTAATAATTGGGAATGAGGAAATAGCCAAGGCATTAAGCAGTTATTTTGTGTTGGTCTTCACAGTGGAAGACACAAATAACATGCCGAAAACTGATAGCAAGAAGGTTATAGCAGGTGAGGTCCTAGAAACTATCATTATCACTGAGGAGGCAGTGCTGGGCAAGCTAATGGGGCTAAAGGTAGACAAGTCTCCTAGCCCTGATGAAATGCATCCCAGGGTGCTAAGAGGTGATGGGGGAAAATAGCAAGTGCACTAGTAATTATTCACTGGACTCTGGGGTGGTTCCTGCAGATTAGAAAATAGCCAAAGTGACACCACTGTTTAAAATAGGAAGTAGTCAAAAAGCAAGTAACTAGAGGCCAGTTAGCTTAACTTCCGTAGTGGGGAAAATACTTGTAACTATCATTAAGGAAGAAATTGCATGACTTCTGGATATAAATTATCCTACTGGGAATACCCAGCATGGGTTCGCGAAGGGTAGGTCATGTTTAACTAATTTGGTGGAATTTATTACGGACATTACTTGCATGGTGGACAATGGGGAACCTGTGGATGTAGTGTATCTGGATTTCCAGAAGGCATTTGACAAGGTGCCACACCAAAGGCTGCTACATAAGATAAAGTTGCACAGTATTACAGGTAATGTATTGGTATGGATAGTGGATTGGTTGACGAGTAGAAAACAAACAGTAGGGGTAAATGGTTGTTTTTCTGGCTGGCGGTCAGTGGCTGGTGATGTGCCTCAGGGATCAGTGTTGGGACTGCAATTGTTTACAATTTACATAGATGATTTGGAGTTGGGGACTAAGTGTGGTGTGTCAAAATTTGCAGATGACACCAAGTTGTAGAGCAAAGTGTGCAGAAGACACTGAAAGCCTGCAGAGGGATATAGATAGTCTGATTGAGTGGGCAAAGGTCCGGCAGATGGAGTACAATGTTGATAAGTGTGAGGTCATCCATTTTGGTAGGAAAATCAGCAAACTGTACTATGTTTTAAATGGTAAAAAATTGAAGCATGCTACTGTGCAGAGGGACTTGGGTGTCCTTGTGCACGAATCGCTAAAAGTAGGATTGCAGGTGCAGCAGGTAATTAAAAAGGCAAATGGAATTTTGTCTGCCATTGCTCGAGGAATGAAGTTTAAAAATAGGGAGGCAACGCTGCAGCTGTATAGGGTCCTGGTGAGGCCACACCTGGAGTACTGTGTGCAGTTTTGGTCTGCTTACTTGAGAAGAGATGTACTAGCACTGGAGGGGGTGCAGAGGAGATTCACTCAGTTGATTCGAGAGTTGACCGGGTTGGATTATGAGGAGAGACTGAGTAGATTGGGATTATACTCAATGGAATTCAGAAGAAAGAGGGGAGATCTTATAGAAACATATAAGATTATGAAGGGAATAGATAAGGTGGAGGCAGGGAGGTTGTTTCCACTAGCAGGCGAAACTAGGACCAGAGGGCATCGCCTCAAAATAAAGGGAAGCAGATGTGGGACTGAGGTCAGGAGGAAATTCTTCACCCAAAGGGTTGTGAATCTGTGGAATTCCCTGCCCAGTGAAGTGGTTGAAGCTACCTCACTGAATGTGTTTAAGGCAAGGCTAGATAAGTTTTTGAACAGTAAAGGAATTAGGGGTTGTGGTGTGCGGGGCGCGTAAGTGCTGCTGAGTCTCAAAAAGATTAGCCATGATCTTATTGAATGGTGGGGCAGGTTTGAGGGGCCGGATGGCCTACTCCTGTTCCTAGTTCTTATGATCTCTGCCACTCCCCAGCAATCCCCAAAAATCATTGCTGGCCCCCTTCGGTTCCCTCTAAATAGCCTCACCCCACTCACAACATGACAGTTGTTTATAATTCACTGGCTTAATTTAAATGAGGCTTGAATAGGGCGGCTGGCTGATTTTATATCGGACTACCTGCTTTTGCGCTGTCCTAGCCACTGGTGTCAGATGTCTTTTTATCTGATATTTTGTGTCTTTAAGAAATCTTAACTATGTGACACACCAACAGGGACCTCTTCATGTTCTTTTCCTTGTTTGGAAGAGCCTCAAAATGACAGGAATGCAGAACAAAGGTGTTTTTACATTTTTCTTTCATCCTACCTCAACATTTCTCACTTGCTTGCAACTGGGCCTTGTTCATCTCATACTGTGGTGCATGTCAGCCCAAGATGGTACATTTTCCGCTTGTGATGGCACCACGTCTGCACATTGCCATGTTGTCCAATATTATTGGCCTCTGGCGCAATGACCAGCTCAGGTCCAGTTTCTGACCTGTCCAATCTGGTACTCGGATCATTCTCTCCACCCAGTTGGTACCAGTATGTTTGCGTGAGCCAATTTCTTGCTTCCTGACTTGTTAATGAACTTCCTGTAACACAGCTGCAGTCACAAAATGAAGGCTCGTTTTCACTATGGCAGGATGAATGTTGTTGGCCATTGCACTGGAAAATACTTGGTTTCAGAGAGTTGCAGCTCTAAGGTTCGATGGAATGGTTCAAACATGGGAAAATCCTGAACTGTTGTGAATTGGCCTTGAGCAGAGGCTATGCACTTCCTCATAGGGAAGGAAGGGGCACTGAAAGAAAACTCCTTGCTCCTAACTGCTCTGAAGCACTTCCTTGCTCTTGGTTAGAAAGCGGTGGCAGAGAGCTGGGAGGAGTCCAGCTTGTTGCATGTGGCCAGAGAAGGCTAAAGGGTGAGCAAAAGAAAAAAACAAATACTTTGCAAAAATAAGCTATTAAGCTCAATGTTTCATTCATTACATACATTATTCAACAGGTTTTGCTACTTTTTTGTTTCTCTCTGTCTCTATTCTGCTGCCTTTAAATTAATACCTGTGCACAGCATTGCAAGCTGTGTAGGAGGCATTAATTTTCAGATGTTGGGGGAGGGGCGTAACAGAATTGTTCACTGAGCCACAGAAATCTAATTTAGTGGAGAAAATGACAAGAAAAGATGTCTCGTGGCTGATTATTATGCGGCTGAATTAAATAGCATTGTGAAAAAAATCTAAAGCATTGAAGGAAATTTAGTGCTGAGCATGGGCTATAGCTGCGCTTAAGCATCTCCAGCTCTCCCCGAGTGTATCTTGTTCATACAGTGATACATGAAGGCTAGAGGCTCTGGTAAACCTGCATGAGGGGTCTCCTGCTGGCGCTGAGCACCACCTCAGGCATCACGAATGTGCAGACTGAGAATATTGAATCAGTCGCCTTCCACTGTGCACTTAGGCCAATTTAGAAATGAAACCTTCAGTGAATTACTATAGCAAAAAGAAATTAAATAACTTTTACAAGCTCAGCGTTATCCTGCCAGCCATATGGGAAGATCTCAGCATGGTCTGCCTCTTCTCAACACAAGGCTGACAGAAATAGCATCATCCTGATATTACCCACAGTGCTAGAAGGCAAGTGCATGCCCATAATAGGTGGTGCAGTCAGCTTGAGTGACAGTGCTATCATGTCAACCTGTGTGTTATCTCAATTTCTTCACAGATGTAAGTTAAATTGGTTAAAAATTGAATTAATGAGAATTTCAAAAATTCTGAGCCACTTTTGCAGATTTTGATTAGCTCACGTCTCACCAATGGCCTGTTTGATTTTGCTTTCACTGCATTTCCATTGCCAGTGACAGTATAGATACAAATAACTCTTGTTGTTATTCAGGGACAAGTACTTCATGGGCTGCGATCTGTTAGCTAAAGGCTGTACTTAGCTTGTTCATTTTGTCTACCTTTATACCTCCACTCAAATTGCAGGATGTCTGTAAGCACGTTAAGAAATCAACTAGTAATATGTTCATGGGGAAGCGATGGCCTAGTGGTATTTTTGTTGGACTGGTTGTCCAGAGACCCAAGTAATATTCTGGGGACCCGGATTCAAACCCTCCACACAAATGCTGGGATTTGAATCCAACAAAAATCTGTAGTTAAGAACCGAATGATGGCCATATGATCCATTATTGATTGTTAGCAAAATCCATCTGTTTCACTAATGTCCTTTAGAGAAGGAAATTGCCATCCTCATCTGGTCTGGCCTACATGTGACTCTAGACTGACGGCAATGTGGTTGACTCTTAATTGCCCTCTGGGCAGTTAGGGATGGGCAATAAATGCTGGCCTAGTCAGTGATGCGCATATCCCAAGAATGAATAAAAGAACCTAGCAACTTCCAGGTTACATTTTACATACAGATGATGAAGGCAATGCAAATTGCACTGCTCGTCATGAGTGGGTGATCAGCTCTTCCCTCAGAGTCTCAATGGCCCTTTCTATCTAGTCCCCCCGGACTGTCTACCTCAACTTAATGCACATGTGTCCCACCCACAGCCTTGCACTGATCCCCCCTGACTCCCCATCGCACTGTGCTGTGCAGTTCCTGTGTTGAGGCCATGCTGGTGGTCACCCTCTATCATCCTTCCTGCCTTCTACAGCATCCCATGGCAAACCTTGCACAACCAGCTCCCTCCCTTTTTTGTATTGCGTTTCCCTCTCCCCAACTCTTTAAATGTCATTGCCCCCTCCACATCCCAGGATTCTTTACATTCTTCCCGCCACCCCACAGAAATGTTCATTCCACTGACACATGGGGCTGATTGTAACCCATTCTTTGGATTGTACTGACTACAGAGATCCCATGCAGTTGACTGACCCAAGCCCCTGGACTGTGAATGGGCACAGGCCTGGATTGGCTGAACTGGGAGTCCCTGACTAACAACAGTCCCCCTTAACTCAGTGGAGGACTCCACTGTGCACCTCAGAAAGGTCCCTGGCCATTTGATTACAGCACATGCCGTACGCTTACCAAGGAAAGCTGGTAGCTGCGTTCCTTTTCTGGAAGAATCAAGAACTCCATCACAGTTTAACAACAAGGGCTCATGCATTTAAGACAGAGATGAATCATAGAATCGCTACAGTGTAGAAACAGGCCCTTCGGCCCAGCATCCCACACAGACCAATTCCCCTACAACCCACCTAATCTACACATCCCTGAACACTGGACACTGGACAATTTAGCATGACCTAGCCTGCACATCTTTGGACTGTGGGAGGAAACCCACGCAGACACGGAGGGAATGTGCAAACTCCTCACAGACAGTCGCCTGAGGCTGAATTCGAACCCAGGTCCCTGGTGCTGTGAGGCTGCAGTGGTAACTAATGAGCCACCGTGTCACCCTGAAAGAAATGTTTTCCTTTCCCTCTGAGGTTTGCAAGCCTTTGGAATTCCCTTCCTTTAAAGGCAACAAATACAAAAGCTTTAAATGTTTTTAAGGCAGAAATATTTGGATTCTTGATTACCAAGGGAATGAAAGATTACCAGGGAGATGCAGTGCTGAACGGTACTGTAAGGGTCAGAGCTGTGCCATGAGGGTATACAGAGGCTGGCATGTGTCGGATGGCAGAGTCTGTGGACTTGGGGTACATGTGGTTGCTGCCGTGGAACATGCTCTGAGACACTGGTGCCAGGTGTCTGAGGCGGCAGTCAAAAGAGCAAGTGGGGAGCTGAAGTCTGCTCCTTGTCAAGCAACTCATGGTCTCTGTGCAGGGGCTAAGAGAACAGGCAGCTGCATATTAATGAGGTGAGGGGGTGGAATTTGGTGATGATGAGGGTGCCGATGAGCAATAATCCCTGTTAATAGGCATCTTGCCACTCCTTAATGAGAATCTCACCTTGATGCCCAGAACTCTGTGGGAAAGAAGTTGGATTTGTTGGTCCTGTCATTGAGAAAAGCCTCACTGAATATCCTGTGCAATCCGCCCAGATTTCTTGCTACAACCCATGTCATTCAGAGCCTGAGAAGATTGTCTGTTACTTGTATTTTGCTAAGCACTGCCGCAGAGTATTATAATTATAATAGGTCTGCATATGTGCTTGTATTTCTCATTCAAGTCTCTGGTTTGATTTTGGTTTCAGTATTTTAAGTTTAAACCTGCTTATGCAACTGCTTAGATGGAAATCCTGTGAGTTAACAGTTGCCTGCAACAGTTTAGTTACAAGTTCAAGTCAGTAAGTTCCATTGTAGAACAGGGAGGCAATGGCCTGTGGTATCATCTGAACTGGACTATTAATCCAGAGACCCAGGTAATGTTCTGGAGACCTGGGTTCGAATCCTGCCAGGACAGATGATGGAATTTGAATTCAATAAATATCTGGAATTAAGAGTCTAATGATGACCATGAATCCATTGTTGATTGTCAGAAAAATCCATTTGGTTCACTATTGTCCTTTAAGGAAGGAAGCTGGCGTCCTTAACTGGCTGACATGTGACTCCAGACCCACAGCAATGTGATTGACTCATTACTGCCCTCTGGGCATTTAGGGAGAGACAATAAATACTGGCCCAGCGAATGAAAGAAAAAAGAACCTGTTGCTTAACTCTCTAAACCAGTTCTATCTCTACCTTGAATAGAGAGGAACTTCAGGTTTGGCAACTGACTACACCTCATACCTCAGGCAATTTAAAATGTTGAACAGCAACTCATATTCCGCTTGGGAACCCTGCAGCCCAATGGTATCAATGTGGTTTTCACAAGCTTCAAAATCTCCCCTTCCCCCACTGCATCCCAAAACCAGCCCAGCTCATCCCGTCCCCCCACTGCACCACAAAATCAGCCCAGCTTGTCTCCTCCCCCCACTGCATCCCAAAACCAGCCCAGCTTGTCTCTTCCTCCCTAACCTGTTCTTCCTCTCACCCATCCCTTCCTCCCACCTCAAGCCACACTTCCATTTCCTACCTACTAACCTCATCCCACCTCCTTGACCTGTCTGTCTTCCCTGGACTGACCTATCCCCTCCCCACCTCCTCACATATATTCTCCTCTCCACCTATCTTCTTTTCTCTCCATCTAATCCCCCTCTCTCCCTATTTATTCCAGTTCCCTCTCCCCAGGCCTCTCTCTGAGGAAGGTTCTAGGCCCGAAAGGTCAGCTTTTGTGCTCCTGAGACGCTGCTTGGCCTGCTGTGTTCATCCAGCTTCACACTTTATTATCTTTAATTTAAAATGTATTCTGGTTTTGAATATTTCTTCTTTCAAGGTGCTGGCAAAGACACAGTGGGCTGAATGGTTTGCACTTGCATTAAGTTGCTGTACAATTCCATGGCTCTTGTACTCGTCTGTGTGCTGTATTTGTTAAAGGTATTAGCATAATTGTTTTCCCACAGATTAGATGAAGAAAAACAACAGAATTTTGGTATACTCAAAATGTTAAAGACTTGGCAATGAAAAGCAATGTCAACTGCCAATGGGACACTTGTAGGACACAAAGTGACTACTGAAACTGACTCACTTCTTGAGCATTTAGATCTGAGAACAATCACTTTCTTTATCCTCAGCAAGTCTCGGACGCAGAAGTAAATAAATAAGGGCTCATTCAAAGGCCCATTAATCCTTTCAGAGCAGATTCCCAGTGAAGGAAAACAACAGACTCACTAAAGAACTTTGTTAAGGGAAATAAAAATAACTAAGCATATCTTGTTGCGGCAATGGGTATAAAGATTATCAGAAAGAGCAAATATCAGTTATGAATGGATCGAGTCAGGGAGGTTTGAGTAAGGTACTAGAAAACAAATTCATGCTTCAGAATGTCGTTCAGTTCCTGTGACTGACTCACTGCCATGTGTACTCTACTATAGATCACTACAAGCGGAAAAGCTGTGGTTAGGTGCACAGGGACTGGCTGTCTCTTAATAAGCTCTTACTGTGAGGAAAGCCTTTCTGAAATATGAGTAGAGAATAGCAACACACTACATGTTAAAAAGCAAAATCTGGTCGAATGACCCACATATTTACATGTGGGTGGGAGGTTTTGCAACAGCTTCTGAGTAATCGTTTAATGGTTCATTTACAGCATTGCACTAATGATTTGTAGAAAACGTTTGTCAATGTCCAGCTTTGTAGCGTTGCGAAAGCAGGAAGTGCAGCTCATTCTGATGTTGAACAATGACTTTGTTTCATGTGGAATTAAGACACTTGTACTGAGTTACTCAGAGATGCGGAATTCTACTAGAATCCTGCTTTAATTCTTCGCAGCTATCCAGCTTTCTCTTCGAAAAGACAACTGCAGATTGCTTGGAATTATATTTTGTCACAGTTTTGAAAGAAGAATAGTTTCAGGGTTAGTATTACCACAGATAATGTGATATGTGTACAATTAATCAGGAATAACATGCTGACTGAGCTTGAGAACTCTTGTCCCAGTGATTGTTTTGGCATGGAAAGGAAATGTGAAATAGCTGATTAAAAAAAAGACCTTGGAAATGGATATCCAGTGAATATGTTGTGGAAAAAACTGAAGCTGAATGAATCTATTGATTGATTGAAAATGTAATGTAACTCAGCCTTTTGAATTAGCATTTCGTGGAGCTGGGAAGAAAACAGGTTGGGAAATTAATATGTGGCTACAGAGCTGTTTGTCAAAGATTTAACTGGTTGGTGTCTTCACAGGATTAACAAAAAAAGCCTCGTGGTGACATGCTACAATGGAGCAGCAACAGAACCATAACCCACATGCTCTAGGAATTCAGAGCAACCTCCTTTATAAACCAGGCATGGGCTATCAGCAAGATGCTCAGGTCAGTTCAGCTACCTTGCTACTTTAAGAGCTTGACTGGTGTTTAAGATTTCAACATGTGCACTTCATCAATATTCTTTTCAAATAGTTACAAAGTTTGATATCGTTTTGGGCCAAGTGCCAAACCAGACATTGGTTGGTAACTAAGCAAGAGCAAGTTCAATTATGTGTGATATAGGCTTAACATGTGCTGAGATGAAATTAGCTTTTTGCAGCTCACGATACTCTTGCTGAAAGACAGCATTCTTTGGCCACTGCCAGTTTAATAAAGGAATTCTCCTGAACTGTCTGCGTGTAAAATAAAGGAAGTAGCAGTTATATGAGCTGGTTTCTGATCCCTGACTCCATGCAAAAAATGTGACAAATATGGAATAGAGTTGAAATAACATTGCAGGCTGAATTGCAAATGGACCTAGATTATTCTGAAGGACTTTAGGTGAACTTTAACTGGAACTAGTTCTTTAAAATTGCAGAAAAATCACTGCTCAGCATCTGCGACAGAAAGTAAGATTAAGTTTGGAATAAAATTTTCGTATGGCCATATCTGAGAAAGTGTCAAACCTAAAATATCTGCTTATTCTTCCCTTTCAGATACCAAGTAATTTCCTGTGCATTTTTTAGCATGACTCTGTCTTTAACATTGGAAGGGGCTGTCCTTGCTGTTCGTTGCCCTGATACTTCTAGTTTCGTGAATATATTTCTATTTTGTTAGGGAACAAAGTTTTGGTATTCATTTAGTTGTTTCATGCTTGTGTGTTGCTGAAAATTGATCCATAAATGGCAAATAAATCCCCCTTTATGTTTTTTTCACGATTCATTAGATTTTCTGAAATAGATCTCCTTTGAATGGCAAGGAACCTCTGTATGTTAGAAATATTGGTGATCTTTTACACACATGCATGTTACCTGATCTAAGATGAGGTGTTTTTTTTGGAATGTAGGGGTTTGAGGAGTGACTTTTAAAGATTTGTTAAATCGTGAGGGAGATGGATAAAGTCAATGGTAGGGGATTTCAAAACCGGGGGCATATTTTTAACGTGGGAGGAGAAAAATTTTAGAAAAGGCAGGAGGGGCAATGTTTTTTACACAGAGAGTGGTTTGTGTGTGGGATGAACTTCCAGAGGAAGCGATGGATCCGGGTACAGTTACAATGTTTAAAACACATGTAGATAAGTATATGAATAAGAAATGTTTGGTGAGAAACGGGCCAAGCGTGGGCAGGTGGAACTACTTTAATTTAGGCTAATGATCGGTGTGGACTGGCTTGGACTGAAGGTTCTGTTTCCATGCTGTATGACTCTATGACTGTATACCTTCTCAACAACTTTATAAAATCCAAAGATAATAATGGCCACAGGTGCTGGCTCCCATTGTAGATTGCCACCATGTCCTTCCTTTCTCTGGGATGATGTTGCGAGGGGTGGTATGGTGTTACCACACCAGCCAGTGCCATGAGGTAACCTGTGCGTGCCATCATTTCTGACCCCATACCGGGGTATAAATCCTGCTCTCGATTTCTATCCAGCGACTCTGCTTTTTGGGCAACAGTGCATGAAGGTCTCACATGACTTCATTGCCATGGGCTTGTTCAAGTGCAAGATGCTTCAGGATGCATTCGGCTCAGCTTAATTTGTCCAATAATGGCAGATCCACACTACCTGTACCCTCATTACTGTTTCTGAAGTGATTATGGGATGTTTGTTTCTACTGTGCTGCTTGGAATACATCTTGTGGGAAGAAGAACCTGCCAATATCAGTCCTGTTATCTATTTGTCATTTACACCATTGTTCCTTAGTCTAACTGCTTAGTTTTATCTTTTTAAAGACATTTCAGACTTAATCTTTAGCATATCCCCAGAAGACCTGCACTCTGATACCTGTGCTGTTCAGACTGAAAACTCGAGCAATCAAAGGAATGTGACTGGCCGACTAGAAACTTGGTCAGTGGACATTTAAAACAAGTAGATCACCTCCCCTCTACTCAGAATAACTGACCATGAATGGTGTTAACTGGAGGGGTGCGTAAGTGAAAAGGCAACTTTAAAAATGTAACTCGGGGTTGAAGCACTCCTATTTCTTATGTTCTAAAACAGACTGCTCAAAGTCTGAACTGTTCTGTTGGAGGTGGGCAGATCTGAAATCAGACAGCCAAATATTGGAAATATTTATGAAAGGTAAAGTGTGAACCCTGCAGACAAAGGCAGCTTTATTGCCTGTGCCTAATTGCCCTTAAAACATGGTGAAGAGCTGCCTTCTTGAATCAGAGCAGTCCATGTGCTTCTTTTCTGTTCTGTGCCCTTTCCAAAAGTAGATACTGTCTGCAGGTTAACTATGGATGTAAAACTGTATCGAATCATGTCTCCTCCAAGAGGAGGGAAGGAAAATGCTTCTAAAAGACTGGTGCTTTCTGCATTGTTAAGTAGTGAATCACCAAATAGCACATGGCAGGATTGAAGCAGGGATGGCATCAGATGGAAAATGTGGTTGAATTTGTTAAAGCTACTGGGCTATTATTATCATCTCAATTCATCATGTAATGCCATTGAATGCGGAAACATTATTTTATATTCCTCCATAAGATCAGCTCTTAGAGGATGACCAATTTTCTTTGTATAAAAAATCAAGGAAGAAATCTCGAGTGTTGTGTAAAAGTTTCCCTGATAAAGTGAGGAGAGAAAGGCGTTTTTAAAGCCAGCAGTATCTAGACATTTGCTGGGGGATGTGCCAGGGATCATGTTGTGCAGGGACTGAGACAACTGTGTTTGATGGTGAAATGACACATCACTGCTCCACCAGGACAGGAAATGTGAAAATGATAGCTCTGCACAATTTAGATGCAGGAGCAGGCCAATCAGCCCTCAGCCCTGGTTCATCATTTGAAAAGTCATGACTGGTCTGACTTTGGCCTGAATTCCACTTTGTTGCCTACCTTTCTCCATGAGCCCCGAGCAAGTTCTCTCCTGCTATGTTCCCAAACATGCTCCATGAACATGCTATCCACCGCACCTCCATAGCACCCCGTGTTGTATTTTCCAACTCGCCAAGGTGAAAGTTCCGGCCACTGCCACAATCTCCTTGGATTCTTGGCTCTGGCGCCTTCTTTAGGCCATGCTATGCACCTGCTCAAACACTGGCAGTCTGCCATTGCCCTACATGGTTCCTGTCGATTACCCCAGATATTTCGGGTAGAGGTGAATTGGCACCTACATTGTCAGCTGGGACCTGGAAGTTCTCATGGAATAGCGGGTGTGTGTGATCACTGTCTGTGGAGTGTGTCCTGAGATCTTAGTGACTGGTGGAGGTCCAGAGGAGCTAGGAGCTAGGATATTGTTCTGTCTCTCACGTTGGGAATTATTGTCCAGCTTTTGCCCAGCACATGGGAGTTTGAGAAGCTGCATGTCAAAGAGGTGAAATTATATCACAATGAGGATATAAGTGCATAGCAAATAGACCTCTTGCTGCTCAATAGTGAGAGTCTCAGTGAACTGCACAACATTTGGTCGGAACGTGGGACATTTTGCTGTCAAAGTTCCTTGTTGACTATCTCATGTGATTCTCCAAATTTCTAACCATGGCCCTGTCATTCAGTGACTGCGAAGATTCTGCCCTTCTGCTTTTTAAAATATTGTTTTCAATTATAATGACACCCTTGGAAAATTTTCCCCAGAAACATTTCTTCAAATGTGCATATTGTGTTTAGGCAGCAAAATGTAACAGACATAGATTTGTATATAACCTTTTTCCAGAAAACAGGGCTCATTCATCACTACTATGTAGGTAACGAGCAAAGCTAAAGCTTGGTAATAATTTACAAATTTCAAGCTGTTGCCTGGTATATGTTTATGTGAGGATTGCATGCCTATGGAAATATTTACATGAAATTTCAGCAAGTGCGATGGTTTAGATAATGATTTAAAATTGACAGTTGTTTGATTAGGAGACAAATTAATTTTAAGTGTATCTCCTGGGAAATGTCTTGGGGGAAATGATTAGATTGTGTATAGCAGCTCCTGTATCATTGCACAAGATCCTGTGGGATACTTTGGGGATCAAACACAGACCTCCTCTGCAATGCTTGGACAGCAAATAGTAAAAAAAAAATCCTTTGTAGTTGCACCAGGAAATTGCACAATTCCGAACATGGATACAATTATTAAATAATGTCCAGGATGTTGTGCTCTGTGTGCTGTGCATTTACATTTATTTTGTACAGGACATCCTCAGTCGTTTCCTATGTAACATACAGAAAATGAGAATCTCCAAGTTACATTGTCAGTTTTAGTTTAGTTCATTTATTAATTTAACCAGTCAAAAATATGCTCATATTTTTCATGGATTTATACACTGATTAAGGCTTCCTAAGAATACATTGTTACATTTCTCCAAGTCCTCTTCCAAATTATTCAAAATTTTGATCAAGTATTGTAGTGTTGAACAAGTAATTTTGAAGTGGTGAATCATTTGCAAAATGCCCTGTGTGGATGCCAGCTCCTTGTTTGCAGCTGGATTTGCAAGACAATATTTTTACAGATGCTAAATGATAGAAAATATCTGCATGGTTTGAATTTTGCGAAAGGAGGTTTGGTTCTTGGACGATTCAACCCCAGACTGGAAGTATTGGTAATTTCTTGGCTGGATCCTAACTTGAGTAATGCAAACTGAGAGTTGTTTGCATGACCAGGAGAGTTTGGATTTATCTTGATGTGGTTGTTGTCTTTTTCTGTTCTCATTTAGCCAATGGGAAAGTAAAGGAAAAACAAATTTGCGCATTTCTACACTGTCAGACTCTCAGGATATCCAAAGTGTTCCCAACCAATGAATTGTAGTTATGGCAAACGTAGATGGCAGCTAATTGCCATGAAATAAAATGTCACCAAATGCAACAAAGTTGGGGAGATTTAAGCTGTCTTCAGTGTGCGGGTTGAAGAGCAAATGTTTTTGAGTATATCAAGACTCGCCCCCTACCCACTTATACAAATAATGGCAAACATCTTTTGTATATGCCCATTTGACAAGATAGATGCAGGTTTGAGTTCAGTCTCCTATTCCAGTACGTGTATTGTATGCAACTCTGGCTATAGGAAGGATGCTGTGAAACTTGAAACGGTTCAGAAAAGACTTACAAGGATGTTTGCCAGGGTTGGAGGGTTTGAGCTATAGGGAGAGGGTGAATAGGTGGGGCGATTTTCCCCAGAGTGTTGGAGGCTGAGAGATGACCTTATATAGGTTTATAAAAATCATGAGGGGCATGGATAGGGTAAATAGGCAAGGTTTTTTCCCCAGGATGGGGTAGTTCCAAACTAAAGGGTACAGGTTTAAGGTGAGAGGGGAAAGATTTAAAAGGGACCTAAGAAGCAACTTTTTCATGCAGAGGGTGGTGCGTGTATAGAATGAGCTGCCAGAGGAAGTAATGGAGAATGATTGATACAATTACAACATTTAAAAGTAATCTGGATGGGTATATAAATAGGAAGGGTTTAGCGGGATATGGGCCAAATGCTGGCAAATAGGACTGGATTTATATAGGATACTTGATCATTATGGACAAGTTGGACCAAAGGATCTCTTTCCATGCCGTATATCTCTATGACTCTGTCTCCATTTGTATTTCTAACACAGCAACGTTTCCCCAGTATTGCATCGAAAGTTCAGACCCAATTATGTTTACTTTATTCAGTCATGGGATCTGGATGTCATTGGCTAGCCAAATATTTATTGTTGCTCTTGAAAAGGTGATGATGAACTGCTGCCTTGATCTGTTGCAGCCCATGTGCTATGGGTAGACCCACAATGCTCTTAGGGAGGAAGTTTAAGGATTTTGACCTAGTGACACTGAATGAACGTTAATATACATCCAAGTCAGGATCATATATGGCTTAGAGGGGAACTTACAGGTGGTGTTATTCCCATGGATCTGCTGCCCTTGACTGTCTGGCTGGTATAGGTTGTGGGTTTGGAAGGTTCTGTATGAGGAGCATTGGTGAATATCTGCAGGCAATCTCATAGATGGTGGAGAGTCAGTGGCGGAGGGAGTGAATGTTTGAAGATGTGATGCCAGTCAAGCAGGCTGCTTTGCCCTGTGTTGAGCTTCTTTAATCTTGTTCAACCATCAGACTCATAATTTGTTCCTTGTAGGTAATGGACAGGCCTTGGGGAGTTATTTGTTAAGTTACTCACTTGTAGGATTCCTCTGGCTGGTATTCAAATGGCTGGAGAGGGACCTAGACCTACAAACACTGACTCAAGTGAAGGTATCAGTTATGCAAAAACTGAAGGCAGGTGATCAGGTTATCCTGTTGTCTTGATTGGAAAAGATAACAAACATTTCAAATGCAAAGTGATTGAGAGAGAGGTCTTCCATAGTGCTGTCAATCCCATGCCTATATATTCTGCCAGTCAGCATGCAGACTATGTTTAACAAAGTTGAAGCAAATTGGTCTTCATATTTTTCTTTTTTTGGCAAATACATGTTTAGAGAAACAGAAAAAGGAGAAAAATAACAAAGTTAACAACATATATAATCTCTTGGTCTTCTGAATAACATGTTTAGTTTTATATTGGATTTTCCTGCTTCGTAGGGGGAGTTAAAAGACAAACTTAAGACCTTTCTGTGGTGATTGTAATAATGTCAACCAGTTGGAACTTATAGAATAAGAGTTTCCTGATAGGGCTGTTAATTTGATCCAGTCAGGGAGTCCTGGCTAACAGATGAAAGGAGGGAGTGCCAGCGATGAAGCTGTACTATAGCGAAGGACTGTTCATAGGTAAATAAAGACTGACATGATACTGGCCTGTCTGGAGTTATTTCACTTTCAGCATGGGAATTTAACATAACATAAAATGAATCTATGCGGCCCAGTTTTTTTTGACACAGTCTTTCAATCTGGCACCTCATTTTTAAAAAAAATCAGCAAATTGCAGGCCACTACCCTCAGTTAGGTCAACTTGCTGACTTCATTTTGACAACCGACCTGACCCTGTGCTTTTCTGGACTTCCAACAGAGAAAAGGAAAGGATTTTTCAGCACAGAAGGGAAATTCCACCTGTTGATGATTTTGATAACAAATTTAAAGTCAGTAAAATGATATTAAAAAGAATTCAGTAATACATAAGGCTCTTATGGTGCAGCAGTAGTGTCCCTCCCTCTGAGCCAAGAGCCCGGGCGAAAGCCCCACCTGCTCCAGAGGTGTGTGAGACCTGAGCAGTTTGATATAAAAATATAATCTCAGTAATACATGAATTTTCCCCTATTGTATTTGTGATAACTTTTTTAGTAACATTACTAGAAGGAAGGAGCACACGCCTAGCAATTCTTTCCGTTCCAACCAGTGAGAGGTGACCTATATTGTCTAATTAGAACCCAAATTCAATTTCAGGCAGAACTTCATGTATTTATGCAATTGTATTATCTAACCATACAAAAGAAGATTAGTACTTGACAAATCAAATAAACTAATAACAATTTCACCCTGTGTTTAAACCCCACACTGCTGTTTCCTCTTCAGTTATTACAGTTAATTACCACTTCATTGGGTGAATTAAAATCAGCGCAGCAATTTTTTTTTCATTGAACATGCTCAGCATCAGTTCTGATCTCGCACTGTGTTTGAGGCACCTCTGTACATCTGCGCAAGCATGTCCATAATTTCTAATTACATTGTTGTTAAATATAACGAGGAGTTAACCTCAGACATCTGCTGTTGCAGTATGATTGAACAAACTGATTAATGTATTTTAGTGGCTGTACATAAAACAAATGAGAGTGTAATGAAAAAGAGAAAGAGAAACCGTTCACAGCCCTTAAGTGACACAAATCTTCTAGAAAATGTGTTTTTCCATGATCGTTGCATGTCAGTGAATGGTTACCCTCATTCTAATCTTTGGTTAGTATCCCACGGTGTAAGAAATGCTCAAAACTGCACAACAAATTACATTTAACATGATTCTTTTGTAGCACATCAAATATTCAATTCGTTGTAACTTAAACGGATGCATTCATTGAGCCCACATTTCTCCACAATGAATACCATGCAAGCAAAAGCAATTTACTGTCTGTCAATACCTTTTCATTTGTAGAGTCATAGAGATAAATAGCATAAAAACAGACCCTTTGGTCCAACTTGTTCATGCCAATCAGATATCCTAACTTATTCTAGTCCCATTTGCCAGCATGTAACCCTTATCTCTCTTAAACCCTTTCTATTCATGTACCCATCCAGATGCCATTTAAATGTTGTAACTGTACCAGCCTCCAACGCTTCCTCTGGCAGCTCATTCCACACGTGCACTACCTTCTACTTGAAAAAGTTGCCCGTTACATCTCTTTTAAATCTTTTCCCTCTCACCTTCAACCCATGCCCTCTGGCTTTGCACTCCTCTTCCCTATGGCAAAAAAACCTTGCCTATTCACCCTATCCATGCCCCTCATGATTTTATAAACCTCTATGTGGTCACCCCTCAGCCTCTGATGCTCCAGGAAAAATAGCCCCACCCAATTTCCAAATATTTTGTGAAAGTTACAGTGTTTGAACAACGACAACACTGGTGAAAGACTGCAAGTTAGCCTAATGTATTTAAAGAAATATTTGATATCTGTTTGAATGCACCTCTTCTAATGCATTATTGAGTGTGAATACCAGTGGTTGAAGGGAAAAGATAATACTCAAAACGTTGACTGCACCTTCCCTCCAGATACTGCCTGGCCTGCTACGTTCATCCCGCCTTCTGTTTGTCTATGTCGAAAATGTGAAAATAGTTGATGTGGCTTCAGCTATAAAATCCAGTTTATAAATTTAGAGCAAATTTTCTCCCTTGTTTCAAATTTGAAATTGCTTAGCATATTGACATTGGATGTTATTTCAAACGAAGTGTGAACGTATAGCCCCTTTGATTCTGCCATTATTGAATAAATGGAAAACTGAACAGTGGCAGAATTAAAA
Source organism: Stegostoma tigrinum (assembly GCF_030684315.1). NCBI lineage: Eukaryota > Metazoa > Chordata > Chondrichthyes > Orectolobiformes > Stegostomatidae > Stegostoma > Stegostoma tigrinum. The sequence goes on from NC_081382.1 coordinate 24,809,145, forward strand.
TCCGAGAAACTATATAACATATATAGAACTTCTTTAATTAGATTGTTAGTAAGATAGGAAAGTAACAGAAACTGATGGGCTGACCGTTGTTCTGAAGATACCGATAAACTGACGACAATAAAATAACTTGCTGATACTTTCATTGCATCTTTTATACATACTTTATATTCCCTTTGTCCCATATCATTGCTCAATCTGTCATCTGACTGATGGCATGATGGGGGCAGGGAACTTTTCCAGAAATGGCATCCTCAACTGTAACTCTATGGAGTCAGAAGGTTATGAATTCAAGGCCTACTTGGCAAGGTTCAAACACATAACTTGGGCAGATACTGATTAGAACTGTACTGAGGGAGTTTTGCTCAGATGAAGGGAGTCTCATTTTGGGAAAGATGTTTAAGCTACAGCCCTTTCTGCTCTCACAGGTAAATGTAAAAGGTTACAAAACTACTATTCAAAGAAGGGAGGGGACTTCTCCCTAGGTCCTGACCAACAGTTACCCCTCTACTAATTCCCAAAACTGACATCTGTGGTCATTTATTTCAATGTCGTCATGGGAACTTGCACACAAAATTGCTGCTCTGTTCTTAGAACAGTGACTACACTTTTTAAAAGAAATTAATTGCTTGTAAGGAGCTCTGGGGACAACCTGGGGTCATTGAATGCTGTCCATAAATGAATGTTTTGTCTTTCTTGAATTCAACACTGCTTTCAATCAGATTGCAGAAGGGATGGTTTGAAGATTTTAGTACCAGTTTATCTTCGTTTCCTTCTCTTCAATTTTGCAAGAGGAAAATAGACAACCTAAGCATTCAATCAGAAGTTCTGAGGGGAAGGACAAGTGAGTTCGGTTGATTACCAAGATTATATTTAATTTTATGATCTCTGGATAAAAGCCTAATGCTCTTTACTTTAATCACTGTTTTGATTATGATTGATCAAATTGTTAAAACCAATGAATGCTGCATGATTTCTTTAATGATTACAACAATATAAAGAATATCAGCAATTAGACTTGAGGACAGCTAACAACAGTGGAGGAGTGTTGCCAATTATTGACCTCCTTCTAACTGTGACCAGTCCAGTTGTCTCATTCCTCACTATCCGTGTGATCTAGTTAAATGATTTGTTCTATAAAACTAATGAGCAGAATGCTGTTCTGTTTCTCATTAATTCATTAACAGTATCTTTATCACCACGGGTATCTCTTAGCATTGAAAGGCCACCTAAACCGGACTGATCCAATCAAAATAGGCAATGTGCAGTTTAATGATTTATTGAGGAGGAATTGATGCTAATTGTATTACACAGGCATAGAAAGATATTGTTTAAGTCGACTGCGAAGTAAGGAGCCATGCCAATGGCATTTACCCTGATTGGACAGAATGCATTTGTGGTCATATTAGCCTTCATTGCTTTATGACTCGTTAATAGCCAGTGGTACTCTCTGTTTCTAAAATGCACAGAATGCCAAAGAAAAATACATAGCCATGCAACAAAATAATGAAACCTAATATCATTAATATATTACAATTAAATAGATGCAAGATATTTAAAATCACATTGTTGTATATTTCAAGTTCAGCTTTTTACATTAATCAAGAAAAATGTCAAATATGATTTGTTAATGAGACCTCAAAAAGGTTGTTTGCCAATGGTTTTATTGTAATGTTAAAATGATTTATTTAAGCTTGAATGAAGTATTGGTGTAGTTATATTTTAAGTTCTAACATTGTGCATTTTGAAAACAATTTATCAAAAATACATTCCAAATTAAAACAATTTATAGAGCTTGAGGATTATAAGTTCTGCCAATAATTAACATCGCCAAACTTCTTTTTGCATTTTGAAATTTTGTGTTTTAAATATATTTTAAAAAATATTGTGTCGTTGTCAGTATTACAAAACTGATGCATGCCTTTGTAAAGCTAGTATTATTGGTTCATTTCCCCACTGGACTCAAATCAGAAACATAAAATTTACAGTTGATGCAAAATAGATTCACAAAATAACAGGATACTCCCTGCAAATCATTCAATTGCCATGTAATAATCATGAAAGGTAATAATAGTAATTTACTGTTCCACGTATTTATGAAAATACAGGAAAATGTGTATAAGTAGTCATAAGCTGGTGCTATTTTAATCACATAAATTATATCAAGAAATAAATCATGCAAAGTTAGGATATTTTTAGTTCCATTCATGGCTTCTTGATTTCCCAAGTGCCAGCACTATAGCCAGGAGACTGGCCTAACTCTTGAGGTCTGGGGCCTATCTCAACCTCCGAGGACTGACGGACCACCCACATCAACTGCCAAGGACCGAGAGAGCATTCACTCGAGGGATTGTTCACTCCACCGCTGTCACAGCTGCCACTGACACATCAGAGGAAAAGAACTGACCTTGATCCACTGACACTGGAGCAGTTGCTGAAGCTGACGCTACTATGGCCATAAGGAATGGACTGGATCTACCGCTCAACAGCTCCCTGCAATCTCTCTCCACCACAGGCGCCACAGAAAGAATCAAAAATGAACTTGAAGAAATGAAAATGAAATGTTTTAAAAAATAAAGAATGTGCCTTGATTATGAGTACATGTGTGTGACTAAGAACTACAAGCCTTTCATTTGTCAGCCGTTTGGTTTTAAAGAAATATTTTTTATACAGCCAGAAAATAACTCAATGAAATAGCCTATACCAAGTCACACTTTACCAGGGTAGTTTCTGTGCTTTGGTTCATAAACTGCTTACAGCAAAAGCATTAAAAAACTAAAATGGTCATTAGTTCACTAGTACCTTCAAATCTGCTGAAAATGATGTAAAAGCCTTTAATTTTATTGTTCACATTCGTGACATCCTCCGTTATACAGATCAGTTGTTTACTTCTTTCTAAAAGCAGTGACTAATATAAGAAAATAGTTTGGAAAATAACTGTTCCTGATGATGTGACAGTACTCGTGTCTTGAAGGTACACAGTCTGCATTGGTATATGGCAGACACCAAAATATACCATCTTGCTCCCATGATAACATAATTGTCCTGGGTCTGCTATGTGTTCCAACATAGCTCAACACAAGCTAAAAGAACAATGCCTCATCTGCTAAGGCACTTTACAGCTTCTGCTGGACCCTATTGAGTTTGACAATTTCACAGCATGACTTCTGTCCTCCATTATTCTCACACCATCCCTCCTTGCAACTGGGTTGTGCCTTGTTTATGTCTTGTTGACTTTGCTCTCAACAGAATGGACCTCCTTTTCTCCTTTTCACATCCCTATTTCTGCTTTACCCCCATTACCACTCTGTTGGCTGGTTGTCCTATTTAACGTCACAATCCCTTCCATTTGCCCCTCTCCCTTGCCTGATTTAGAGCACTAAAAACACAAATTTTCCAACCTCATTCACTTCTGGTGAAGAACCATTACAGGCTCAACGTGTTAATTCTGCTTCTGTCTCCACGCTTTCTGCTGAACCTGCAGAGTTTCTGCAGCACTTACTGTTTTTATTCTTGATTTCAGGGATCTGCAGTATTTTATTTTTATTTACACCAAAAGATGCCCATCCTCAAGACGTACGCACATTTAGCCTTTGGTAATGCTTGAGCAATCCTTGGATGTTGATTATTCTAACTGTTATCCTAAAATCCAAAGCGCTGTTAGATAAGGAGTCTTCAAACTAGAAATGCTATCCAGCTTTTCATTATTGCGTGCAATCCTTTTAAAATTGCCGCAACAATGATGTCTTTAGATAATTTGTCAATATGTCATAAGAGAAACATTGATGCCATGTTGATTAACTTCTTCAGAAAGAAAGTGGATTTGTAAGAGAATGATTGAAGGGTGTCAGGAATAAGTCAAGTAACCAAATGGTCTGCAACCTGATTCCTGCGTTGTTGAAGTGCGGGGTGGAAATGGGGACATTTATCCACAGAGTAATACTTCTCTTTTAGGGATCAGAGAAAATGCTCTTGGGAAATTAATGCTAGGTTGGAACCAAAGAAGTGGGATCTGTTCATCCTGTAGAATGACCGGGTTTATTGGACCAAATGGACCTTTCTTGTTTTATTCTTTCTTCTACCTCATACTCAGAGTCCTTCTTACATCTAATGACAGAAAAGCAACTTGAAACATAATTTTATGGCCTGCATATATTGTATTGATACCATTGACTCTCCTTAGCTTTCTATGGATACAGTTTTATAGCAATGAATTTTACTTGTGTGGATCACAATTTGAACAGAATACCAACCATTCTCAAAAATACAAACCATTTTTGTAGCTCATTGCATTTTATTTCATTAATCAAGTAAATGAGTTTTACTGTTGGAAAACTCATTTACTTTGGAGACTATTCAAGTGGAGATGTGCCATTGAAAGGAGATGACAGATACTGTCTCCCAACATTCCCCCGTTTAACATTGTTGAGAGCTCCAGGTTTCATATAGGGGGAGAGGAAACCTGCTGTCTGGAGCAACATGTCACTTTCCTGCCTTTTTGAACTCTCATTGTGTTTCTTCAGTCAGAGAACATGGGAAGTTGTATTCTTTAACACAATCTCACGAAAAGGACTGTCTTTCTGTCTGATGACACTAAGGGGGAGAAAATACCCTGTGGCCTTGCACATACTGTCTATTGCAACATAGTATCACATTTTAACTTTCTGATGATGTCAACATGCAAAGTGTCTGTACCAGAGGATGAGGATGGCATTTTTTTTGATGATCCTGGTGGAAACTTGAGTTGGATCAAAGAAACAGACAACACATATCTGCTGTGTTCTTTGGAATCAATACAGTGCATGTATAATATACTACAGTTAGGGCATCATTTTGTTACAGTAAATGCTGCTGACTCCTTCAAAGGTTAAAATGAGCTTATTTCAACTCTGAGTTTAAAATATATATTGCTCTTTATTTCTGAATGATCTTATTATATTTCAAAAGATCCTTGACTGAACATAAGCTTCTAGAATCATGTAATTCCCTCAATGTTGGAAAACATCCTTTAAATCCAAATGATGTCTAGTCCAGTCTGTTGCACTGACAGTTAATATATAGCGGTGAATTTATTCTCTGATTCGAAATATTCTTTCATGTAGAAATGCTTTGCATATGAACATAGGACATGTGGTCAGTAAGTTTGCAGATGACACCTAAATTGGAGGTGTGGTGTACAGCGAAGAAAGTTGCCACAGAGTACGATGGGAACTTGATCAGATGGGCCAATGGGGATTGAGGATTTGCAGATGAAGTTTAATTTAGATAAATGTGAGCTGCTACATTTTGGAAAGGCGAATAATTGCAGGACTTACACACTTAATGGTAAGGTCCTGAGGAGTTTTGCTGAACAAGGAGACCTTGGAGTGCAGGTTCATAGTTCTTTGAAAGTGGAGCCGCAGGTAGATAGAGTCGTGAATACGGCATTTGATATGCTTGCCTTTATTGGACATTGCATCGAGAATCGGAGTTGGGATGTCATGTTGTGGCTGTACAGGACATTGGTAAGGCCAGTACTGGAATGCTGCATTCAACGGTGGTCTCCCTGCTATAAGAAGGATGCTGTGAAACTTAAAAGAGTTCAGAAAAGACTTACAAGAATGTTGCCAGGGTTTGGAGGGTTTGAGCTATAGGGAGAGACTGAACAGGCTGGGGTTATTTTCCCTGGAACATCTGAGGCTGAGGGGGGTGCCCTTAAAGAAGTTTATAAAATCAAGAGGGGCATGGATAGGGCAAATAGACAAGGTCCTTTCCCCAGGCTGGAGGAGTCCAAAAGGGCGTAGGTTTAAGTTGAGAGGAGATAGATTTAGAAGCAACCTAAGGGGTAACTTGCTTACACAGAGTGTAGTGCATGCATGGAATGAACTGCCAGAGGAAGTGGTGGAGGCTGGTATAATTACAACATTTAAAAGGCATCTAAATGCGTATCTGAGTAGGAAGCGTTCAGAGGGATTTGGGCCAAATGCTGGCAAATGGGACTAAATTTATTTAGGGTATCTGGTTGGCATTGACAAATTGGACCAAAGGGCCTGTTTCTGTGCTGTACTCTATGACTGTATGATATTGCTGTCAGGCAGTTCCTTAATTTTTTTGTGTCTGTTAAAAACCCTCCTTCGGGGAACAACTGGAATGGAAATGTTTATTCATATTGCAGGAATTGAAAGCTTGTTTCCAATAAATTTCAATTTAGTGTCCTTGGTTGGAATCATTCAGTCTACAGTCAACTTTTTTACCCTGTCCTCACTTACAGAACTGCAGAGTCATTTTTCCAGTGACAGTAATTGTTAGGCACAATTAAATTGCAACAGAATGAAGCACAAGGATGAAAACATCAGCTATGCCGATTATTAGAGCGTGGCCCTGATTAAATTGAAATAATTTGCTACATAGTATAGTATCCTCTTCCACTTATGCTACAAATCACAATGAAGTCAGTTAAAATACAATCAGCAAGAAATGACCCTGGGGCCTTCAGAATAACAGCAGCATCTCCAGTTCTTGCACATCATTCACAGGCCTGGCTTCGTCCAGTGGCTAGGTTATTAAATACGTTCAGTGATGTGGTACTGAACCAGAAAAATCCTGGGTCTGGTTTAATTGACCTCCACTAGAATGGCCATAAAATCACAATCATCTGAAGTACCCTGAGCCAAGGAAGAGTAAAATGAAAAATCTTTCAGGTTTCCCACTCCTAATTTCTAATAGTAGAATCAGAGTGTGGAGATGTTTAATAAATCTAGATATTGGCTATTGCATTCAATCCCTTTCTGCCTTTGACCTAGAGTATTGTTGGGAGATCACCAACCCTCATCACGTTGTACCTCAGAATTAATTATTGCTGCCTGGACTTTGAAAAAAAGAGCATAGAGTTTACAAAACAAAAATAAATGGTTTGTCCTCAGGAATGAGCTGTGGCCTCCACAGCAATGCCCATATTTATTAACTTCACTTTTCTTCACATTGCTCCTTTACTGATTTGGATTGGCTCCTTACTCTGGTATAATTCCTTCCAGTATCTCGCCCAGCTGCCGTCCTGTGTGGGAGCTGACATGTCACGAGAAAACTATTCAATAATGAAGGCCACCACAGCCAAGTCAAAGCTTTGTCCTTACCTGGTAACTTTGTTAAGTGGCTTTAGCTCATGTCGTGTGTGTGACTGCTGGTGCACTGTCCATTCCCCAACCCGGGGCACCCGAAGCCATCACCTTGGCTAAGAGCAACCAACTCAGCACAGAGCAAGGATCACAACTGATCAGATTGTGTGCGGCTCAACAACTCATTAAATATTAGTGGGCTATCAAGAGCCCAACCCTGAACTAGGATACAGGTTTCTTGACACCAGTAGACAATGAAATGGACACCTTGCACTTCATGAATGGTTAAATGAATCTGCGAGCCCATGTGTACTGAATTATCACTTACCATAGAACTATATAATTCTACAGTACAGAAGGAGGACATGCAATCTATTATGTCTGTACTGGCTCCCAAAAGAGCAACTCAGTTAGCTCTATTCTGCAGCTTTATCTCTGTAGCCCTCTAAATGCCACTTTTTCAAATATATATCCAGCTTTCTTTGAATGGAATATGGCGTTGCAGCTTCTGTTTCTAAGTGATAAAACTTATTACCCAGAATTCAGTTAGAGATGAATTCATTTTCTTAAGTAGGTAACCTGATGGCAACAATATTATCCGATTGTAAAATCCCTGTGGATATCAGAATCAATAGTCTGCACACACATGAGGTGGCTTGTATCTACCTGCAAGGCTTCATTGAATATCTCCACCAAAAGCTGGTATGTGATGTGCCACCCTCAGCCTCTGGGCCTTCCCATGTGATGACATGTCTCTTCTAGAATGTGCAAGATAGCTTGGCAAAGAACTTGGCAAGCTGCTGAGGCAGCAGTCATGATGGCTTGGGGAAATGTTCGCATGTTGGAACCAGGAACAAGCTGAGCTACAGCAACTAGCCTACACAGATGGAATGTAGTCAATAACCAGCAGAAAGAGGGAACCTTTTATACAAAAACTTAAAGTGAGAAAATCTCTAAGCCTGAAGTACAGAAAGACAACTCCAGAACCAATCATAAAGACAGTCAACATAATAATCCAGCTGACATTTTTAATGTGTAGTACCCGTGTTGTGCGTAGAAAGAAATATTTACATTTATATAGTGCTTTTTACGTCATCCAGAAATTTCAAAGCTCTTTGTAGACAATATGATACTACACAAAATCTAACCCACAGTCATAGGAACACTGACAGCCAATCTTATCATAGCAAGCAGCCAGAAACAGCAATGTTATAATGACTGGAGAATTTGTCTTTGTGGTGTTGAATCTGGCCAGGACACAGGGATAACAATGTCTCTCTCCCCCTCCACTAACATCATCTTCAAAATAGTGTCATGGAAGCTTCTATGTCCATCTCAGAGAGCAATTGAGTTTAATGTCTTATCTAAATGAAGGTATATCGAATTGTGCAAGACTCCTTTAGTCAGGAAATTTGAGTTTTGATTTTTGTTCTCAGATCTTGAGGTGGGATTTAAACCCACAATCTTCAGACTTTGAAGCAAGAGTGCTTGGATCTGAATCATGGCTGACACCTAACAAAATTATCTTCATGCAGATTGCCTTCATACTTCCTATTCTGTCTGAAGATAAATAAAGTTCTCATTAAATAGGTATTGCAGTGTGTTTGCTACACAGAAAGCTGACATGTGCTATAGGTGTTAGATAGACATCTCTGTGTGGCATACAGCAACATGACCAGTTCCACAACAGATAACTGCTTATATGTATGATAGCTGCCTGGTTTTGTGTCTGTGGTAAGCAGCAAGGCAAACCTTTAACCCATGCAGGACGTGCCATAGCACAAGAGCACAAGATAAGGCAAGGATGTTGTGAGAATGAAGAACAAAGAAAATTACAGTACAGGAACAGGCTCTTTGGCCCTCCAAGCCTGCACCAATCCAGATCCTTTATCTAAACCTGTCGCCTGTTTTCCAAGGATCTGTATCCCTCTGCTCCCGGCCCTTTCATGTGTTTGTCTAGATACATCTTAAATGACTGTATTGTGCCCGCCTCTACCACCTCCGCTGGCAATGTGTGAGCATGTAGGGAAGCACTAAGAGAGCAAGCAAGCAGCCCTGAGATGCAACCTGGTCCTGCATCCCTACGTTCAAAGTGCCCTTGCAATAGCTTTTCAAAGCTAGCTCCTGGCACACCATGCAACACAAGTTTACATTTGCTAATCATCCTGCAAATGGATTGGACAAATACCAAGAGTTTCCTGAGGGGTTGGCAGTTACCAGATGCCAGTGTCCATGGACAAGAGGTGTATGCAGCTGGTGCCCATGGAGTATGCCCCAAGGTATTGTTGTGTGGTGAGGAATATGGAAGCTGCTTGGAGCCGAAATCGCCAAGTACCTGCTTGGATTTCCATGTTGAGAATTTTTGATGTATAATTTGCTCACGGTGACAGGGGTGGGGGGGAAGGTGGCTGGCAAAATAAAGCTGCGATTAATGAGCCGAGATGTGTAGTTAATATGGTTTAAGTTGTCCTTATATTGGCATCTTGCCACTGCTTCGTGTGAATCTCATCTCAATGCCTGGGTAAAAGATGCAGCAGGTTTCTCCCAATGTCAAGATGGGGCTGTCTGATTTTCTTACGCATTTTTGTGACATTTCTAACACAGTCCACATTGTTCAGGCTCTTATAAAATTCCGCCCAATGTTCTCAGTTGACTGGAGGATTGATTCTTTTTCAGTTATTGATCATTTTGACTTGATTACGCAAGTGAGAAATTCAGTTATATTTTGTTTAATTGTGATTAGTTGTAAACACTGTCCATAGGGGAGAAGAACCATATGCCCAAGGTCTAAAATAAGGTTATGGCTTTATTGATTTTTTATGGTGCGAATGAGGTAAACGTAGGCTAACACATGAGTATGCTGTGAGGTAAAAAGACTTTTATTCAAAGACACAGCTATGTTCTAAAATAGTTTAGTTTTTGAAATGTATGAAGTAGGTGATAAGCTTACATATATTAGTTTGTATGGTTATTTTGAGCTATAATTTGGTTTGGACATCAATAGTTATTGTGGCTCTGAAATCGATCTTGAAGTAAAAGGATGTTGATAGATTTTAGAGAACATTCAGACATAAAATTTGGGATCAGAGATAATGGGAACTGCAGATGCTGGAGATTCCAAGATAATAAAATGTGAGGCTGGATGAACACAGCAGGCCAAGCAGCATCTCAGGAGCACAAAAGCTGACGTTTCGGGCCTAGACCCTTCATCAGAGAGGGGGATGGGGGGAGGGAGCTGGAATAAATAGGGAGAGAGGGGGAGGCGGACCGAAGATGGAGAGTAAAGAAGATAGGTGGAGAGGGTGTAGGTGGGGAGGTAGGGAGGGGATAGGTCAGTCCAGGGAAGACGGACAGGTCAAGGAGGTGGGATGAGGTTAGTAGGTAGCTGGGGGTGCGGCTTGGGGTGGGAGGAAGGGATGGGTGAGAGGGAGAACCGGTTAGGGAGGCAGAGACAGGTTGGACTGGTTTTGGGATGCAGTGGGTGGGGGGGAAGAGCTGGGCTGGTTGTGTGGTGCAGTGGGGGGAGGGGATGAACTGGGCTGGTTTAGGGATGCAGTGGGGGAAGGGGAGATTTTGAAACTGGTGAAGTCCACATTGATACCATATGGCTGCAGGGTTCCCAGGCGGAATATGAGTTGCTGTTCCTGCAACCTTCGGGTGGCATCATTGTGGCAGTGCAGGAGGCCCATGATGGACATGTCATCAAGAGAATGGGAGGGGGAGTGGAAATGGTTTGCGACTGGGAGGTGCAGTTGTTTGTTGCGAACTGAGCGGAGGTGTTCTGCTTGGGGACCGCTTTGCAGAACACCTCCGCTCAGTTCGCAACAAACAACTGCACCTCCCAGTCGCAAACCATTTCCACTCCCCCTCCCATTCTCTTGATGACATGTCCATCATGGGCCTCCTGCACTGCCACAATGATGCCACCCGAAGGTTGCAGGAACAGCAACTCATATTCCGCCTGGGAACCCTGCAGCCATATGGTATCAATGTGGACTTCACCAGTTTCAAAATCTCCCCTTCCCCCACTGCATCCCTAAACCAGCCCAGTTCATCCCCTCCCCCCACTGCACCACACAACCAGCCCAGCTCTTCCCCCCCACCCACTGCATCCCAAAACCAGTCCAACCTGTCTCTGCCTCCCTAACCGGTTCTCCCTCTCACCCATCCCTTCCTCCCACCCCAAGCCGCACCCCCAGCTACCTACTAACCTCATCCCACCTCCTTGACCTGTCCGTCTTCCCTGGACTGACCTATCCCCTCCCTACCTCCCCACCTACACCCTCTCCACCTATCTTCTTTACTCTCCATCTTCGGTCCGCCTCCCCCTCTCTCCCTATTTATTCCAGCTCCCTCCCCCCATCCCCCTCTCTGATGAAGGGTCTAGGCCCGAAACGTCAGCTTTTGTGCTCCTGAGATGCTGCTTGGCCTGCTGTGTTCATCCAGCCTCACATTTTATTATCATAAAATTTGGGATGACAGTTAATCATGAGGAGGCAATGCTACTTACTTTAAGTACACACAAATGTAGGTGAAATTAGTAAGTTAAGAGGGACAATGTTTTAAAATGATTGACATAGTAAAAAACGAATGAGGAGACATTAGGAAGTAATGTTACCACTATGATCATTACTTTTAAATAGACCACCTCAAATTCAAGATTGACCAGGAACCGTTTCTGCACTGTTCGTGCACCAATATGCCCATTTCAGATCGAGCTGTCACTGATCATGCACATGACATAGTAACAGTCATTAAGGCTTGGGTATTTAGTGGTTTGATGCACAAGACAGGAAAAGAACTTCAGTCAACAGAACAGATCAAGAGACTTCTGCCCAGTCAACCAGTAGCAGAAACTGGCATCCCGGACTGAAAACCACTGTTTTTACTAAATATCATTTCTTTTATACTTGTTATGATAAATTTGTGATAACATGTTTATACCTGGAATTACGTTTTGTAACTACTCACCAGGATTATTAAACTTTAAATTAACTCTTTAAATACCCAGTCGATAATTGTATTTGACTTAAGCCTTACAATTAAAGTGCATGTGACAATCTTACAACCTACAGCATAGTTTATATGGGGTCAAGAAGTCATGAAGTTGGCAAATATCAGCTGGATGAAATTCTGCATCCTTGAATATGACTACAGTTCTCTTCTAGCATCATCAAGTTATCCAAACAGAATGGAGCCTGTGCAAATTATTTTTTGACTCTCTGCTGTGTCACTGCCACCTTTTCTCTGTAACAGATTATATTGTAGCTGTTGTGGAATCCTGATATTCTAATCAGAGTTTGTGATGGGTCACTTGATCTGTAGTCTTGTTGGATTTGCTTTGATTGGATTTTGAGGAGAAATATTAAATCTCTTCACAACTGTTGATACCTTTCTGAAGTACTATGCATCAGTTTTCACGCTGCAAGACACCAGCAGCATACCAGAACTTTAAGTGAATCAGAGGGCAGAAGTGAGTGTAGTGGCCAAGGAGAAGCGGCTGAGAAGCCTGAAAGGTCTGAAGGTGGATAAATCCCCCGAACCAGATGGGCTACACCTCAGTGTTCTGAAGAAGATAGCTGAGGAGATTGTAGGAGCATTGGAGTCAGAGAAGGTTCCAGAGGATGGAAAGCGGCTTATGTAACACCCTGTTTAAGAAGGGAGGGAGGTTGTAAATGGGAAATTATAGGCTCAGTCATTGGTAAGATTTTAGAGTCCATTATTAAGGATGAGATTGCAGGGTACTTGGAAGTCTGTGGTAAAATAGGACTGAGGCAGCACAGCTTTGTCAAGGGGAGGTCATGTGTGGCAAATCTGTTGGAATTCATTGAGCAGATAATGACCAAGTTAGACAAAGGAGACCCAGTGGATGTCATTTGATTTGGATTTCCAGAAAGCCTTTAACAAGGTACCATGCAGGAAGCTGTTAAAAAAGATAAGAGCCCATGGAGTTAGAGGCAAGGTACTGGCATGAATAGAGTATTAATCAACTGGCAGAAGGCAGAGAGTGGGATAAATTGTTCTTTTTTAGGATGACACCCAGTGACTAGTAGAGTTCTACAGGGATCTGTGTTGGGACCACTACTATCATGTAATATATTAACAGTCTAGATGAAAGAACTGAGAGCATTGTCGCTAAGTTTGTGGATGACACAAAGATAGATGGAGGGACATAAAGCATTCAGTAGGAACAAAGGCTGCAGAAGGACTCGGACAGTCTCAGAGAGTGGGCAAAGAAGTGGCAGAAGGAATACAATGTGGGAATGTGTGAGATTATGCACTTTGATAGGAAGAATAGAGACGTGGATTATTTTCCAAACAGGAAATGGCTTCGGAAATCTGAAGCTCAAAGAGACTTAGGAATCCTAGTTCTATTAAGGTTAATGTGCAGGTTCACTTGGCAGATAGGAAGGCAAATGCAATGTTAACATTCATTTCAAGAGGGCTAGAATACAAGAGCGGAGACGCACTGCTGAGGCTGTATAAGAAGGCTCTGGTCAGACTGCATGTGGAACATTGTGAGCAGTTTTGGGCATCGTATCTAGGAAAGGATGTGCTGGTGTTAGAGGGGGTCTAGGGGAGGTTTACAGGAATGATCATGGGAATTAGGGGCTTGTCAAATGAGAAATGGTTGAGGATTGAGAAGATTTTATTGAAACTTACAAAATATTGAGATGCCTGGACAGACCAGACATGGAGAAGATGTTTCCAATAGTAGGAGACTTAAGGACCTGAGGCCACAACCTCAGTGAAGTGACGATGCTTTAAAACTGAGATGAGGAGGAATTTCTTCAGGCAGAAGGTGGGGAATCTGTGGAACTCATTACCACCGAGGCTGTGGAGGTGAAGTCATTGAGTGTATTTATGACAGAGATGGATTCTTGATTAGTAACAGGATCAAAAGTTACAGGGAGAGGCCAACAGAATTCAGTTGAAACATATCAGCCATGATCTAATAGCAGAGCAAACTCAGTAGGCCAAATGATCAAAATCTGCTCCTTTGTCTTATGGTCTTGGTGGGTTTTTTTGACAGTGTCAATCTGTATTCCTTTGTTCAGATAGCTGCTGTCTGTGATGCGTTCTGACTGTAATGGTTCTTTTAGATTCTGCTGGTCATTTCAGTTCTCCGATGTCCCTGCAGTGTTCTTGTTGGGAGTTTTTAATCAAAGCTTGTGCGTGTGTTCCTCTGCTGATGACTGAGTGGCTGTTGTGGTGCAGATTATACAAGTAGAGGCATCGTTGGATCTGCCAGGCTTGATAATGCACCTGATATAATTAAGAAAAATTCCAGAAAGACAGAACATTTTTCACCAACTGATGCATCGGCTGTTCCTGATAGAAGTGAGCCGAAAAGAAAGTGCAGAGATTAAAGGGAAATCACTCCATCATTGTTATCTTTAGACTCCTACAGATGTATAAGCAATAAGTAATGGCTTAGGCTAAATAATATTTGCTCCATTTAACTTCCGTTCTTTAGATTGTGTCATAGCTGTTTTAGCTTTTCAACGTCAGTACTAGAGACACAGATAGGTAATATTTTCTTCCCCTCAAGATGACTTTTAAAGTTCACCAATCTCTGTTTGTAACCCCTGTTCATTAAGCTGATGCATATGTTCTGGGGTTCCTCTAATTGGATTTGAGGCTCACTAATTCAATAAGCTTTCCTGGCAGAAAGCAACCTGTCATCCTGTGCCTGCACTAATTCTTCACACTTCTTAAGCAGTTAATCAGCCATTTAATCACCAGTACTTAGAATGAGCTGTAAATACAAAACAGCTGTGGAGGTTGGATCAATTGGAATTTTCAATACTGTGATCGATACATTTCTGTAGGGTAGGACATCAAAGGATAGGGATTGAATATGTATAATTGAAGTTAAGGGCAGGCACACCAGGATAGAATTGATTAGTGGAACATCTTTCTGATCAATCCTGTTCCATGAGGGATGAATGGTCAATTCCTGTGTTTATGCTAACTTGCCATGAACAGGTCTGTTCCTAGCCTGTAGTTGCCAGACCACTGTTTGCAGAGTAGAACTGAACACTCTAGCAGACCTGGCAGTGACTGTTGGCAAAGAAACAATATATTTCAGGTATAAACCCTTCCTCAAAGAAGCTATTTGGTCCAATGCAAATTAGATGTACAAGTCTTTTACAAGTGTTATTGTTGCTGAAGTCAAGTAAAGGGAGTTACCACGAGCTACAAGTACAATTTATGATCTCCCAAGAGCCAACTTTTCATGTGATTTAGCCCAGCAAATAATGTGATGACATTGGACTGTGTGGAGCTGAAGGAGCCCTTTGTTGGCAGCTTTCACTGCACAGATTCGCTCTCCTGGATGCAGACTCCATATTTTGGCAACCCCTTTTTAATCCAAAACAATTTATAAAGAAATGCTCAAATGTCAATTGGGTGTGGTATAGAATTCCCTGCAAGCCAGCTGTAATCTTTCTGCTTTGCACCAACTGTGCTACATTCTCTTTTCAACTCAAAGGTGTGTCGAATGCTACAGTTTGGTCTGGAATGTACTAAAGTTCTGAACAGGGGCCACTTACGCTTCCATCAAAAACATTGTTACACTTGTTGACCTTAGTTCATAACCTTTGTACCATGCAGTATGTTCCATATCAGAATTCATTTTTAAACCAACCTGTTCAGAGACATGACTACACGCTGGAGCAGGTAGGATAGAACCTGGGTCTCCTACCTCAGAGACAGGCCACTACTGATGCGTCACAAGAGCCCTTGTTCCACGTCAGACAGTTGACTTTTCCTGAGTGACATTAGCTGCAGCCTCTGCGTGAATCTTAGCCTGCTTTTCTGCTCCAGGGTAGGTCACATACATGCCTATGGTTATCCATTCAGTCCAAAGTGCAATGGTTCCAACAGTGGTTTCTACAGCTGGTAAGTCAACATTAAATCATGTCAGTGATGCACAATGTTAATTGGTGATTAATATTCATCAAAACCAATGGCTTGACATGTTTCCCCTGTTGGGGCTGCCCATGGCTAAAGCAGTATAAAATGTCTGAAATGTGATCACAGATAGTGGGAACTGCAGATGCTGGAGAATCCAAGATGACAAAGTGTGAAGCTGGATGAACACAGCAGGCCAAACAGCATCTCAGGAGCACAAAAGCTTTTGTGCTCCTGAGATACTGCTTGGCCTGCTGTGTTCATCCAGCTTCACACTTTGTTATATAAAATGGCTGAAGGTGGTTTTTAGCTGATACAGTATCTTCCATAGTCTGATGTTTGAAATTCGACTATAAACTAGATAACGGAAGATGGGGATTTCATTTGAGGTCGGAGGTTCTAGAGCATTCTGAGATTAATAAGGAGGAGTTATGAGATGCTTTAGCAGGTATACTGGTGCATATATCCCCTGGGCGTGATGAAATCTAGCCCCTGGGCTGCTATGAGAGGCAAGGGAAGAGATTGCTGGACCCGGGCAGAGATATTCAATACTTCACTGGTTACTGCTGAAGTGCCAGATGACTGGAAGATAGCTAATGTGATCCCTTTGTTCAAGAAGGACAGCAGGGATAGACCACATAATTACAGACCAGTTAGTCTGATGTCTGTGGGAGAGAAATAATTCTGAAGAACAGGATTAATCAACGCTTAGAATGGCAAGCATTGGTCCTACAGTGTAGAAGCAGTCCATTTGGCCCATGAATTCCACACCGACCCTCTGAAGAGCATCCCACCCAGATCCAAACTCCTCCTATCCCTGTAACCCTGCATTTTCCTTGGCTAATGTGCCTAGCCTGCACATCCTTGTACACTATGGGCAATTTAGCATGGCCAATCCACATACCCTGCAAGAGTATAGAGCAAGACTGTAAGAAGAAACTAAAGCACCCAGAGGAAACTCATGCAGACACAGGGAGAATGTGCAAACTCCACAAATGCTTGAGGGTGGATTCAAGCCCAAGTCCCTACCACTGTGAGGCAGTAGTGCCAACCACTGAGCTTCCAAGCTGCCCCAGTAATCAGGAGATAGTCAGAGATAGTCAGCATGGATTTGTTAAATGGAGGTCCTGTCTGACAAATTTAATTGTGTTTCTGGAAAAGGTGATGAAATATATTGTTAAGAGTAGTGCAGCTGATGTGTTTTCCATGGACTTCAGTAAGGCCTTTGACAAGGTCCCACATAGAAGACTGGTCCAAAATGTAAGATGCGATAGGATCCAAGGAAAGTTGGCAAAATGGATACAAAATTAACTTGCAAATAGGAAGCAAAGGTGATGGTGGAGGGATGTTTCTGCAATTGGAAGCCTGTGACCAGCAGCGTACCATGGGTATCAGTGTTAGGACCCTTGCTATTTGTTATATACGTTATCAACCTGGTTATGAATATATAAGGTATAATTAGTAATCTTGCAAGTGACATGAAAATTAGCGAGGAGGATGGTGTCAGGCTACAGTCTGATGTTGATCTGCTGGTAAATTGGGCAGAGCAATGGCAAGTAGAATTTAGTCTAGATAAGTGTGAGGAGGTCTGCTAAAAGAAGGATATACACAATGAATGGTAGGTCCCTAGGGAGCACTGAGGAACAATGCGACCTTAGTGTCCAAGTCCAAAGATCCCTGAAGGGGTCAGCACAGGTAGACAGTGTGGTGCAAAAGGCATACGGGTCTTCATTAGCTAGAGCACAGATAGAGGAGCAAGGGAGTGTCTTACAACTTTATAAATTATTGGCTAGACCAAAGATGGCATACTTTTGTGCAAAGTCATAGTAGGCTATGGACTAAGTGCAGGTAAGTGGGATTAGTTTAGTTTGGTGTTTGTTGGCCTATATAGACAGACATGGTGGTCTGAAAGGCCTGTTTCTATTCTGTATGACTCTATATGCAAGGTAACTGGATTAAGATAACTCACAATAGACATTGCTGAACAGAAGCAAATGCACCCGCTGTTTAGAGACAGTTTGACAAGACACATCTTTGAGAAGTGCTGATAGAAGGCTCTGTACCAAGCTGGGCCAAAGTCTGGCAATCATTACAGTATAGAAGAGAAGGGTCTCATCCATATCAGTAGCCACCTACCATATAATAAAATGGAGATTTTAAGTATACAGGCATTAACTGCATTCCTCTGGACACTCGATCTAAAGTAGATGGAAGAGGCCCCTTCTTATCAGCAAGAGAGTGCTATATAACAATGCAGGAGCTAAGCCTGGAGTACAGTTGATTGAAATAGGTTGAAAAAGCCCAAGGATAATTATAAGCAGCCTGGGAAACATCATGTGATCATGGAAACCCTAAAGCTATCCATGGTCTGATTGTGCATTCACATGATTCACCTGTCTGATGTGCATATAATCAATTAATAACAGTGGTTTCTAACAGCCAAGACACTAAAAGCAAATCTATAACAAGTGTATGTTTCCCTTTAGAGATAAAAAAACCTGCAGATGCTGGAATCCAAGGTAGACAAACAGGAGGCTGGAAGAACACAGCAGGCCAAGCAGTATCTGGAAGAAAGGTGAAGTCAGTGTTTTGGGATTACTCTTCTACCTGAAACGTTGACTGCTTCCTTCCTGCAGATACTGCCTGGCCTGCTGTGTTCTTCCAGCCTCTGCTTTGCATGTTTCCCTTTGTTCAGTGCAGAAGTCCCTGGACTGCCCAAAGGCTTTCTCCCCACTGGTGTAAAACAATAAACTCCAGATGCTTGAAGTAGACGAGGGAGTTGAGTGATTCATTCAGTTATTCCACACCAAATAAGTAAAAGGGTGTCTAACTTCTGAAGAGCTATTACATGAAACAGTTTGAAGCTTACATCCTTTGAGTGTATGGATTCTTGACTCATACGTTTTAACCCTTCATGGTTCAGTTGGGTCATAACGCCAAGTTTGGCACACTACATAATAGCTTCGCACATTTCTTGTTGCATTCAAAAGGAAGGGCTCAATAGAAACACAGGAATGTGTGGAAGGAATACAACTGAAACATTATGAAGAGTGATTAAACTATGTGGCAACCATTGTTAAAGTGCATGATTTTGAGAGTCATTATCTTTTGTTTTCTGCCTTAACACATTGTACAATGTTACATGATTGAGCGTGATTTATGGTTTGTGTCCAAGAGTTTGCTGCATCTGTGCTTCTTCCTTTGTTGAAAACCGAAGATTTGCACAGCTGAGGAAAGGGATTAGCAGTTCATGTGTTTGAACCAAGCGCAAGTCCTATTGAGCTGGGTGTGGCCGAAGCTGGAGCCCTTGCTGGGATTTCCTATACAGATATGGGCAGTGAGTTAAAAATAACATTTGTCATCTTAGAAAAACAAACAAGTTAGTCTGGCTCAGCAAGCACACTACAATATAGGTCCTGACAGTCCACAGCTCATTTCATCATGCAAAAACTGAAACTACTGGAGAAACTCAGCAGGTCTGGCAGCATTTGTGGGCAGAAAACAGAGCTAAAAACTTTGAGCCTTCCGGCTTTTCGTCAGAAGAGAGCAGCTCAGAAAAAGTGGCACTTATGAGGAAGATGGGGTTTGGGGAGAAATATGTCGATAGGTGCAGATGGAGCACAGAGCGGGAGCTGGGGGTATGAAGGGGATAGGTAAGTAAAGTATTTTTGACAGTAAGCAAGGACAGAAGACAAGCTGAATAAGGAGCTAATGAAGACTAAGATTAGGAGAGAATGAGTAGGCTATGCTGAAGCAACTCATAAATGTATCTCAGAGATAGTAACAGCTGCCGATGCTGGAGTCAGAGGTAACACAGCGTGGAGCTGGATGAACACAGCAGGCCAGGCAGCATCAGAGGAGCAGGAAAGCTGATGTTTCGGGAGAAGGGTCCTGAACTGAAATGTCAGCTTTCCTGTTTCAGATGCTGCCCGGCCTGCTGTGTTCTTCCAGCTCCACACTGTGTTACTTCATAAATGTATAATAGGACTAATACTGGCACTGTGTCTTAGAGGCAAGTCCTCTACCCACTAACTCCCTGTAAGTTGATCGGAAAACATAGGGCCAGCTCATGTAAAAGCCATTGTTACCTCGTTGGTGCCATTTTCGTGCAATCTGAATGGAGCTATATTGGAAGTGGTGGAAGTTTGTGCATTTGATCTTTAAGACTGAAATGATTGGAGAGTATAACAGGCTGGAGGAGCTCAGATTACACCTAGATAGATAGGTCTCAGGGTCAATTTAAGCTTGAATTTAAATGAGCTGCCAATACCTTTCCTCAGCTGCAAAAATCTTCTGTTCTCAGCACTGGAAGGCATAGATAGACCAAACTCTCACAAGGTAAAGTATTTTTGACAGTAAGCAAGGACAGAAGACAAGCTGAATAAGGAGCTAATGAAGACTAAGATTAGGAAAGAATGAGTAGGCTATGCTGAAGCAACTCATAAATGTATCTCGGAGATAGTAAGAACTGCCGATGCTGGAGTCAGAGGTAACACAGCGTGGAGCTGGATGAACACAGCAGGCCAGGCAGCATCAGACAACGGTAAATCACCTGAACTTGGTACAACTGGTGAAGGCAGAAAACAAAAGTTACTCACACAAAGTCACACACTTTAACAAGGGATGCCACATAATTTAATCAGTCATCATAAGGCAAGACTCTGATAACTATTGGTTACATGCAGAAAAGCATTTGATGCTTTTTAAAATGTAATTTCATACAGAGGATGTAGCAGTGGCATTTTAAACAAAAAATGGCTGAGAACATTGGAAGGAACCAAAGCAAAACACACAAGACCCAACCAACCTGGACAAACATAGTCATGGGGCAAGAGAGAGAGACTCCTGGATGCCGAGCAGAGGAAGCTCAGAAAAAGATGTCATGGATCACGTGGGGCGGAGATAAGTGTCACCTGATTTCCACCTTGCTCATAAGCGGGACTCCAATCAGTGCCAGAAAAAGTTCAGTGGCCTGACAAAAGCAAGCAAACATCACTTCCCTTTTCCTTTTCTAGGCAACATGTTAAGATTCTGAAATTAATAGAATTACTGGGGTCAAGGGGTGCACTAACTTTAGACAACACACGTTGTCATTTGCCGGTCACATTAATTACTCACAAGAACAAGCATCAAACCACTTCCTAATCTATTAAGGGAGTAAAATTACCCTTCTCAATGTCACAAATCTGATTTAGATGTATGACGATGCATCGTTTGTCAACTGTTATCATTGTAACTCCTTGAAGAAATTGGCATTTTCAGGTTTTTGGAAAGGCAAATCAGGGCAGGACTTACATACTTAATGGTAAGGTCCTGGGGAGTGTTGCTGAACAAAGAGACCTTGGAATACAGGATCATAGTTCCTTCAAAGCACAGTCACAGGTAGACATGATAGTGAAGAAGGTGTTTGGAATGCTTGTCTTCATTGGTCAGTACATTGAGTATAGGAGTGCGAGGTCATGTTGAGGTTGTACAGGACATTGGTTAGGCTACTTTTGGAATACTGTGTGAAATTCTGGTCTCTCTGCTATAGGAAGAGTGTTGTGAAACTTAAAAGGGTTCAGAAAAGATTTACAAAGACGCTGCCAAGATTGGAGGGTTTGAGCTATAGGGAGAGGCTGAATAGACTGGGGCTATTTTCTCTGGACCATCGGAGGCTGAGAGGTGACCTTATAGTAGTTTATAAAGTCATAAGGGGCATGGATAAGATAAATAGACAAGGTCTTTTCTCTGGGGTAGAAGAATCCAAAACTATGACATTGGTTTAAGGGGAGTGGGGGGAAGATTTAAAAGAGACTTGAGGGGTAACTCCTTCACATGGGAGGGTGGTGCGTGTGTGGAGAGAGCTAACAGGAAGTGGTGGAGTTACAGTTACAACATTTAAAAGGCATTTGGATGAGAAAATGAATAGGAAGGTTTTAGAGGGATATCAGTCAAATGGTGGCAAATGTGACTAGATTAATTTAGAATATCTGGTTGGCATGGACAAGTTGGATTGAAGGGACTGTTTCTATGCTATACAGCTCTCTGACTGTATGACTCTATGATTTCTAGGGATGAAGACATCATGGCAACTTCCAGCAAAACCTGGCTGTGATGTGAAGGATACTTTGTCATGTGCCTCACTCAATCTGAGCATTCAACAGGTCCAATGCATTGACTGTTAGAATCTGAAACAATGTGGGAACATTGCCTATTGCTTTTACTCTTTCTGGGAACCAGAGATGTGTTATGATTTACCAAGGTGTGGAGCTGGATGAACACAGCAGGCTAAACAGCATCAGAGGAGCAGGAAAGCTGATGTTTCAGGTTGAGCCCCTTCTTCAGAAATGGGGAGGGGAAGGGGATTCTGAAATAAATAGGGAGAGAGTGGGAGGCGGATTGAAGATGGATAAAGGAGAAAATAGGTGGAGAGGAGACAGACAAGTTAAAGAGGCGGGGTTGGAGCCAGTAAAGGGTGAATGTAGGTGGGGAGTTAGGGACGGGATAGGTCAGTCCAGGGAGGATGGACTGGTCAAGGAGGCGGGATGAGGAAGTAGGTAGGAGATGGGGGTGGGGCTTGAGGTGGGAGGAATGGTTAGGGAGGCGGGGACGAACTGGACTGGTTTTGGGATGAGGTCAGGGGCGGGGAGATTTTGAAGTTTGTGAAGCCCACATTGATACCCTTGGGATGCAGAGTTCCCAAGTGAAATATGAAATGCTGTTCTTGCAGCTTTGTCCAAGGAATGGGAGGGGGAGATGAAATGGTTCGCGACTGGGAGGTATAGCTGCTTGTTGCGAACCGAGTGTCGGTGTTCTGCAAAGCAGTCCCCAAGCTTGGTTTCCCCGATGTAGAGGAGGCCACAACGGGAACAACGGATACAGTTTATCTTCACCTTGATTGGCTCCATCCCCGCCTCTTTGACCTGCCTGTCTCCTCTCCATCTATCTTCTCCTTTATCCACCTTCTATCCGCCTCCCCCCATCTCTATTTATTTCAGAATCCCTTATCCCTCCCCCATTTCCGAAGAAGGGTCTCGACTCGAAATGTCAGCTTTCCTGCTCCTCTGCTGCTTGGCCTGCTGTGTTAATCCAGCTCTACGCCTTGTTATCTCAGAGTCTCTAGCATCGGCAGTTCCTACTATCCATGTGTTATGATTTGATGGTTTTTCCATTTTGCTACTTAATGTGATATTAAATGGGATGAGCTGTACAGTTCCTTTTACAGTTCATCCAGCCAGCCCGGTTAATGTTAGTCAGATCCGTTATGGCTGCATGAAATGAAAAGTTGGGTGCAGTTGCCACTTTCACAGCCTTAGGCAGAGCTGACTGGTCAGATGTTCTGGGCAGTAAATCTTGCTGGCACAGCTCTGCTGATGCTAGTTTAGTGAAGCACACTTTTATCATGCAGATATTCTCATTGTGATTATTTTCAGCAAAGCTATACGTTGATACTGGAGAGCGAAGGCCATTCAGCCCAGGATGCCCGTACAGGTTCTCTTGACATGAACCAATAGGAACCCCTTAAGATTTTCTTTTTTGCTGACACATAGCTTAATGTATTCAAAGTGGTGAGAAATCAGATTAGCTTTAAGGCTACAACAGATTTCTGTTTTGTTTTATTCATTCATGTGATAGTGGCATCTCAGCTTAGGCCATTGTTTGTATTTTCCTTAAGTTAACCTGTTCTGGCGTCATTACTTAGCTCTGGAGCAGGTGAGATTTGAATCTGGGTTTCCAGATTTCTGTTGTTTAAGGTAATGGTTCTGAAAGGATTAAAGTTAAGGTCCACTCAATCTGAGGATGTCACTTTTTTTTAGGTGGAGAAGGACTAGTCCAGCCTAAGATCCTGACAGAGACAAATGTGTCACCTCTGGCTCTTGATAGTCTCTGTAATTGTGCTTAAATAGGCCAATGTAACTTATAACTACTGTTATCATGCAGCAAGCTGTATCTTGTGTGTGAAATAAGTGCCTCTACTTGTTCAGATTGAATTATCCTTCAGCACCTGCTGAGTAGACGGGCCTTTTGACTCAGCACAATAAAGAGGTTTAGTGGGAGCACTCTACTTCCCATTGACTGGTACTGCAACACATGACCATTTCTTACCTGATAATACACACAACTCCTCTTCAGTAGTATGAAATTAATCACGGAATCGCAAAATGGTCTCAGCACAGGAGGAGGTCATTCAGCCCAACAGATCCACGCTGACCTTCAGAAATTAACCTTGTACTGCTGCTCTGTCTTATCTCTGTAATTGCAAATGTTTCTTTTCCACTTCTGTTTTAAAAGCCTCAATTAGCCTTGCCTCTAATCACACTATCTGGCAGTACATGCCAGATCCTCACCATGCATTGTGAGGAAAATACTCTTTTATCTTAAATCTACAAACTTTGGTTCTTGATCTTCCAACCAAAGGGAGCAGTTTCTTCCTGTCCACTTAGATCAGTCCCCCTCATGACTTAGAACAACTTTAGCAACTCTCTTTTCTCTGCAAGAAGAACAGCCCCAAATTATTCAGTCTTTTTATGTAGCTGAAGTTCCTCAACCTTGGAAACATTATGGTGAATCTTTTTTGTGCCCTCTATAATGCTTTTACCTCCTTCCTAAAATGGGATGATCAAAATGTATAGCATGCGGATAATAGATACAAAAGGAAAATGCATCTCATTCTCTTTCTATAAAATTACTTCCAACACATCGTTCCTCCCTACCCTGCCACACCCTGTTCACTGTCACTTAGGGAGTTCTCAGGGGACATCATTTTCTTCTGCTTCCAAGCTAATTCAAATCCTCTGAACATCGTCGGTTAAAAGTTGCTGTTTCTTATGTAACTAACGATGACAGTGAAAGTATTCTTTGGAACAATCACATTGATTCCACAATGCTTTGGGGTACCTTAAGAATGTGGCAAAGGGGGAGAGAAATGCTCTTCCCCTTGTAAATTCTGTTCACGTATCTTCCTGAGTAAATTTGAGTTGTTAAATTTGCAGACTTTAGGTTGCGTGCAACTTTTCAGGCTTTCCGAATCGAGGATTATTTGCTCATTACCTCTGAATGATGCCATTCTTTAGGCTGTACTCTCCTTGGCTAATAGTCCTTTCTGTTTCCTTTAGATTGTGTCCTGATGCAGACATTTGGAACATCATTTTCCACCCCAGCAGCCAGAGGTAATCTTGGAATGAGTTTTAATTGGAGTCACATGGATCATTTCCCTACTCATTCTGCTCATTAATGGTGGTTGGTCTTGACTTTATCTGAATGAAGTTGGATGTCTTATTTCTTTTTCCTTCACTGGCAGAAATATGGCTCTGGCAGCAGATTTTCTTTCAGCTCTGTCACATGGAGCATGAGGGAATAGATTTTTGTTTCTTCTCAGATCTGGTCAAAAATCTGTTCGCCTGACATTTCTCTCCCACAGCTTTGATTAGTGTGTCTTGAAGAGGAGAGAAAAGTGAAGTGAAATCAAATGCCGTCACCTTCCTATCTACTGCTTACAACTGATGTATCATTTGCTTTGATCCTTGGGCAAGCAGAAATTAAAGATATATCGGGAACGTTTGTATTATAGCAGCTGGCAGTAGTGCATTTTGTTTGCGATAACACTGGAAGTAGACACCTATCTTTGTACAAATCCCAGCAACCATCTGTCTGCTTTCTGCTCCACACCAGTGCTGCTGCCAGGATTGTAGTGTTTAGTCAGAGTAGGAGTCAGAACCGAGAAAAAGGCATGGGAGATTGGGTTATGGCCTTTCTTAATCAAGGCAGAGCTAGGATAATTGACAGCTATTGAAAAACAACAGGGGCAAGGCAGATGGAATATAAATAGAGGGAAGATCAGAGAAACACACACAGTAAACAGTGGAACAGATGGCAGTGACAACAACTAAATGAGGAGAGAAAATAGCAAGAGAGACTCAGGAGAAAATAAATAAAAGAGTGAAGTGGCATTTAAGAGTACATGGTGGAGGCGAGCCAGGATTTGGAATGATGGCAAGAAGACTGAAGACAGGCTCCTCTGAAACAGGACAGACGAAAACAAAATGATCATCCAACCAAGCAGCAGCAGGTCATTTAGCCCTTTGAGAATACTCCACCATTTACAACATCCTGGCGATCTGGTTGACAATTCCAGTCCACAGTCCTGCCTAGCTCTCATTGGCTCCCACCTTACTCTTTTGCCCCCCACCCCCAACCCCGCTAACCTCCTGGCCCTTGCCAATAATCGATCCACTTCAGCCTTAAAAATACTCAACGACTGTTTCTATTGCCTTCTCAGGAAAAAAAATGTTCCAAAGATTCAGATCCATTTGTGAGAAGAAAAATTCTCCAGATCCCTCTTTTAAATGGGGACCCGAATTTATAAATCTTGATCCTGAAGTCTAGATTCTCCGTAAGATTAAACATGCTCTACACATCTACCCTGCCATGAGATAACCCACTGATTCTAGGCAAGAATCTTGTACTTCTGCTCCTACCCCTTATGGTTTTCTGGCCTTGCATTATAGAATATTGTCGTGCAGGAAAGAAGCTAGCTTACACATTTTGTCCGTGTCAACTCTTTAAATGCATTCCCCAGTTTACGCTCACTCTAACGTTCTTCCCCCCACTGTGATTTTTTCCTTTTCAGTCCCTTTTGAAAGTTACTGTTGAACATGCTTCCACCATCCTTCCAGGCAGTGTATTTCAAATCAGAATAGCTTCCCTGTGATAAGCAATTCTCTACATCTCTGCTCTGGAAAACACCAGCACTAGACACAATATGCAAAGTGTTATATTAACAATCTTGATACAACAATACATTTATAGAAAATAATATCGAAACGATACCTGTGGAGAAACACTAACCAAAATAACCAAATTTACTGAATTACCCTGAACAGAGAGGTTATCAATGAAAAGCCACCTTTTGTAGGTTTTTCTTTTAATGTGAATCAGAACCAATAAAACTATACATGAATTAATAGACAAATTATAATTTTAAATAAAGAAGTTAAGTTACACTTTACATGTTCACACAACAATATGAATTGTTGTTATTACACTGCCGTAAGTAACTCCATGACTCCCCACACAGAGGTGGTACCATGTGCACCCTCACAGACTTTACAACTTGGCCTCTGGAACAAAGGATCTTTCACTCTCACTAAGTCAATGTATCCCTCAAGTTACACTTACCGTCTAGGTTGCTCAGATACAGTGAACACTGACTAATCACACATCAATTACAACATTTAAAAGGCAGTTGGTATATGGATGGCGAGGATTTAGGAGGATATGTAGCAAATGCTGGCAAATGAGACTAGATTAATTTAGGCACAGATGAGTTGCAGTGAAGGGCCTGTTTTGATGGTGTACATCTCTATGACTCTATCTGTGAAATTTCTCTCAATATCAGTCCTGATGGCACCACTTTCCAGAATTTCTTTAACTGACCGGCCAAAATACCTGGGTTCACAACTTCGTCTGCTGATATAACCTCTTAAACTTTTTGCATACTTGAACAATCATTCCATGTTTAAGATTTGTCCATTTTTGGCCTGGTTGTATATTGCTTCCCCAAAAGCTTTCTGTAATCTACTTTTATTCTCATTGCCCTTTTTTACAGCAAACATGGGTTACTCCTAAGTGTACTCAACATTTGACAGTTATGTCCCCCCATAGCACCTTTGTGTGTCTGCCTCTGTGTGATGATTGCCTTCTTCCCTTATGCCTGACAGCTATGTGGATTTTAATCTAAACTTCCTTCTGTTGGTCCAGCTTTCAGGTCTCAAGGCAGTCATATGGTACAGTCTTTCCCTCTTAACCAAGAAGATTACAATTGATCCCTTTACAATTGATCAAACTTTTAAAAGTTATTTTCAAACATTTTTAAAAACTATTATAGATTCCACAACATATTAAACACATCAGCAGTTTCCTTGCTCTCTTGCTTCCTGGTCAAATGTTGTCAAAATAATGATTTGACAGTTTATAGTAAAATACCTTTGAATAGAAATTAAGCCTTTACTGTGCAATATTGACATTAGGCAATTATTATAAAACTTTGAGATGGTAGTTGGCCTTATCTCACATTGGAAACCGTGCAAAAGTTTAGCTGGCGTGCTTCATCATTCGGAAACAAAGTATTGCCATTGTGCATCTTGATCATTGTCATAACAATATTCAAACCTCCAAAATAGATTGCATTTTCAATTGTGATTTTTGGAGTGTAGCAGACTTAAGAATAGCATTTTAAATGTTAATATATGATTGTGTATAGAATTGCGAAATTAACCAGGCACCCCCTTCATCAGATACATTGATATGTTTCAAGACAGACTAGAAAAATTGCAGAAGAGAGTTTAGGGCATGTAGCTTCAGTCATGCATGAGTGTCCAAGTTAATATCTGATTTATTAAGCTCCCTGTTTGAAGATTCTTCCATTCTGAATCTTCACCCTGGTCTGTCTTGCTGCTGTGTTTCTATATGTGTTTGCACTTAAACACGTCTCTGGTGTACCCATGTTGTTACTGTCGGTGTGCTGCACTTGCTTTTTGTTTGCTTGTGCCCCAATGTAGCCTCTTCTTACGTCTTTGGATTGTGTCAGTGGTGAGTTTGGTGTCCTTTTGCACTTCATGCTTAGCAAATATCTTGCAAGGTGAAACAGGTGCAACAAACTGTGCTTTCCAACAAGATACTCACTTACTGTGTCCTGGCTGCTGCATCAATACAGGTCAATGCACTTAATGCTTACTGATGATGTTCACCAAAAAGGCTTCCACAGCACCCACCGATGAACTGATCAATTGATTATTGTGGCTGTTGCCTGTAAGTCAACAAGTCTAGGTTGTGAGTTCTAAAGTTCACTTTTACAGAAGCTGATCTTCCAGCATTTCTCATGGCTTAGCTCTGACCCCTTTAGATAGAACAGGAGTGTTGATCTCTTGTTTCAGATTGCTATCCTTATTTTAACCATTTGTTAATGCAGTTCTAGTGGCTAAGAGTAAAAGCCATAGCTCCGTCCTTTGTTGAAAAAGCCTCAATTTAGATAATATATCTGTGGCCTCCTAATCCATGTTTGGGAATTTGGTAGTCATCTTCCGGATATCTCCTGTTTCTTTCTTTGAAATGTTGTTGTGTCGGCATGTTTATAGTAGCCAAAATATGAGGCTATTATGTGTGGAGATTCAGTAATGTAGCTGCTGAGCTTTTTTTCGCTTTTTACTTATTTATTCCCTGTATTGTTCTCAGCTGTGGCACAAGTTTTTATGTAGGTTTGCACAGGAATAGCAGGTTGTCTTGACGGTCCTACATCTCAATTTGAAACTGACTGACTGCTTTCATGGGCCACTGAAGGCTGCATTGGGCAGATTTTGATAGAAAATTAAGAACTTCTTGTTCTAAATGATGTACATCACTTGCTCCACTCAAATGCGCAGAGCATAACTTTATCACAATGAACTTGACAACTCGCCTACCATCACAGATTTAATGAGAGCATGGCTGCAGTATTTCTTCCTTTCCTTGCTACTTGTTCGTTTTTCAAAACCAATACTTTTTTTCTTGGAATAGTACTGATACCTTTAGTTGTAAACAAACAAATCTGAAGTTTTGATATAATAACAGCTTGTCCATTATAATACCACAGTCTTTTTAATATTTGCTTTCTGCAAACATATCCATGGAACGTAGTTTAAACCCTCATACCTGTGGAAGTTATTTTTTTCCTCATTCCTGTTGTCATTATTCATTTGATATTACTTGTTTTCCTTTTTTCAGTTTCCTTCCTTGTTTCTTTAATTCATCTGTGCTTCCTGCAGGTTTTTCTTTGTTTATATGACTACTGGCTTTCATTTCCTCTCTCTCCCTCTGTCACTTCCAGTGCTTCAATTAATGCATTTAGATTTCTGTGTTCTCACACAGTTGCCGTCAGTTTAAAATAAAAAAGATAATGACTATATTAAATGACACAACAGGAATTTATACAAATAAACTAACGTTTTAAAATAGGAGTGTAAGGAAATTAAACCCATGTGCCTGTTATTTTGCTTCTGGTGTGGTATCTATCTCATTTGCACCCTCTCCAATATATCCTTAAAGAAACACTAAATTCTTGTTTGTTCTGTTCCTTCCTTATTTTATTTCCTAATTAATCTTCTCCTGTCTTTGCTCATTAACTTGAGATCCTTGAAGTTTTCTTTGACACAAGGCCTGCACGTTAAACAGAAGAGCAATCTTATACACTTAACAGATTGCCATAGGAATACATGGGAGTGAAGTTTGAAATTAAAGAAAAAAAACAAAATGCAAACATCTTGAACATATAACATTTAAAAAGAGAAAGTTTTTGAATAGTACCATTTTATGATCTCTCAATGTTCTGAAGTACTTTGTAGTTAGTGAAATACTGTTGATTGTTGCAGTGTAGGGAATGTAATGATTAATTTACATGCAGCAAGGTTCTGCAAATAACAATGTGATAACGTCCATGTATATTCTTTCTTTTAATGATGGTGACTGAGGTATAAATATTGTTCAAAACATTGGGGAGAACTTTCTGTTATGTCTCAAACAGTACCATGGAAGAGTTCATATCTATCTCACTTCCACATATCATCCGGTTTCACTAACAGTGCTAAACCCCAGAGCACTACTCTGGCGAATCAGCCTGGTAATCTTTCTGCTGAAATTAGACAGGACTCTATCCGGTTATCAGATGCTCCCTGTGCCTCAGATATATAAGTAAGAAATGTCTTGGACTTGTTTGTTGGATAGAGTCAAACACCAATGTTCATTTGCTTCTTCATAAGCTACTGTAGAAACCAAACTGCTTCAGTGAATATATGTGTATATAAAGACACTTTATTAATAAAGTATATTGCTTGACATTTAAAAAAATTCAGCCTGGTTCATGTGTTTAAGCTTCTGGAGTGGGATGCAATCAATTGAGCCAAAGCTGATATATGAAATAGTATATGGATTTTATGTAATCCCCATAAAGGTTTCCACTTCAGTATTACAGTAAAATTAGTATGAAAATAAGGATTCAGCTTCGCAATCACTGTAAGAATGCATTGGAATAGTGGCCACGTGTTTCACACCTGAATAGCAGATCCTAGACTCCAGTGACTTGGGCCAAAGGTACAAATTAGTGGGTTGAGACAAAAGATTGGTGATTGAACTTCTGGTACAAGAATTTTACGAATCAATAATCAAGTGGATTTGAAATTATAGAAATTAAGACTTTTGATTTGACAGCCCATCTGTTTCGCTGTAGTTAGTCAGTTACAAGAAGTCAGGGTATAGAATTGAGGATGGAAGAGTTGAGCTAAATCAGTATTTCAGACTGAAAATAAAGTTGGATGTGTTTTGACTTGATGGCATGTAAATTCAGCCTTAGTAATGTGGAGCAGCAAACAAAACTTTATAATTTTCTGTTTAATATATATCT
Organism: Stegostoma tigrinum; assembly: GCF_030684315.1. Taxonomy (NCBI): domain Eukaryota; kingdom Metazoa; phylum Chordata; class Chondrichthyes; order Orectolobiformes; family Stegostomatidae; genus Stegostoma; species Stegostoma tigrinum. The sequence goes on from NC_081382.1 coordinate 24,840,567, forward strand.
ATTCATGGAGTTCCAAATGAAGCTTGTAACAGTAACCATAGAAATATTATGCATTAAATACTTAGCTGTGCAATGTTGCATAGCAACAAAACTTTACCAATCTGCTCTGGAGCTCCAACAAGGTTTGCTTATCTCATTTAGCACAAAAATAATGTAATAATTCTCAGTTGATGTAGATTAAGGAGATGGCCCTTAGAATAACTTCACCCATCAATGCCACAAACATCAACCTTCTTTTCATCAACTGGTGGCAGCCCTGAACTCTCCACAAGGAAACCACAGCATCTCAACATGAATTGATGTCAGAAAAACGAATAAGGTAAATTCAGCAGACCATACTATCACCATGGAAACTACAACTTCGGTCTTCTCTCTTAGTTTTATAACATTTTGCTGTTAAAACCAAATAAAATTATATTTCATTATTCCACATTTGAGTTTGTAATGTTTGTGTATGAATAGAATATCAGACCATTAACAGTTTTGTCAATTTTCAATCACTTATGATAATGCTGAGGTTCCAAGATGGTGGCACATGAAGCAGGGCCACGTGCGGGCTGTTGCTGGCATTCATTTGTTCTCCTCTGCTTTCTTTATCTTTTTTCTTTCTTTTTACTTCTGCTCTTCTACTTTCCTTTCTTTCATTTATTTCTCTTTCCTTTTGGAGCTTTCTCTCATGGGTCGGATGGCTGCACTGGCACAGCAGTGAGAGTGGGCCGGTCGCACAATGGTGCGGCTGTTCAAGGCTATTGGAGTTGGCAATGGCAGCAAGGATGTCCTCCCGGCATTCGGGGCAGGAGGCAGCAGCAGCGGCAAATCTCCACCAGTGATTGGAGGTGGCGCATCTCAGAGGAGGACGGCTGGAGCAGGTCTCTGGGCGAGGCGGCGTTGGTCAGGCAGGGCGGCAAACCCGGAGGCTCCTGGACACAGAAGCACCAGAGTGGGGACTCCTGGCATTGGCAAGATGGCAATCACAGCAGGTACTCCTGGCATCGTCAAGATTTTAGCAGAGCTGGGGATTCCTGGTTGCGAGGCATGTAGGAGTTCAGTACAGGACCAGGAATCAGTGAGGTGGGCCCAGCAGCACAAGGATGGCACCTGAACAGTGACAACCCCTATGTTAGATAACAAGGTATAGAGCTGGATGAACACAACAGCCAAGCAGCATCTTAGGAGCAGGAACGCTGACGTTTCAGGTGGAGATCCTTCATCAGAAAATCAGAAAATATTCTGATAAAGGGTCTAGGCCTGAAACGTCAGCTTTCCTGCTCACAAGATGCTGCTTGGCCTGCTGTGTTCATCCAGCTCCATACCTTGTTATCTCGGATTCTCCAGCATCTGCAGTTCCCATTATCTCTGATACAACTCCTATGTTGTTGGGTTTGACACAGGCAGTGAAGAAGGGGAAGTGACGCAGAATTATTTTGAGCCAGTTCAGTGCTCAGCGCTCTCTTTCAGATATATCTTTTTATTCTTCAACTGTTCAAAAAGGCACTGGATTGTGGCAACAGTTGAAGCTTTTCACTATATTTTACTATATTATTCACTGTAAAATACAAGTGACAATCATTCAACTTCTACTTATCATCCACTTATGACTATTGCTTAATGTAAATTATGAATTTCCTGTCCTTGTAACATAAATCTATAGGTGTTCAGTTACTGATTTAATGTGGCCTCTTCATTTGGAGCAAATGGAAATAAAAGTTGATTATGTAGGTGAACCTAATTGCTTGACTGATTTGGTTTCATTTATATTGTATTCATTGTGGAGATTCTATCCAAACGGAGATGTGCATTATCTCAGGATTTCAAAATAAGTTTGCAGTGCTTTTAGCATACAAATGCTTTGCATATAGGTTTAAGGAAATGAATACTCCAGCAGGAATGCAGAGATTTCAGGAAAGATTCAAAAGTCAATCAACAAGAATGTGATTGAGAAGGTTTTGAAAGGCAGAAATGTATAGTTGAATTCGTGCTCACTCTAACTGCACTGAGTATGCCATTGCAATGTACCGTTGTGAAATTTCTTTCAGTGGTAGGTTTCAACTTCATAGAAAATGGATTAATTTTATTTGTTCCTCTGACACTTCTGTTGGATTGTTCTGCCGTTGAAAGGTGAGAGATATTCACATCCAACAGTTCAACCAGTAAAATTCTTTCTGTTCTGTCCTGACTCTGTAAATCTTTTGGTTTCTGTCAAATGCTGCCTTTGTAAGTAAAATTAATTACGGTTAGCAAAATATGTCCATTTTCGTACTGTGCATTTTATAGTGATTGTGAGAGCTTTGGTGAGTGAGTCCTTGTAATCCTTACAGACAGAAGAAAGAGGGAGAGGAATATTACATTTTGATATCTTGCCTGGAAAAGTAAATAAATAACTCAGATGTCTGGATGAATGAGTAGTACTGCTTTAAATTGTTTGAAACATGTAGCCGACAATTACTGTGTCGTTGTGGGTTAACGGAAACCCAGAGAAATGGAGAATCTCAGCCCTCAATTAAAGTTTGAATATGTGTCTTCTTATACAGTTCCTGGAACATTAATGAAAACACAAATAATGTGAAACTCCAATGAGGGAAAGAATGAATCTGATGGTTTTCATGTGTTTGCTGCCAGAGAACTTGCCTGAAACTATAAAATAAAGTTTTACAAGATATCCCGCAGCAATGATAAAGTTAGAAATGTCAATTAAACTGAGAATCATTTTCAATGCTGGAGTGACATGGTGCAATTTCTTCAGGAATTATCATGCTGAGCTGTCCAACTGCAATTCCCATAAATTTATGACTGCTGAACTTTTGCCACATTCACTTGAATCTGCTGTCTCATCCCCTTGTTATTTCCAACCATTGTTTCTTCTGACTGGCACTAGGCTGGCTATGCTCCTTTATGTTGTCGCATAGAGAACTTAAGCTGGCATTATACCAGATTGTGAACTCTGCCTGAGTCAGTTCAGAGTGTAAATATTTCACACCATTTGAGAGAAATAGTTATTCGAATGCAGACTGAAAGGAAAGGAAATGAGAAAAGCAAAGAACATTCATTGATAGCCTTTTATTTTTATCTGAGCACATGGTGCCAGTTCAGATATTCAAATTCAGTTTTTGTGTCAGTGACTAATATGTAGTTACAAAAAAATTAAAATGTACTTTGCTATTGGTTGGTATGTTCTGATCAATCCATGCTAAAGTGTTTATTATCACCATTTCTTTGATTATAAAAGGACCTGTGTGTGCCATTGAATTCTTTTGGTGATCCATGGTTGAATACTAACAATCTAAAAGAACTTGTTTGGTTTGAGCAGAGGATTAGTTTACAAAATGGAAGACTCAATAAATTATTATCTGTTAGTTTTATGATCTCAGAATACTGGCTTGTAGTCAAGGAGAGTAAATTTCAAAAAACAAACCACTATTTTGTTATCCAGCAGTAGTGAGACTACTTTAAATGGATAGCTACATCCATGCTGTGTGCATTGCATTTTTCACAGCCAAGCAGATATAGCTACTAATCCCATAACTTTCATTGTAAGTATATAGTGGATTTCTCTCAGGGATAGCAATCGCCATCTTGGAGACAGTTCAACATCATCTTTGCTGCAGTGAAATCACTGAAAAAGTCAAACCACTAATGTCTTTGAGAGCATAATAAAATGTGAGGCTGGATGAACACAGCACGCCCAGCAGCATCTCAGGAGCACAAAAGCTGACGTTTCGGGCCTAGACCCTTCATCAGAGAGGGGGATGGGGTGAGGGTTCTGGAATAAATAGGGAGAGAGGGGGAGGCGGACCGAAGATGGAGAGAAAAGAAGATAGGTGGAGAGGAGAGTATAGGTGGGGAGGTAGGGAGGGGATAGGTCAGTCCAGGGAAGACGGACAGGTCAAGGAGGTGGGATGAGATTAGTAGGTAGGAGATGGAGGTGCGGCTTGGGGTGGGAGGAAGGGATGGGTGAGAGGAAGAACAGGTTAGGGAGGCAGAGACAGGTTGGACTGGTTTTGGGATGCAGTGGGTGGAGGGGAAGAGCTGGGCTGGTTGTGTGGTGCCGTGGGGGGAGGGGACGAACTGGGCTGGTTTTGGGATGCGGTGGGGGAAGGGGAGATTTTGAAGCTGGTGAAGTCCACATTGATACCATTGGGTTGCAGGGTTCCCAAGCGGAATATGAGTTGCTGTTCCTGCAACCTTCACGTGGCATCATTGTGGCACTGCAGGAGGCCCATGATGGACATGTCATCTAAAGAATGGGAGGGGGAGTGGAAATGGTTTGCGACTGGGAGTGCAGTTGTTTATTGCGAATCGAGCAGAGGTGTTCTGCAAAGCGGTCCCCAAGCCTCCGCTTGGTTTCCCAGTGTAGAGGAAGGCACACCAGGTACAGTGGATGCAGTATACCACATTGGCAGATGTGCAGGTGTACCTCTGCTTAATGTGGAAAGTCATCTTGGGGCCTGGGATAGTGGTGATGGAGGAGGTGTGGGGGCAAGTGTAGCATTTCCTGCGGTTGCAGGGGAAGGTGCCGGGTGTGGTGGGGTTGGAGGGCAGTGTGGAGCGAACAAGGGAGTCACGGAGAGAGTGGTCTCTCCGGAAAGCAGACAGGGGTGGGGATGGAAAAATGTCTTGGGTGGTGGGGTCGGATTGTAGACGGCGGAAGTGTCGGAGGATGATGCGTTGTATGGTGCGAGGTTGGTGGGGTGGTGTGTGAGAACGAGGGGGATTCTCTTGGGGCGGTTGTGGCGGGGGCGGAGTGTGAGGGATGTGTTGTGGGAATGCGGGAGACGCGGTCAAGGGCGTTCTCGACCACTGTGGGGGGAAAGCTGCGGTCCCCGAAGAACTTGGACATCTGGGATGTGCGGGAGTGGAATGCCTCATCATGGGAGCAGATGCGGCGGAGGTGGAGGAATTGGGAATAGGGGATGGAATTTTTGCAGGAGGGTGGGTGGGAGGAGGTGTATTCTAGGTAGCTGTGGGAGTCGGTGGGCTTGAAATGGACATCAGTTACAAGCTGGTTGCCTCTCTGATGACGCCTCCCCCTCTCTCCCTATTTATTCCAGAACCCTCATCCCATCCCCCTCTCTGATGAAGGGTCTAGGCCCAAAACATCAGCTTTTGTGCTCCTGAGATGCTGCTTGGCCTGCTGTGTTCATCCAGCCTCACATTTTATTATCTTGGATTCTCCAGCATCTGCAGTTCCCATTATTACTGATGTCTTTGAGAGCATCTTGTTTCATTGTGGCATTGCTGACAGTAACTGTCAGCATGCAATCAGACTTTATTAGGAAATGAAAACAAATGTTGCTGGAAAAGGTCAGCAGGTCTGGCAGCATCTGTGAAGAAAAAATCAGAGTTAATGTTTCAGATCCGGTGATCCTTCCTCACTGGGAGAAGGAAGGGTCACTGGAGGCGAAACACTAACTCTGAATTTTTTTCTTCACGGATGCTGCCAGACCTGCTGAGCTTTTCCAGCAACTTTCATTTTTGTTCCTGATTTACAGTATCTGCAGTTCTTTCAGTTTTTATTAGGAAATGTATGCCTAATGTAGGTTCTTTGACTGGTTCAATCTTTATACAAAATCTAACGGAGATAAACAACTTAAATTATTTAAGATGTCTGAAATAACCCCATAGAGGGCAGCATCCCATCACCAAGTCCTCGTTTATTTGCACATGGAAAGTCCTTGACACTAATCCAACTGCTTCAGAGTCAGCTCCCAGAGTCTCTGACACTCCTGTTTATATCAGTCAGCCATGGCTCCCTGATTGGACCAGATTTAACAGCCTCAATCAGGGAACTCATACTCTGAGGTCCCCATGGCTGACCTTGGTATAATCACTATAATGTCACCATGAATGTTACAATTTACGATAGACAGGACGACGCAAACCATTCTGAATGCAGAGCCTTTGAAGGAAAATGTATGGAGGAAGCAGAAAGTTAGTGGCTTTCCTCACAAAAATTGAGATCTGTTACACTCTCAGTCTATCTGTTTAAGTTCAGGAAAATGACTGGAATGTGAAAAATGAAGCAAATCTCTCATTGCACTAATTGTTCACTCTTAGTTTTGATGAAGAAGTTGATTTCCTGTTAATACATCTTGTGCCGTCTTTACCTTGCAAATACTGGTCGCAAGACCATGCTATTTTCTAGCTTCCTCAACGTGAAGAAGACCTAGTATATTGTCAGGTAATTAGAAGTTAATTAACCTGTTATTCTAATCTGCATGTGGTCTAGGTTTTTGGTTCAGGATACCAGAATACATTATGTTTGGATTTCAGTTCCTATGCAATGCCAAGTATAAGGCCATACTTCCCAACAATGCTATGTGTGAATCAAATAGAATGTTCTTTCATAAGATGATATAGAATAAGAGCAGGAATAGAGCAGGCCATTCAGCCCACTGAGCTGCTCCACCATTCAAGAAACTCATCTGATTGTGACGTTAAAGTCACTTTCTAGCCTGTCATCCATAACCTTTGAGTCTCTTGTCAATCAACAATCTTACTCAGCCTTAACTAAATTCAATGACATAGCCTCCACTGCTGGCCGTGAAGGGAATTCCAAAAATTAACAATCTTCAGGGGAAAAATCTTGATCATATAAAAAGAGCCTTAACTTTGCACTGCACTCCCTAGTTCTACAAGCCCCCGTCAAAGAAAGCATCTGCTCAGTATAAGCCCTGGCTGTCAAGCCCTTTAGAAAATTATGTTAGTAGAAGAGAGAGGATAAACCATACTCATCCAGCCGGCACTTGCCAAATCCAATACAAATGTCTGTTGTTAGATAGACTGTCCAACATGATTCTGTAATTAGACAACATTTGTTGAACAGTCCGAAGCATTATACTAGTTGTACTGGTAACCAATTTATGATAGTCAGTCAAACTTGTAACATGGCTCAATTTATTCTTGCTAGAAGTGACGTATATTCATACATGGAGATGCATTCGAAACAAACAGAAAGTATGTTTAAAGGAATATATTTTAGTATTGATCCTTTTTATAATTACCAGGAGCTTGGGAACCTGAAGTTAATTTCCCACTTCTTTCTTCATGTCGGTGGTTTATCCAATCAGATTGGAGTCACCAACCAATTGAGAGCCTTTGTTCCTAGGGTGTAAACTTGTGTCCTTGTGCTCAATTTAGCTTTCTTGTGTTTTTCCAGATGAGTGCAAGATAAAAAAGTTCAGCAGCATGGTGGCTCAGTGGTTAGCACTGCTGCCTCACAGTGCCAGGGACCCAGGTTCGATACTACTGTCTGTGTGAAGTTTGCACATTCTCCCCGATTCTGTGTGGGTTTCCTCCGGGTGCTCCGGTTTCCTCCCACAGTCCAAAGATGTGCAGGCTAGGTGGATTGGCCATGCTAAATTGTCCATAGTGTTCAGGGATATGTAGATTAGGTGGGATATAGTGGGATGGGCCTGGGTGGGACGCTCCAAGGGTTGGTGTAGACTTGTTGGGCCAAAGGGCCTGTTTCCCAACACTGTGGGGATTCTATGAGTAGCATGTGCCTGTTTCTTGCAAAATCTGTCCATAACAAAGTATATGTTAAATGACTAGTCTTGCTAGAAGTTGGTTTCTAATTGGTTCATGCTCACCTTGCTCTTCCTACTACCAAACTGGTTCTCCAAAGATGGATTCCAGTCACACCAAGAATGGATAAAGTAAAATTTGACCACATTTTTTTTGCCTGATGTTCTACTCCTAATAATTTCAGCTTTTCAAGATAGTTTGGGCAAATCTTTTTCATTCCCAGAGAAGCAATGAGTAATTCTGAACTGCACATATTTATTCATTATTCCCACTAATAGTTAAACAGAAAGGAAAAGGGAACAGTCTGATTTACCCAAAGAAATTTTCTGGCACTGTCCTAATTATGTTGCATGGCCTTAAAGCAACAATGTACCCTCTTGGATTAAGGTGGAAAAATATCCAATTTTGGAAAATTATGTGACATACAGAATTGAAAAGCAGTAGCATTAGTGTGCAGTTAAGTGATCTGATATAAGTAGCTTGAAAATCAATATAGATGTCATGATTTGAATGCAATCCTAGTGATTTGAGTTCCGCAATCCAACACATATCTAGTGGCAGCTTTGTCCAGTGTAACTTTAAGGAAAAGATGGCAGTATAAATATGAAGATATCGATGCTATGAATAGGTTTTCTTAAAGTTGATTGAAGCAGGTTCCATTGTCAGGTGAATCAGCAATCAGAGGACCTGGCATTTTCGGCAATTGTCTTAAATCCAGGCTGAAATGAGCAGAATTTGTTGCAGTGTGAGTTGATAGAATTTGAAGTGGTGGCCTGTGAAAATATAGTGAAAGCATAAGGGAACAGGATATGTAATTAAAATGAAAAAAAAAGCAGGCTGAGGAGAGTACAGGCAGCAGGGTGATTTAAATATCTCTTTCTGAGAGCTGGTGAAGACACAGTGGGCCAAGTGGCCTCCATTGGTGCTGTATGATTCCATGATCATGACCTCTGGAGACTTCATACTGACCTAAAATGATAGCTCTTGTCAGTGGCTCTAGGTATTATGTTGCCATTAGGGATGGAGGCAGCCATCATTCCTGATCATTTTGGACCTGACTTAAATGGAAACAAGAATAGTTCAACTTTTCCCTCTATGGCCAGTATGGTCTTTTTACATTTCGGAACATTTATAGGAAAAAAATCTGCTGATCATACACCTAAAAACAACATTTGTGTTGGTTTCTCCATGGACATTTGCTTTTCTGCTATTCTGGCGATAGATTTACAGCATGAGAGCACATGATGAACATACCTCTGACCCAAACGTGCAACTGAAATATCTTATGGTATAGGTGCTCCATGCCTGTAACTGGCAACTCTTCCAGCATCACTATTACTGCCGCATGTGTGCGTACTGCCACAAGTTTTATGACAAAGATGTCAGTTGTACGCATTGTCATTATGCTGTTTAAAATGATTGAGGACTGCAAAGATCAATAATGACTCGGCATTGTGTATGACGTACAGGTGAAGTTGTTTCGAAATACATTTTTACATCTAAGATACACAGGGTGTGAACCTGCTGAAGGCAGAACTTGTCTAACTGGGGAACTAATGCAGCTTTTAACCACAAACCATTTCCTGGGTTTCTGGCAAACTTGAAGAAGGGCAAAAAAACCCCAGAAATTGTTGGAATAGCCCAGGTCTGGTAGCGTCTGTGAAGAGAAATCAGAGTTAACCTTTTGGGTTCAGTCCCTCAGAGCCTTCCCTCAGTTCTGAGGAGGACCACTGGACCTTAAACATTAACTTTGGTTTCTCTTCACAGACGCTGCCAGATCTGCTGAGCTTTTCCAGCCACTTCTGTTTTTGTTTCTGATTTACAACATCCACAGTTCGCTCGGGTTTTTTGAGGAAAGGCAAGACTGAAGCCAGAAAAGTTCAGAGAAGTCAGTTTGTTTATGTCAGTATTACCATTTATTTATGGGTTAGGAAGGGCCTGGGCCATGACTCAGCCTGAGCTTCCACCGCTTACCTCTCTCACCATCGTACTGTTGTCCTGACCCTTTTGTTGAATAACCTCGCTTGCCAGGACTATCTATCCCTGCTGGTAGCTCCCAATGGCCTGAAACCCTGCTCCCGTTCCCACTTCGGGTAGGAGTTAGCACTGTTGAATGAGGACTGAGTGAAAGTGGTTTCTGTCACATGCTGACTTGCATTCATGTTGAAGTCTGAGTTGCTGGACAGGAGTAGTCATTAATTTGTAATGCTTCTCTAAAAAGTAGCTAATCGCAAAGAATAAGGTTTTGCTTTTACTATTTCATTGAATGAGCATCAATGGAAGGGCAAAGCATTTTCCTGCCCATTCCTAATTGCCCGTAAAAAGATGATGGTAAGTTAACTTATACGATTGGTGAGGGAATTCCTGGATTTTGAGCCAGTGACAATGTAGGAACAATTATATGGTCCCTAGTAAGGGGGATGCACAGCTGAGAGAGGAACTTGCAGGTTTTGGTTCTCTCATGGATCCAGTGCCCCCCTCGTTTTGGGAGACAAGGAAGGTGTTGTTGAAGGAGGCTTGGCAAGTTACAGCGGTGATGGTAGATCCTGTATTTGGTGCTCACTGCTGCCACTGTGCACCAGTGATGTAGAGAGTGGATATTTAAGCTGGTGGATGGGGTGCTGAGCAAGCTGCTTTGCCCTGGATTGTTTCAGATTATTCCATTCCAAACCAGATTTGTTCCTTGTAGACTGTGGCCTTGTGGAGCTAGCAGTTGAGCTACTCACTGCAGGACTCTGAGCTTTTAACCCGCTCTGACAGTCACAGAGTGATATGTTACACCTAAGTTTTGAGACACCAGTAAACCCCATGGTGTTGATGGTAGGGTTTCAGCCAGAGATGATTGGATACTCTGTTGCTGGAGATGGTCATTGCTTGGCACTTGTGTGGAGTGAATATTACTCACCAGCAGTTCCCAATCCTGGACATGGACTGCTTCAGTACCTGAGAAGTCACAAAATGTCACTGAAAATTGCGCAATCAAAAGAGAACGCCCTCACTTCTGAATTTGTGGATGGAAGGAAAGTAAAAGTCTCTGAACGTATTCCTCACTTATGTATAAAATTCTTCAAAATGTCATCAGCTGAAAAGATTCCTCTCAGGCTATATGTAGTTTGTTTGATCCTGTTAGTCTCAAATAATCAATGTGTCAATAATCCAATAATCCAGGTTTCTGAGGAGATTATGTACATTTTCACACTAGTGAGCATTTTAGGAATCTTCATTGGATGGGAAAGCATAACTAAATATCTTAGTGTGTGGCTATAATTCTGGGGCTGGCATTATTTAAAAGACATTTGTTTGCGTTCCCTTATTGTGCTTTTTTTTGTGTTCAGACAATAATTCTACAGACAATACAACAATAAACCCATATTCATATAGTGCCGTTTATTAAGGAAAAGGCAGCTTGCAGGAACAGTGTGAATCAAAACTTGACCCTGAAATGTGCCAAGAAACATTTGGAACACAGATGACCTAAAGCTTGTCAGACAGTGAGGTTTTCAAAAGCACATTAAGGGAGGAGTGATGGTAGAGAAGTGGAGAAGTTTGGAGCAAGTGTTCCAGGGCATAGGGCCTGGGCAGCTGAAGGCATAGTTGCCTGTGATGAAGTGATTAAAATCAGGAATGTACAGTCAGCCACTATTGGAGGGGCCCAGAGATTTCCAAGGATTGTGGGGATCAGAAGGGAAAAATAGAGACAGATGACCTGGAAAGAAGCAGGAACAACAGAGATAGCAAAATGAACCAAGGAGAAGAATGAAAACTTACAGGAGGGAAAAAAGAAAAATGTAAAGAGTAAATGCAGACCAGCTAAAATAGGCCTCGGTATAGTTTGGCACAAATGCCCCTTGTTTACACTGTAATTGCTAACAACTCCAAAGTGTATCCTGCCAAAACCTACAGAGAGTTGCAGTCTTTACACATTTTTCTTTTAGCAGTGAATAGCATTTGGCATCAAGCTGGCAGCTTTTTTTTTGAAAAGTTAACTTTATTCAGAGGACCATAATGAATTTCAAATTACTTTCTCTCCTTTCATTCTTAGTGCAGCCTTAGAATGGAACAAATGAAAATGGCATTTTACAACTGTTGTATGAGTCTGAAAGGGGTAAAAATGAGGAATGATATAAGACAACCCACTCTGTTGGTGTCAGCTGGCTTTGTGGGTGGGACATGTAGGATCTTGAAGGAGTGAGACTTAAGATCCTGTTCTCCTCAAAGTCTCAGTAACAGTGTCAATTGCATCAATGGAAACTGTGACTAGTTGCTAATATCAATAAACTATTTCCTGTGAACATTAAAAGACTTAACTAGTTAGGCCAGGAAGTGGTTTTGCGTCATTACATTCAATCAGGCAGCCCTGTAGTTGTCCTATACATAAAGCAGTGATAGTCCTCCAACATGAACAGCAGCTCATACAGTGCAGTGAGTTGACTGTCCCAGCCAACAGCACATGATGGAACAAAAAGGACTTGGACCGGATGGTCACCAAAATGGATTGATTCGTGAGCCCTTTAAAACTCCCAACCCCATTACTGGGCTTTCTGAATTTTGGGCGTGCAGTCTGGTTTGGGTTGTGAGGTCACACCTGATACTCATAACCTGGTGAGCTTGATTATGGAAATGACATGCCCCAGTCTTTTCATGGAGTCCGTCCAGCTTTTGAAGCATTGGTGGTTCACAGCATCTCTGAACAATCGTGAATCAGGGAACTTTTTGAAAGATAAGTTCAAAAAGTCCTTATGATCCCCCGTGCCAAAGTATGCCCTTCTTTCCTCCTCTTGTGTCAACGTTCACCCACTATGCACTGTATAGAAGCAATGAACTGGACAGGAATAGCTGGATGTAGGGGTTTTTGAAGGGCATGAAGTGACGTGGGAGTATGATGGGTCATGGGGAGGTGCTTAGTGAGTGTGCTCATGGTTTTGAGGGGTCATGGAATATTTGGGAGATAAAAAATGGTGTGAGAGGCCAAGGAGGAGGGGTGTCTCTCACTGTGGGGGGGGGCATTTGTGGCACATGAGGTGGAATGGGAGCATGATGGTGTAAAAATATTTTAGAATTTTCCTGACTCCTCCTGTCAGCTTTGAGGGTAAATATCCAACCTGTTTCACAGAGTAATATTCATACCTGAACACCTGGTATGACAGGAAGGTCGTGGCCATTCATTATGTCCAGTGCAGGGCCTACAGCTGATACAAGTGTTACGCCCCTTCTCAGTACTAGCTGTTGGAGGTCCCTTCGTAAAAGTATTCTTAAAGGAGTCACCAGTAGCCTCCAGGAAGCCAAAGCAATGGTCTTAAAGGGTCTCCACTGTTTTTAATAGCAGAGGTGATGAGAAATATTATGGACCTCTCCCAACCTTCTTCCAGCCCCAAACTATCTCTCTCTCATAATCACCCCAGTTCCTCTCTCATTCCTGCCCATTACACCACTCCCTCTCTCACCTCACTCTCCTTTAATGCCTGCTGCTGTTCCCAATTGCCTCACTCCCTCTCTCAATCTCCCACTTCTAATTGTCACATTTTTCCCTCTGGATCTACACGAGGGGCCCTGCTAACAACACACTGTGCTGAAATCTTTAAACTGCACTGAAATGATCATCTGTTGGCTGCAGCCCACTGAAAATGTGGAACTGTGATGTAGTGTTGGAGTTTGGAATGATTTGGCCACCAGGTTGTTTCCAAACCCCTGACTGGCTGTTTGGCTGATGGAGAATGGTTTTTGAACCATTTTGGTCTAAGGGGTACATACACATTGAAAATGTGTATGTAAAACCGCGTATGATTTGAAAAAGCCACTTAGAAAACTAAAGCCCTCTCTTCCTGATTCCCACATTGGTGGCTGTGCAATAGAATTTCTCTCTTTAAGGCAGCCCTTCTGGGTGTTAGGAGCATGGGGGTCTGTGCTCTCTGCTCCGAATTTTATCCATTTGCTGAGCTAATCATCATGGGTGTGATCTCAAATGACTTTTATGTAAATTCCAGACCATCTATACCATGTCAGATAAGCATTTTTGGTGCTTATAATGTGTTGGCACATTCTACACGGAGGAGATAGATGATCGTTTTTCACAGTCACACTTCAGTTCACTGGCACTTTACTGCTGTACATTGTCTCATTGATTGTGCTTAGCTTTTTAATTTATTTTTTGCACTAGATTAATTTGGAATGTTTAAATGTCTGTGGAGTCTTCTTGACTAAAGAATCTTGGTAACTGAATCCTGGTTCTGGATTATGAGCTATTAGTTTCAGTCCTTATTTTTTGTGTGACTAACCAGTGCTCCTGCATGCCAACTCCCAACTGGTCTGAGCCTAGGCCCTTTGAGGTAAGGCATAATTTGCAGCCACCACTGTTCCTTGTCTCCTAGAACCTGTGATTTGAGCAAACCAACCTCACATTACACCTCTGGGGAGAATATTAATTAGAAATTAAATACTTACAATTGTGTGCTGGCTTGAGCAAAAATTCTATTTGAAAAATTATAATCGACCTTAAGTGGGGAATAATGTTCAGTAATAACATGTACACATGTTAAATACCATGAGTAATCTGATAATGGGCCACAGTGAAGGTGGGTTGGCCTAATGAAATGAGGCATTTTGTTGTTATTCCAATGCCTGACCTGAGCCTGAGCTTTGGAGGTAATGGTATTATCTCCCTCTTTGATAGCTATATTACTTTAATTAGGCCTGATGGGCTGTGATGGAGAATGCAAATCTAGGTCATTGCATATGTAAATGTGCAGCTGTGGTCCTGCTGAATGCCAGAACGCATCAAACAGTGTGCTTCAGCGTCATCAAGCATTAATTCCAACATGGCAAGCAGACATGACTTTACATTTGTGCATTGAGCACACCCCTCCAGTGCCAGCAAGGGTGAGCAGAATGGTAACTGATCTCCAGATCTTGTTGTCCAGAATTGGACTAAAATATGAAATAATTAACTTTCAGTCTCTAAGTTACCAACACGCTGCTTGCAGTTTGGTATTTACTAAGGTTGTTTCTGCCATTACCCAGTATTTATTTTAAAACACTCCCTGGCTTTCTCTTGGCAACTTAGAAATATTTCATAAAATGAAACCCAGGCCTCCTAGTCCAAAGGTAAGGACATTGCACCACAGGAGTCCATAAGCCTACAGCACCTGGTAGTCCCAATCCAAGTCCTTACTAGGGATAATGGGAACTGCAGATGCTGGAGAATCCAAGATAACAAAGTGTGGAGCTGGATGAACACAGCAGGCCAGGCAGCATCTCAGGAGCACAAAAGCTGACGTTTCGGGCCTGGACCCTTCATCAGATGATGGGTCTGCAATGTTCATCCAGCCCCACACTTTGTTGTCCAAGTCCTTAATAGGCCAAGGTTGACTTAGTTTCCAAGAACAGTCATTTTCAGACTATTATAGCTATAGGCCTTGGCAGCTTCTTTGCTGATTCCTGCACTCTGTGTTAGACTTACCTTGGAGATATTTAACTGAGGTCCCAGATATCTACTCTAAGAAGGTTAACTGACACTTAAAGAAGATAGAGTCAGACCTATGAATGGTGACTCTAAACTTCCTTGGACCCTGAGACTTAGAGGAGAGGTGGGGTAAATTAGGTACAAGAAGAGCCTAAAGGATCAGGCACACAAGCTCAATGTTCAAAAGAACAGGTGACAGGAAATATTAAGAGGGACTGTGGTGTATGGAACCTCACAATGGTATAGAGAATGAGATTGGTGGATTACTGAGTTGTCCCCTATTTCTGGAAAGCTCTGTCCTCCTGTGATCCAGGTTCCTGGCCTAGAAACCCTACTGTTGACTTTGCATTTTTTAAAACACTGCACCCTGATACACAGAAACATAATGACTATAAGAGGCTTTCAGTAGCAAGCCAAGTGCCCCAGACCCAACCTGTCATTGCCCCAAATAATCATAAGTGCATGAGCACCATCAAAGATATATAAGTGACATATCCACTGCAGATCCCACGTACTGCTGCTTGGATCAGAAGGGGAGGATAGCATCATGCATTGAATCATACTTCGCAGTTATAAGTGGTCTGAGGACTTGCACAACATGAGTAATAAGAGCAGCAGCAGGCCATTTGGCTCCTCAAGCTGGCCCCACCATTTAACAAGATCATGACTGATCTGTCCCAGACCTGAACTCTTCTACTTCTCTCCGCTGCTACTAGTGGGTGCCATTACAATAAGTGCTTTGTTTAAGACATAATTATAAACAATTTGGATGTGGGGACCGATTATACTATTGCCAAGTTACTGATGATTCTAAACTGAATGGGAATGCAAGTTGGGAGGAGAATATAAGGAGGCTTAAAGAGGACTTGGACAGGCTGAGTGAATAGGCTATAACACCGAAATTGGGAGTATAATTTGAATAATTATTGGGTTATTCATTTCAATGGAAAAACCGAGTAATTTTTGAATTGGTGAGAGTTTGGAAAGGATAGGTGTTCAAAGGGATCCTTGTCCAACAGTTATGAAAAGCAAGCGTGCACTTAGAGGAAATAGTTAGGAAGATAAATGAAATGTTGGCCTTCCTTGCAAGGGAATTTGAGCACAGATATAAGGATGTCTTGCTGCATAGAGTCCCTGGTGAAACCTCATCTGGAGTATTGTGCGCAATTTTGGTCACCTTATTTATGGAAGGATACACTTGCCATAGAGTGTGCAACAGAGGATTATGGGATTGGCTTAAAACGACAGATTGTCAAGATGGGGCCTGTGTTCCCAGGAGTTTTGATGAATGAAAGGTGAGCACATTGAAATCTACAAAAATTCTTACATGGTGTTACAGAATGGATATGATTAGAATGGTCTCCCTAGCTCGAGTCTCGAGAACAAGGGACATTTCAGGATAAGGGGCAGGCTAGATAGACCGAGAGGAGGAGGAATTTCTTCATTCAGAGAGTGGTGAATCTATGGAATTCTGTTCCTCCGAGGGCTGTAGAGGTTCTGTCATTGAGTAGGTTCAAGACAGAAATTGATATGTTTCTGGAGACTAATGGCAATGAGGGATATGAAGATAATCTGGGAAAGTGGCATGGAGGGCAATATGATCACCATGATATAGCATGGTGGGGTAGACTTGATGGGCAGAATGTCCAATGCCTGCTCCTATGATTTTCTGCTTTTGACGTGCTTCACTATCAAAACATGTGAGATATTCTGTGAACAACATTTATCCTCTGGGTTGACCAGCAACCTGCCATTCGGTCACTCAATAATATGCTCGAGTCACTTGCATTCATGCTGCCCTGAACCGAGATGTGATAGAAATAAAGATATAAATTGTCACGTTACACAGCAGCTAAAGGCTTTGGGGTACAAAGTTCAATACAAGGTTATTGTAATGGTCAGCCTGTGATTAATAAATGCCAACCTTATGAAATTATCAGTAGAAATCCGACGATATTTCATTTAGATAGTTAGACGCGAATCTGTTTGTGGGGCTAGCCTATTTTATAGTACACATGAGGTTTCCAAATCACAGGAGTCTGCTTTTAAGGTGATAACATGGTTATTTCATTTATTACTGAGCCACATTACAGCTAGAAGATGAAACTGCCGAGGTTTGAAATTCTCATGTGTACAGTAAAGTATATTACTGTACTGTAACTACAATTGTCATGTTTATTGTACGAATTATATTTATGATTAACACAATCCACAACAATAACTAACATTGTTTATGGAGCACATCAAATATTACTATGATTCCAACTGACACAGCTTTCACAGCAGCATATTTTGAACAGCACCCAACCAGGGTCATAGCCTTTCTAAATACCCCCTCATCTGTGGGGTCCATTGACTTATATCACCTCCAATGAAACTAGAACAGACAGGTTACAAATTGACCAAAAATACGGGGCAGACAAACTTTTAAACCACAGTCTTAAGTGATTGACAGAAAATGAACCACTCTAGCTGTGTGCATGATTGCTTGTTCTAAATGCTGTTTTTCCAGTACCTTACTGATCATGCTGTGAGAGTTGTATCAGTTTCATGGCTGTAAGGTACCTGCTGAACATGAGCAAACATTCTTAGTAGAAGTCTCCACAATGACTTATGAATACCATGAAATGAATTTTGGTATCGGAAGTGTGGCGTTGTTTTTCATTCCAAACTCTAGCTGATGAGTCTCCATGGAATGTTGTTTTTCTCTGTACATGGTTAGGAATAAATTCACAAGACGTGCTTCGACATTTCCCTGTGTAAAATTAGCTATCACGTGAAATTTCAGAATCTCAATTTGAAACGTGCTCCGAATTCTCCTTTCATCTCCTGTGGGAGGGTGCGTGCCAGTTAAATCATCAGCTGTTTAAAACAAAATTGTGAGAAGCAAGTTCTGACCTTTGCTCTTTCAAAAAGGAGCCTTGCCCCTGAATGTACACAATTGTGGCAGAAAATCATGTGCCTCACTTTCAGACTGGGTGAGGGTCCTCACATCAGAAACGGATCCCTGTCTAACCTACTTAAGACAGTGGGACCAATCTTCTTGACTCATATATGCCAGTTTTGTATGCCTTTTGCAATAATAACACATTTTGGACAATGAGACAGACAAAGCATCTCTTCTTTAAACAATAACAATATGCATGCAATAAAGGTTAAATTGCTATAGGCCCAGCGGGCTGCTTTGTCACTGTGAGACACGGCACAGCATCTCAGGCAGGGGGCAAAGTCAAAAACCAGGACTTTCATGCCAGTGTGGGAATCAAAGCTGTGCTGTTGGCATCAACGTGGCATTTTTTGGCCCTTACACTGGGTGCAGATCACATCAAATAGTCCTTCATCTCAATGTCTGCCTCAGGTTGCTGTGTTCTGAGCAATATGTAGAAGAAAGGTTCATGGACCAAAAAGGATTAATTCACAAAGGCTTTAATCCATTCCTAGCCTGTTTTGCTGATGCTTGCAATTAATGAGTATCTGTGCCAATTATTTTGTTTTAACAAAACCAGCTTCATTGCAAGGGCTTTCCCAATGGACATTGCTTACCTGGAGGAAGCAGAGGCTGATCAAAAGGAAACTGCAGAAGAGAGACTGTGTGTCCATCTGTGGGCACCTGAATGCCCCTTTCTACAAACAGAAGTGAACAAACCTCACGCTGGTTTATGTGGAGGCACTGATCTGACAATGCAGATCAGAGCTTGCTATGTTTTGAAATAAGGTAGCAATTCTTGCATGGCCTCACCTGCAACATGTCATTATCTGCAAATGGTGATGGAGTCCAGATGCAGGATTATCATCTGTATTTACATGTGCTACTAACAGACAACTTTGAGCTGGCACAGCATTGATGACTATGCAGACATGTGGAGTTATAGGGGTGCTGCTCTGGAATGCCATAAATGAAAGATCTTTGTAAGCAGCTTCCACTTCCAGCAGCCGCCAGACAGGAGCCATATGTTCAACTGCTCTCTCCTTCGTCAGTACATAGCCTTTCCTTCCTCAGAATCCCCTGGCCTCTCAAATTTGCAAAGGCTGGTGATTGACTGGGCTGCATTCTGAGACATTCTAAACATTTTTTTGTCACTGCATTGTGACATTTTCTGTCTAATTATGACATCCATTTGACTTGCACGCAGTCTTCTACCCTCAGCATTCCTATTTCTCCTACGTGGCCCAAATGCTCTTGAGTCTGTTATGAATTTAATGAGCCAAGTATTATTTAATGGCACCCACAATAAAGTCCATGTGCATATTTGGACAGTCAGTTACAGTTTCCTTTTCCTACATTCATTTAATAGGAATGAACTTATTAAGTACAGTGCCATCAAACCTGGGGTCTCTCTTTGAGATATAGTTTGGTTCCACAATCAGCAATGCACTCCCAAATTACTTTGATGGTTAATGATTTTGATGGTTAAATACTTCCATTTGTGGAGCTTAAATCTAGAACTTGCATTTGTAGATCTCTGAACTGATTCACAAACTACAAAGAATAAATGAGAACTTGAGAATGTTGATTCATAAGGGCCTTTAACTAGTTACTTTGTTGGTGAAACAAATTGTGCTGAGAACTTGGTTTCTCCTTTTGAACAGAGGCATATCCCAACGTACACCTACCACAGCCGACTAGCAGATTTCCAAATCGAGAAGAAAATCGGCCGAGGACAGTTCAGCGAAGTGTATCGAGCAACTTGCCTTCATAATGGAAAAGCAGTTGCACTAAAAAAAGTCCAGGTAAGAGAATTTGTCAAAAGCATTGGAACATTTCACTTGTAACAGTAGCTTACTGTATTAAAAAGTACCTTTAAACTTGCACTGGGGGAAAGCAATAGCCAAGGCCAAGTTAATGTGAAAGGGCAATTCCTTCTTGGGTTAACAATATCGTTTTCAGAAATGGATATGCCATTGCATCACATGACTCCTATTCAGGAAATCTGGGTATACTTAAGAAGCTTGAGAAAACCGAAACTCTCACAGATTCCTCTCTTTCTCCCTGATGTGCAATTGGCAGAGCACTTTGCTTGAATTGAAATCGTAAAGAAAAATCACACTGAAATAGTTCTCACTGTCACATTACCTGGTTGGTCAGCAAAGCTCACAGAGGAGTGGCACTGACTCTTGATGAGGGGCACAGGAAGTAATATTTCCATTACACCCTGCCTGAAGTTTAGACCTACATCTCACCAGTCAGTAACCACTGGCCAGTACAACCAGGAAAATTCATTTGAAATGCTTGTTCACATTACATCCAGATTTTCTCCACGTTGACTGCAGCAACTCTGTGGGAGCCTGTGTGTTTGATGCCACAACAAGATTTCCAAATTGCAGGTTTAATATTACCGTGTTTAATACCGCAACAATGTCATGTGTTACATCTATTACATCACAATAGCAAAAGAAACAAGGGCTGAATTTTCCCACAGTCCTCTGTGCCCTGATCCAGGCAGAAAGCCAGCCCTATGCCCACACTTACTGGCAATGGGACCAGCTCAGTAACTTTACCAGTGCCCACCTCCTAAACTGGTGTCTGTGAGACCATGGGCCAATTCTAGAAGGTAGACAGGCTCCTGAAATTGTCTGCCCAAGCAGAGAGCCATGACGCTCTGAACCCCCAGGGCAACACTGGAAGAAATGGGCACTGCTGAGTCAGTGGGATGTGGCAAAATGTCAGTGTCTTGATCAGGTGTTTGGAAATGACAGTTTAGGATGGCCGGTGATAGTAGATCCTGCAAGATGAAGGCGAATCTCCCCTGAGAAGGGATCTTTGGACATTAGGGACTGCCTGTAATCCCGTCCCCGAGACTTGCTGCAGGAAGACTGCTTCCAAGAAACTTGTGATGTTCCTACCAGCCTCGCCATCTCTGACCTGCCAGCTGCTGGCTAATACAATTGAATTCAACAGCTCCAAAAAGCAGCTTATTGGAGGTGAGAACCATGAGCTACTGTAGCTGCACAGCTATGATGCCTGAACGCTACTGATTTTTATAAAACCAGATTTCTTCTTTGTGTTTGTCTTTTTAAGGTGTTTGAAATGATGGATGCTAAAGCAAGACAAGACTGCATCAATGAGATTGACCTTTTAAAGGTATTGTGTTAATATCGTGTAATTATAACCAGGTATTCTTTTAGAATTTTAACTTTTATCAGTTGAAGACCTGGAAGTCATTTATGAATAATGAATTCTATCAAGTGCTAGGCATCAGATAATTAGTCAATCAGATCAAGCCAGTGAACAAGTCTAGGGTCAATGAAAGCTCAGTTATAAAGAAGTTCCCTTCTCTGCAGATCATTCACGAAGCAGTTTGATTCTGTTGGTCTTGGTATTTGTTTAGCCAGCCTGCAAATGACTCCAGCTAAATACAGATTCATAATCACAGTTTTCATTAACATTGCCCCACCTTTAATGTACCAACATGAGAAAATTTTCTCATCTAACCAGCCTGTGCTGTTTGGAGTTAACAGATCAACAGAAGATGATGAAATGCCTCTCTGCGGATTTCCCTGTGCCCAAAGGCTGGATGCATAAGCTACAAACTTCCTTCAACTTTTAACAGAAATGCAGCTGTGAAACTCTGCTGATAGGAAACTCACAGTGGGACAGATGGGGTGCCAGTCTGTTCCCTAAAGTGGTGCACTTCATTTAGCAGGCTGGCTGGGAACTGATGAAATTCCTTTCACATAATGTTGGCAGCTTTAAGTGTCCCGCTACCATCTGGGACTCCCAACATGTTGATGAAAGCCGTCTGGGCCAAGCTGCTTAACTATTACACCAGTCGATTATCATGTACAGTTATTCAAAAAAAAAATCCAAGATCTCTTTATCAACCACATTGTTTCATTTGGCTCAGTTGATAGCAAAGCCTCCTGAAACCACACTTCAAGGACTAGCGCACGTCAGCTTCGCTGGTACTGAAGGAGTGCTACATTGTACTTATAGGGTAATCTTCACTTTTGGTAGAATTAGAAAGCTGGTGAGAGTCTTCAATCAGGTGAATCCATTACACACCAAGAAGGAAATTCATAAGAAGGAAAATCAGGCAGGACATGTGTAACAGGTCGTGAACTTGTTACTTGGAGCGCCTGTCTCCTCCCAATACTGACAGTGACTCCAAATAACGTTTAGATGAACATTAAAGCACAGAGGCCTCATTGAGATGACTGTAAAAGCTCCCTGCCATTATTTGAACTTGTCCTGACAAACCTGTATCCCTTTACTGAATACATAATAATTACTCAATTATTTCATTGTTGTGTATGAGTGCTGGATTACTGTGGTTGCAGTTTAACTCATAGGCAGCAAAGCTTTGGGACATCCTCAGACCATGGAAGGTGCTATAACAATACAGTATTTTAAAATTTGTACTCTGATATCTCTGCTCCTGATGCCTGCTGTAAAATTATATACTTTAGCCCCTGCACCTCCATCCACTAAAATGGCTAGAGAACAAGTTTTGGGTTGAGACTCCTTCAATTTCTAATATTGACTCTGGTAAGTGCCAGGAACAGGCATATTGGTGCTTTCACCCTAAAGTGAGCCTCTGGTGAGAATTAAGGAATAAGCAGGCAGTTTCAAGGAGAAGTGTGAAATTCCTTAAGAGAGAAAGACAGATAAATAAAAAAGTAAATCAAGTTGTGACACTTTAATGCAGCCACTAGTAATCAGTTACAGGGTGACAGAATATCTTGAATCTCTCAGATGAGGCACAGTGCATTGTATTGAGGAGGAACTAACTGAGAAGGAGTGTTGGAAAACCTCAGCATAACTGTGTAGAACCTACTTAGTTCTGAAGAGGAATCATATTGAACACAAAATGTTAACTCCCTGTCTGCAGATGTTGCCAGGCTTCATAGCTTCTGTAGCATTTTCTGTTTTTATTTCAGATTTCCAGCATCTGCAGTGTTAGATTGTTGTGCACCTAGCAAGAGTTGTGTTTAAGTGTTCAGCACGTGTTGTGGCTATGAGGTTTTATATCTCCCCTGTTCACACTCACAGTCTTGTAGGGATCCTCTTCACTATTTCAGAGTGATTCCAGGGTTCACCGACCTGCGATTATTATCTGCCTGATTCATGCATTGAATTTTACTGCTTATCAGAAACGAGCAGATGATTTCCATCAGGACTTCTCTGATGTTGGTCTTTTCTTTCAAAGCTCAGGTCTGCAGTTAGGGCTATAGGGGGTGTGTTGGAATTGCTGGTCACTGTAGATATCGCTGCGAAATTGCCAGAACCTATCCATTTAAAGGCTGCAGTTTGAATCTTTGGGCCAGGTTGAGCCAATGCAGGTGATCAGAGTGACCTTCAACACCGTTGGTGAGGGAGAGGAATGTCAATCAACATTCCCAATCCTAACAAATAATTAGCAGCACAGGACATTAGATGAAGGCTGGGACACATCAGCCGAAATAACTGACCAGAATTGGGCAAGGCTTGATAAGGTATTAAGGGATGTTCAATGTCCATTGAACACCATCCTGGCAAGATATTGCCACTTACAGGAAACAAGGGAAGGAGAATAGAATCATAGAGCTGTACAGCACAGAAACAGACCCGTTGGCCCAACTCATTCATGCCAACTAGATAACCTAAATTAATCTAGTCCCATTTGCCAGCATATCTCTGTTAAATCCTTACTATTCATGTACCCATCCAGATGCCTTTTAAATATTGTAATTGTACCAGCCTCCACCACTTCCTCTGGCAGCTCATTACTGTAAAACAAATGGTAAAGAACGATCTCTACAGTGCTTGTCAGCAAGTCAAAATAAATGCAACTGCTGGACGTTTGGATGCATGTATTATTGGTGTGACTTTTATGCTAGATGAGTCCAATTGTTCCCTGCATTAGTTTAAAGCTACGTAGATCATTTTACAGCTGATATTTGGTTAAAGCCGTGAAGCAGTGTTTTACTTGCTCTTGGCCTATTATTTGGGATTATTGCTTGCAATCACCCACATTATTACTTAATCTTGGCTCATTCAGAAAGACTCGTCTCCTTTACCACCCACTGGATTGAACCTAGATTCTGAGAATTCCCGACATGCAAGTCAGAGCAGTTAGCTGGTAACTCCAGCTCACCAACTTCCTCCTGAAAGTTATACAATATCAGACTTAAAGGTGGTGCCAGCACCAGTGATCCCAGGATATCCTGAAGTGGCAAGTCTTTCTGGCTGTGGTACCCAGAAGAATTGGGCTAGTGTCAGACAAGAGGGGAACCAAAGGGACTTTTTAGGTAGTTGATGAGCAGAGATTGGGACAATAATGTGAAAAACTTCTCCGGGTTTCGTAGAAAGAAATCATCTGTGGAATGATGATTTGCTAATATATGTTAAAATTCATTCCAAAGATTTCAGGATTTAAATTTTTGAGTTACTTGCGGTCAACCTTAAGTTTCATTGGGATGACAGGCTGTTTGTTGTTTGTGGGATTGAAATTAGCTTGAATCTCAGGCCCATAGGAATAAGAATGCTGCCCATCTTCAAACTTTTATTCATTTTTGAAGGAGCTCAGTTGAACTTGCAAGAAGTTGTCAGTGCTTCATTTTTAGTAGCATGCAACAAATCACCTTTCTAAACTCCTGCATTTTCCAGTGTGAGCAATGTCTTTGTGGGACAGTAGCCAGTTTTGGGTAAGAGAGGGCTGGAACTGGGAGCTCAGATTTAGCTTCAGATGAGGACTGGAGAGAGGCAAATGTAATTCCTCTCTTCAAGAAAGGAAATAGGGAAATCCCCGGCAATTATAGACCGGTAAGTCTCACGTCTGTCGTCTGCAAGGTGTTAGAAAGGATTCTGAGGGATAAGATTTATGACCATCTGGAAGAGCATGGCTTGATCAAATACAGTCAACACGGCTTTGTGAGGGGTAAGTCATGCCTTACAAACCTTATCGAGTTTTTTGAGGATGTGACTAGAAAGGTTGATGAGGGTCGAGCTGTGGATGTGGTGTATATGGACTTCAGTAAGGCATTTGATAAGGTTCCCCATGGTAGGCTCATTCAGAAGGTCAGGAGGAATGGGATACAGGGGAACTTAGCTGCTTGGATACAGAATTGGCTGGCCAACAGAAGACAGCGAGTGGTAGTAGAAGGAAAATATTCTGCCTGGAAGTCAGTGGTGAGTGGAGTTCCACAGGGCTCTGTCCTTGGGCCTCTACTGTTTGTAATTTTTATTAATGACTTGGATGAGGGAATTGAAGGATGGGTCAGCAAGTTTGCAGACGACACAAAGGTCGGAGGTGTCGTTGACAATGTAGAGGGCTGTTGTAGGCTGCAGCGGGACATTGACAGGATGCAGAGATGGGCTGAGAGGTGGCAGATGGAGTTCAACCTGGATAAATGCGAGGTGATGCATTTTGGAAGGTCGAATTTGAAAGCTGAGTACAGGATTAAGGATAGGATTCTTGGCAGCGTTGAGGAACAGAGGGATCTTGGTGTGCAGATACATAGATCTCTTAAAATGGCCACCCAAGTGGACAGGGTTGTTAAGAAAGCATATGGTGTTTTGGCTTTCATTAACAGGGGGATTGAGTTTAAGAGTCGTGAGATCTTGTTGCAGCTCTATAAAACTTTGGTTAGACCGCACTTGGAATACTGTGTCCAGTTCTGGGCGCCCTATTATAGGAAAGATGTGGATGCTTTGGAGAGGGTTCAGAGGAGGTTTACCAGGATGCTGCCTGGACTGGAGGGCTTATCTTATGAAGAGAGGTTGACTGAGCTTGGTCTCTTTTCATTGGAGAAAAGGAGGAGGAGAGGGGACCTAATTGAGGTATACAAGATAATGAGAGGCATAGATAGAGTTGATAGCCAGAGACTATTTCCCAGGGCAGAAATGGCTAGCACGAGGGGTCATAGTTTTAAGCTGGTTGGTGGAAAGTATAGAGGGGATGTCAGAGGCAGGTTCTTTACGCAGAGAATTGTGAGAGCATGGAATGCGATGCCAGCAGCAGTTGTGGAAGCAAGGTCATTGGGGTCATTTAAGAGACTGCTGGACATGCATATGGTCACAGAAATTTGAGGGTGCATACATGAGGATCAATGGTCGGCACAACATTGTGGGCTGAAGGGCCTGTTCTGTGCTGTACTGTTCTATGTTCTATGTGTGATATTCAAGAATTCAGTGTGCATACCAATTAACAGATCAAATTCCCCTTTAATATTGCAGAACTATTTTAAATTGATCTGATACTCTCAGTATTGTTGGTATCATGGAATCTATCCCATTTTTCGCACAGTGTACTCAATTTTAACTGTTTACAAGTCATGATTTTAATTTCAGACGATTGAAGATACTGAATGGCAATGCAATTCAGTATTGGCTATTGATGTAAACATCACATTGCTAGCCTGACTGAGCAGCCTGCTCAATGGCATGAATTATATCCATCTGTTCTGTGAACAGCAAACATTTGCATTTGATTTAAATGGGCTGGTGACCACCCAGGAACAGGTGATAACCCAGACTCCAAATATCTGCAGGTTCTACAACCATCCTATCAATGGAAAAGCTGGACTTGTGTTCACTGGCCTATTGTGCTCCTGGCTCAGTGATGTCCAGTTTAGGTTCTGCCAGGGCCACTCAGCACTTATTAGAGCCTTGGTTCAAACATGGACAAAAGGGTTGAATTCCAGAGATGAGGTGAGAGTGACAGCCCTTGACATCAAGGTTGCATTCGATTGAGTGTGGCATCAAGGAGCCTGAGCAAAACTGGAATCAATGGGTATCAGGGGGCAAAGCTGTCTACTAGTTGGAGTCATACCTGGCACAGTGGAAGATGTTCATGGTCGTTGAAGGTTAGTCGTCTCAGCTCCATGGTCTGCAGGAGTTCCTCAGGGTAGTGTCCTAGGCTCAACCATCTTCAACTGCTTTAACAATGACCTTCCCTCCATTATAAGGTCAGAAGTGGTGAAGATTGCACAATGCTCAGCATCGTTCATGGCTCCTTAGGCACTGAAGCAGTCGGTGTTCAAATGCAACAAGATTTGGACAATATCCAGGCTTGGGCTGACAGATTGCAAGTAACATCTGTGTCCCACATGCCAGGCTACAACCGTCATCAAAAATAGACAATCTAATCACAGCCCATTGACATTCAATAGTGTTACCATCACTGAATCCCCCATTATCAACATCCTGGGGGTTACCATTGACCAGAAACTCAACTGGGCTCACCACATAAACAAAGTGGCTACAGGAGCAGATCAGAAGCTAGGAATATTGCTATGAGTAGCTCACCTCCTGACTTCACAAAAACTGTCCATCATCTACAAGACACAAGTCAGGACTGTGATGGAATATTCCCCACTTTCCTGGACGGGTGCAGCCCCAGCAACACCTAGTGTTCATCAGTTATGGCCAGACACTTAGCTCCAGACCTTGCATGCCTGATGTGAAGCTCATGGTGTAAAACTTTGAAAAAAGCAAAACTTTCACTACTTATTAACTCAGCAAAATAATAAACCATGACATTAAACTTATGCATGAACACAGGTATAAAATTTAAAAATGTAGATTAGCGGTTTAAAAAATTCTTAACGTCCTTGAGTTGCCATAATTGAACTTGAGGCAATAGCTCTTTAGTTGCAGTCTTATATCCTGAGTCATAGCACTGTGTAAAGATCTCCAAGAATGCATTGCCTTGGATCACTTGAAATATGGTGCTCTATCGGAAGTATGTTGCTTTGTAAATCTGATAGTTTAATGTTAGCCCACACACTTGCCTAGGAATGCAGTGTTTTAATTAATAGTCCGTAGTAAGAAATATCTTTTGGCTTCTTTATTGCCAGAAAATCCACACGCAGTTTCCTATGTCATGGGAGGTAACATAAGCATTACCATTTCAGGTGAACACCCTGTGGGAGACACCTCAAACAGGTCAGCTGACCTCTGCGGCCTGCATATTTTCCTTCTTTAAAAAATAATTTTAGTGCATGAAAGATCTCAGGCATTAAAATGAGATGATGAAAATCAAAAGTTTATAGCCTATATTTTACCATCACCCTGATAATATCCATTCCTTTGCCAAGAAATGCTTTCTGACGTGGGCCCTGAATGGCCTAGCTTTAATTTTACAACATCCAACCTCTGAAATCCAATTGGTCCTGGATAAATCACACCTGCTGAAGCATTTTGATTAGAAGTTAGGATTCATCCTGGTGGATACAATGCTAATAGCACTGTAACAAAAAAAAACACATAAATGTATTTCATTCAGTCCATCACATCTCCTGTTACAAAGATCTACCTCCTTCCCCGGAAACACCAGCCCTATTCTACTTAGTATCAGAGATAATGGGAACTGCAGATGCTGGAGAATTCCAAGATAATAAAATGTGAGGCTGGATGAACACAGCAGGCCAAGCAGCATTTCAGGAGCACAAAAGCTGACGTTTCGGGCCTAGACCCTTCATCAGAGAGAGGGATGGGGAGAGGGAACTGGAATAAATAGGGAGAGAGGGGGAGGCGGACCGAAGATGGAGAGTAAAGAAGATAGGTGGAGAGAGTGTAGGTGGGGAGGTAGGGAGGGGATAGGTCAGTCCAGGGAAGACGGACAGGTCAAGGAGGTGGGATGAGGTTAGTAGGTAGCTGGGGGTGCGGCTTGGGGTGGGAGGAAGGGATGGGTGAGAGGAAGAACCGGTTAGGGAGGCAGAGACAGGTTGGACTGGTTTTGGGATGCAGTGGGTGGGGGGGAAGAGCTGGGCTGGTTGTGTGGTGCAGTGGGGGGAGGGGACGAACTGGGCTGGGTTAGGGATGCAGTAGGGGAAGGGGAGATTTTGAAACTGGTGAAGTCCACATTGATACCATATGGCTGCAGGGTTCCCAAGCGGAATATGAGTTGCTGTTCCTGCAACCTTCGGGTGGCATCATTGTGGCAGTGCAGGAGGCCCATGATGGACATGTCATCAAGAGAATGGGAGGGGGAGTGGAAATGGTTTGCGACTGGGAGGTGCAGTTGTTTTTTGCGAACTGAGCGGAGGTGTTCTGCAAAGCGGTCCCCGAGCCTCCGCTTGGTTTCCCCAATGTAGAGGAAGCCGCACCGGGTACAGTGGATGCAGTATATACTTAGTGTCTGCTGACCTCCCCTACCTTAGAAATTTCAGAATTACAGATTTGGAAACACAAACATTTTACTGTGGGACCGTTTCTTTGTAACCCTGGTGAAATTACAGTGGGTTCACCAATGAAGAGATTGAAACTGTAAACACACCTTATGTCAGCTGTAAAAGTAAAACAAAGTTAATTTCAGTCTCTGCTCATCTCAGGCCCATGGTACTTGCAAATCTGAGGTACCAGCCTTCGCTTACAAGGTGCTAGGCCCACACTGGCTCAGGTATAAAGTGCTGCCCAAAATGAATGAGGCCAAACCTGTTAAGATCAATGCCATCTGAGTTTAATTTTGATTTTGTATGTAAATGGATATAAAAGGAGTATTGTCTTCAGGAATTTCTTGGTTTCATAGCCAGAAATTCCTGATGTAAACAAACTGGCTGCTTGGCAGGAACCCATATGTTGGCAGACTCTGAGTCTGAAGCAGATTTTTCAATAATGCTTTTTTTTAAAATAGCAGTTTAATCATGGTCATTTTCAATCAGGAATTTTTCTATCAAGGCTGTCAAGTTTAAACTCATTAAACTGACTGGGACTCGCAGGCACGCTGGTTCTGTTGTTACTGCTGGTAATAGCCTAAAATATTCTCAACATAGTCATCTCCCTAGTTAGACAGCAATAATATGTTAAGCCCAGTGCACTCTCCATCTGTTCTGTGTCTGAATATTTGGAATTAAAAGTCTCATCTTCAAGGGGTACGTGCATCACAACAATGAATGATTTCCTTTTGAGCAGAAAGCTAGCAGCCAGGAATCCTGAGGAAGTGAGGAATCTAGTGAGTAGTTCAATGTCAGTGCATTTTACAGGTAGGAAGATGTTTCCTGAGATTTCCGTGTCTGCATATGTCTCTCTTACACTGCTGGGTTGGAAAAGCAGGACCGTTTGAGCATTGCACAAGTAGAGATCTTTACCTGTTGGTATTCTAGAGCCTATGAATTGATGAGGACTCTCCCAATGGCTCACAGTGCTCACTGAGTCATTGACTTTTCACAGAGAGTACGGGCAGGATTGAACGGAGAAGGTGGGGACTGTTTCCTCTAGGCTGAACAGAAGACCCAGGTTGTCTGTCCTAGGGGAGGCCTGAGTGCTGTTCACCTCACTTACTGGACGCCAGTGTGACTTCCTTTGTGAGAAGGACCTCAGGATGAATCAGAGGCTGGTAGCTCTATTGAACCAAAGTGCAGTTTGGGACAGAGGTTGCTGCTAGTACTACACCTCCCTAAAACCTAGGATTGTTGCTAGTTTCCAGGTCACGAGTGAGAGATGGCAGCAGGGAAGTTGCAGGGTGGATGGGTATCATGAGGAGGGATAGTTGGCTCAGCAGCAATGGCAGAGTGACAACTCTTAACAGAAACCTTCCTCCCTGATGCTGGGTCGTGTAATTAAGTACTGAGTGCCTCTGAACAAGGAACCGATGTCTACTGGGATCCTCCAGCAACTCCCGAAACCATGGAAGTGGGTAGTGTCTTGGGGCTCAGGGGTTTGGCGATCATACTATTTGGCATGAAGCCATGCCCATCACCTGTGTCCAGCCTGTTTTATGGGAAGGCTTGGTGGCATTAGACAGGCTACCAGCCTTTGGGCTTATTGAAGCTAATTAATGGCAGTTGGAGGGTTAGACCAAACAGATCTGCCAGCAGCTTTAGCCACATGAGTTGATACCAGGAAAGAGGGCTACCTCTTTTCGGGTGCCTGATGTGCATCTTAAACAAACCGCCCCCAACTCCATTGGCCCACTTTGACTCTCCCCCACCAACCTCTCAAACATAGCTTCTCCAAACCCTTTACGTTTTTTGCTGGAGCCTTCCATGTAGTCCCTGCCAATCATTGTGGGTTACCTTCAGTGTGGCCTCTATGAGCTCCTCTTCTTTAGGGACTGGCTTTAGGACTGGCTGTGATTACTACATGAACCTGGGGTTACCGGCACTACAGAGCTATGGGCTGTCTCTTTGGCTGGCTGCTGTCTAAATTGAAACTTACAATCCAGATAGAGTTTGAAGTCTTGTTCTTAGCCAATGATCACCCTGTAATGCATTATATTATTGCAAAAACAAAAATGAGATCCTCGTTGATTCTTCAGGTAGCAGGATGGGAAATCCCACCACCTGAAAGATTCTGCCTCTGGTGTAGAAACAGTACTCTGAGAGTAGAGCAGAGACTGTGTTCCTGTGTTATACAGTTGGAAATGACAGAACACTTCAGATAGAAAGAGTAGGGTATGGCGAATTGCATAATACCCATTGCTACTGTCACCTTCCTGTATTGCCAAGAGAGGTGGGTGAGTCAGAACTGGGGGGCGCTGGGAGTGCAGAGCTATGTAAGGTGGTGGGGACAGGGATGGTGACAGGAGAATTGAACGGTATGTCAGGATACGTGGGTATGGCAGAATGGTAAGTCACGGGTAATTACCATTAGCATGGCTTCCACAAGGGGAGGGTAGAGGAGCTGGGTAGGTGAGGTGTCTGGTAGCATAGGTTGGGGGCAGAGTGGAGGCAAAGCTCAATGTGGAAGGTTTCCATTTAACAGGGGAGATGGTGAAAATGGGATGGTGGGATAATGCAAAATATAAGGAGACTTGGAGGTTCGAGGGGGGTGGTCAGTCTCCATTTGATGGATGAAGGAGCAGAATTCACATCTGCTGAATGCTGGGACATTAAAGGGGCAAATACATGAAGCTTGTGTTTGCAAACTCCAGCTACATTTGAAATCATTCGAGGAAGCTGCGTGTCCGTAAGCCCTGTGACTGGCTAGCGTATCCAATGGCCTTCATCCCTCTCCTGTACACCTGTCCACTATGCATGTGCTGTTTCACCACAGAATGCTATCGCTGCTCTAAACATTGAGATCTTCCTCCTCTGGCATCAAGAAAATCCAGTATAAAGTATCAATTTGAACACCAGAACGTTTGAGAGAAGCTGTACCATACAATACTGCCTAGAGAATGTTCGCACCTCCTCAGTGTTCAAATGTAACACAATTTGGACAGTAGCCAGGCTTGGGCTGACAAGTGGCAAATAAGATTTATGCCACATAATTGCTAGGCAATGACCATCTCCAATAACAGACAGTCTAACCACCACCTCTTGATATTCAATTGTGTTTTATCACTGAATCTTCCACTATCAGCATATTGAGCAGAAATACAACAGGATTTGTCATATAAATATAATAGCTACAAGCTGGAAGACTGGAGGTTGGCCAATGTGCTGCTACTATTTAAGGGAGGTGGTAAGAAAAAGCCAGGGAACTATAGACTGTTGAGCCTGACATCAGTGGTGGGAAAGTTGATGGAGGAAATCCTGAGGCACAGGATTTAATATGTATTTGGAAAGGCAAGGGCTGATTAAGCATTGTCAACATGGCTTTGTGTGTGGGAAATCATATCTCACTAATTTGATTGAGCTTTTTGAAGAAGTAACGAAGAGGATTGATGAGGGCAGAATGGTGGCCATGATCTATATGGACTACAGTAAGGCATTCAAAAAGGTTCCTCATGTACATTGGTTAGTAAGGTTAGATCACATGGAATATAGGGAGAACTAGCTATCTGGATACAGAACTAGCTTGAAGCTAGAAGACAGAGAGTGGTGGTGGTAACTGGAGGCCTGTGACCAGCAGTGTGCCACAAGGATCGGTGCTGGGTCCACTGTTTTTCATCATTTATATGAATGATTTGGATGTGAACATAGGAGGTATGGTTAGTAAGTTTATAGATGACGTGAAAGTTGGAGATATAGTGGACAGTGAAGGTTATCTCGGAGTACAATGGGACCTTGATCAGATGGGCCAGTGGGCCCCAGAGTGGCAGATGGAGTTTAATTTAGATAAACATGAGATGCTGCATTTTGGAAAGGCTTATGAGGACAGGACTTGTACACTTAATGATAAGGTCCTGGAGAGTGTTGCTGAACAAAGAAACCTTGAAGTGCAAATTCATAGTTCTTTGAATGTGGAGTCCCAGGCAGACAGGATAGTGAGTGCTTGCCTTTGTTGGTCAGTGCATTGGGTATAGAAGTTGGGTGTTCATGTTACATCTGTACAGGATATTGGTTAGGCCACTTTTGGACTACTGCATGCAATTCTGGTCTCCCTGCTGTAGGGAGGATGGTGTGAAATTTGAAAGGGTTCAGAAAAGATTTACAACGACATTGCCAAGGTTGGTGAACTTGAACTATTGGCAGAGGTTGAATAGGCCAGGGCTATTTTCCCTGGAGCGTCAGAAGCTGAGGGGTGACTTTTTAGAGGTTTATAAAGTCATGAGGGGCATGGCTAGGGTTAATAGCCAAGGTCTTTGTCCTGGGGTGGGGGAGTCCAAAACTAGAGGGTTTGAGGGGAAAGATATAAAAGCAACTGAAGGAGCAATTTTTTCGTGCAGAGGGTGGTGTGTGCATGGAATGAGCTGCCAGAAGAAGTGATGGAGGCTGGTTCAATTATATTTAAAAGGCACCTGGTTGGGTACATAAATAAGAGGCATTTAGAGGGATATCGGGCAAATGCTGGTAAATGGGACTAGATTAATTTTGGATATCTGGTTGGTATGGACATGTTAGACCCGAGGGTTTGTTTCCATGCTGTACAGCCCTGTGATTGCAGGTCAGAGGCTAGGAATACTACGGTGAGTAACTCACCTCCTAACTTCCTAAATTGTGTCCATCGTCTACAAGGCACAAGTCAGGAGTGTGATGGAATACTCCTCACTTGACTGGATGGATGCAGCTCCAACAACACTCAAGAAGCTTGACACCATGAAAGTTTGATTGGCACCACATTCACAAGCATCCACTCCCTCCACCACCAACACTCAATCACAGCAATGTGCATTATTTACACTAAACACTGGTAATTTTTTGATTTTTGTCTGTGAAGAGGGTTTCAGTTTATGGTAGTGTTCAAGGCATTTCACTGATTTTGTTTCAGTAATTGACATCAAATTTTGTTTACTTCACTTAATTCCAATTTAGATATGTTTGAATGATATAGGGCACTTATTTAAAGTTCCAGAAGAACTGAATAATTTATATTTGACCTTTTCACATATGTACTATCCTATACTTAATTAGCAACTAATACAGGCAACATGTCTTCTTCAACTTAATCACTGCATTGACCAAAAATCAAGTATTGTTGTCATATTATTTTATCATTTTTAAGGAGAATGTTCTATGTGATATGGACTTTTGCAATTTATAATTATGAAAACTTGTAAGCTGAATCAAAGGCATAGAATTAAAGCCACCAAACAAATTTCTGCTTGTCCTCGTGCCTGTTTATGGGATGTTGCAGAGGGCAAAATGGCAAACAGGTAAACCAATGGAGTTCGCTCTTCACAGTAACTCAGTGGGTTTTGACTTTTGAACGGCCATAAGACATAGGAGTGGAAGTAAGGCCATTCGGCCCATCAAGTCCACTCCGCCATTTAAATCATGGCTGATGGGCATTTCAACTCCACTTCCCTGCACTCCCCCATTAGCCCTTGATTCCTTCTGAGATCAAGAATTTGTCGATCTCTGACTTGAAGGCATCCAACGTCCCGGCCTCCAATGCGCTCCGTGGCAATGAATTTCACAAGCCCATCACTCTCTGGCTGAAGAAATGCCGTCTCATTTCCGTTTTAAATTTACCCCCACCCCCTAATTTTAAGGCTGTGCCCACAGGTCCTAGTCTTCCTGC
Organism: Stegostoma tigrinum; assembly: GCF_030684315.1. Classification (NCBI taxonomy): domain Eukaryota; kingdom Metazoa; phylum Chordata; class Chondrichthyes; order Orectolobiformes; family Stegostomatidae; genus Stegostoma; species Stegostoma tigrinum. The sequence continues at coordinate 24,875,318 of NC_081382.1, forward strand.
CTAAAGGAAACAACTTCCCAGCGTCTACCCCTTCTAAGCCGTACTCATACCTGTCTGGCAGCAGGTATTGTCTCGTCACTTGTTTCCTCGAGGCAGGTTGTTACAGCTTGCCTGTTTGAATTTGGCCAGACTGTGCCTGCCAAGCCATAAGGCACATGTAGGAATAACAACCAGCCGGATTATCATTCTGGGGACTGAGGAGGTGCTTTTGGTGGATGACACAAAGATCATTCCTAACTTACTCAGAGGTAGCAAGAACTGCAGGTGCTGGAGCCAGAGACATCACAGCATCAAGCTGTCTCTTTCCTATATTACTTTGACTGAACATCTTTTGACTTTATGTAGCACACGGAATGAGGAGTGTCTCCACCTGATTTCAATCAGAATTGCTAATCAAGGACCTCAGAGTCTGACCTGTGTTGTAACCACGTGATACAGGCAGGTGCTTTAGGCAACCTGTGGTAGGCCCCTTCCAAAATGGCTGCATCATTGGAATGGTAAGGCTACTGACCACGTACTGAGGCCATTACTGTCACATCGATATCAGGCCGCACACATTACAATCACTCGGTTCTGAAGAAGGGTCACTGAACTCGAAATGTTAATTTTGCTTTCTATCCACTGCTGTTGCCAGACCTGCTGAGTTCTTTTAGCAATTTCTAACTGTGTTTCCAATTTCCAGCATCTGCAGTTCTTTGATGTTTTATTTTTAGAAATGACCTATGTGACGCACTCTGGGATGTTTCTGAGACATTGGACTCCTGAAATATGTTTTTTTCCCTTTATTCCTAAGCATGTGATATTTGCAGACAAGTATCAAATGAAACTGGTGACCAAGTTTTTATTGTATACCAAAGGGTTTAAAGGAGAAGTGTACTTTATTCATAACATTTGTAAAAAAAATCTCACAGAAATATTTAAATTGAAGTCTTGCAGAATTTGCAATAGATTTAACTTGTTACCAAACAGCATTTTCTACTCAATATAATTATAGTTAACAATATTTACAAATTACATTCCATGTTACAAAGGCATTTTACACTTACGTGAGGAATAAGAGAATGATCAAAGAAAGAGTAGGGCCGATCAGGGATAGCATAGGGAACTTGTGTGTGGAGCCTGAGGAGGTAGGGGAAGCCCTAAATGAGTTTTTTGCTTCTGTCTTTACGAAAGAAACGAACTTTGTAGTGAATGAAACCTTTGAAGAGCAGGTGTGCATGCTGGAATGGATAGAGATAGAGGAAGCTGATGTGCTGAAAATTTTGACAAACATTAAGATTGACAAGTCGCCAGGCCCGGACCAGATTTGTCCTCGGCTGCTTTGGGAAGCGAGAAATGCAATTGCTTCGCCACTTGCGAAGATCTTTGCATCCTCGCTCTCCACTGGAGTTGTACCTGAGGACTGGAGAGAGGCAAATGTAATTCGTCTCTTCAAGAAAGGAAATAGGGAAATCCCCGGCAATTATAGACCGGTAAGTCTCACGTCTGTCGTCTGCAAGGTGTTAGAAGGGATTCTGAGGGATAAGATTTATGACCATCTGGAAGAGCATGGCTTGATCAAATACAGTCAACACGGCTTTGTGAGGGGTAGGTCATGCCTTACAAACCTTATCGAGTTTTTTGAGGATGTGACTAGAAAAGTTGATGAGGGTCGAGCTGTGGATGTGGTGTATATGGACTTCAGTAAGGCATTTGATAAGGTTCCCCATGGTAGGCTCATTCAGAAGGTCAGGAGGAATGGGATACAGGGGAACTTAGCTGCTTGGATACAGAATTGGCTGGCCAACAGAAGACAGCGAGTGGTAGTAGAAGGAAAATATTCTGCCTGGAAGTCAGTGGTGAGTGGGGTTCCACAGGGCTCTGTCCTTGGGCCTCTACTGTTTGTAATTTTTATTAATGACTTGGATGAGGGGATTGAAGGATGGGTCAGCAAGTTTGCAGACGACACAAAGGTCGGAGGTGTCGTTGACAGTGTAGAGGGCTGTTGTAGGCTGCAGCGGGACATTGACAGGATGCAGAGATGGGCTGAGAGGTGGCAGATGGAGTTCAGCCTGGATAAATGCGAGGTGATGCATTTTGGAAGGTCGAATTTGAAAGCTGAGTACAGGATTAAGGATAGGATTCTTGGCAGCGTGGAGGAACAGAGGGATCTTGGTATGCAGATACATAGATCCCTTAAAATGGCCACCCAAGTGGACAGGGTTGTTAAGAAAGCATATGGTGTTTTGGCTTTCATTAACAGGGGGATTGAGTTTAAGAGTCGTGAGATCTTGTTGCAGCTCTATAAAACTTTGGTTAGACCGCACTTGGAATACTGCGTCCAGTTCTGGGCGCCCTATTATAGGAAAGATGTGGATGCTTTGGAGAGGGTTCAGAGGAGGTTTACCAGGATGCTGCCTGGACTGGAGGGCTTATCTTATGAAGAGAGGTTGACTGAGCTCGGTCTCTTTTCATTGGAGAAAAGGAGGAGGAGAGGGGACCTAATTGAGGTATACAAGATAATGAGAGGCATAGATAGAGTTGATAGCCAGAGACTATTTCCCAGGGCAGAAATGGCTAGCACGAGGGGTCATAGTTTTAAGGTGGTTGGTGGAAAGTATAGAGGGGATGTCAGAGGCAGGTTCTTTACGCAGACAGTTGTGAGAGCATGGAATGCGTTGCCAGCAGCAGTTGTGGAAGCAAGGTCATTGGGGTCATTTAAGAGACTGCTGGACATGTATATGGTCACAGAAATTTGAGGGTGCATACATGAGGATCAATGGTCGGCACAACATTGTGGGCTGAAGGGCCTGTTCTGTGCTGTACTGTTCTATGTTCTATGTTCTATCTGGTAGAAACAATTAAATTGGAAATTACTTAAAGTGCAGAAGATGGAAAATGCCCCTCTATACACTAGGCACTGAGTTCATAGCCCACAAGTTTTTTTTTACAAAAATATACTTCATGTATAAAATGTGTGAACAAAAATGTAACAGAATATTTGACTTCAGAGCTACAGAATTGGCAAGAAAATTGAGCCTGCCCCATTTTACTTTTAATTGTTCATGCGTTGTTGAGGCTAGGCCCATCCCCAGTTGCCCAGAGGGCAGTAAAGAGTTAAACACATTGTGGGGGGTTTGGAGTCACATGTAGGAGCAACCAAGGATGGACGGCAGATTTTCTCCCCTAAAGGGCATCAGTAAAGCAGATGGGTTTTTAACAACTCTAATTGACATCCCAGTACAGCTAATTCTATTTTGTAAGTGTCTTAACATTTACAAAATACATCCTCTGTCAGAAGTACAACATATGACATTTTCAAACTGGAAATTACAGAAAGTGCAGTAGACTTTTCCCCTCTATGTGCCATTTCCACTCTGAGATGCCTCAGTGAATTGTTGATACTATTGATTTGCAAGATATAATCTGTCTAAAGCACACAACCCTGGAGTTACTACAGTTGGAACCCCTTGGTGGACTGTGCCTGAAAGGACCTCAGCAGCCAGTTTTCCCTAATGTACCTTTTCAGCAGCTGCCCCAAGCTTTACTGAGTCCCTCAGCAGATAGCACAGGACCTTGGAATGTGCCAGGTGCCAACACGCAGGTGAAGACAATTCCGTGCACTGGAAAACCAGCAATTCAGGCAAATCAAAGGGTGTCTTTCAGTGGGTCCTGCAGCTGCAGTTGATGTTTGGTTCTATGTACATCTCTGAGACTAGTGTATAGGACATAGATTCCTGTGTCATGGAGCTGCTTGGGATATACCTCAATAAACACACTCCATCTCTCTCCAGATCTCCAGTCTAAAGGGGGTGAGCAACAATCTCTTCCCCATCACTGCCACTTTGTGGCCAACTTGTGGAGGAAGTGAGACTCTGAGTGTGCAGGAAGAATCTCACAGGATAGGCCTTTCTCATCACCAGCCAAGCTATGTTTGAGTTTGTTTGTAAGTTCTCTCGGTGAGGCAGTCTGCTAAATGACATTGATTGTCTGATCAGGGAACCATCCAACATGATCTACCTTCTCCTCTACTCACTGCAGCTCAAGGATATAATGTACTGGCCACTGGCAAAGAGACTTGTGATTGAAGATGTTTTTCAACACATGATAGGCTATTGTCCAACTACTTGGAATATTGTTTACTTGGAATATTGTGTCCAATTCTGGTCACCCTATTATAGGAAAGATGTGGAGGCTTTGGAGAGGGTGCAAAGGAGGTTTACCAGGATGCTGCCTGGACTGGAGGGCTTGTCTTACAAGGAGAGGTTGACTGAGCTCGGACTTTTCTCCGAGAAGGTGGAAGAGAGGTGACCTGATCGAGGTGTACAAGGTAATGAGATGCATGGATAGAGTCGATAGCCAGAGACCCTTCCCCAGGGCAGGATTGACTGCCACGAGGGGTCATAGTTTTAAGGTGCTAGGAGGATGGTATAGAGGAGATGTCAGAGGGAGGTTCTTCACCCAGAGAGTTGTGAGTGCATGGAATAGTTTGCCAGTGGTAGTCGTGGAAGCGGAGTCATTAGTGACATTTAAGTGACTGCTGGACATGCACATGGACAGCAGTGAATTGAGGGGAATGTAGGTTAGGTTATTTTATTTTTGGATTAGGATTATTCCATGGCACAACATCGTGGGCCAAAGGGCCTGTACTGTGCTGTACTTTTCTATATTCTATGTTCTACTTTGAGCATTCCATAGTATTATGGCCAGATCCTTCCTTTGTAAAAGCAGGGTCAGGTAGAAACTCAGTGTTACTGAGGATATACATGCAGCTTGATGCAGCTACGCTCAAAGCCAGCAAAGTTCTATTACAAATTCGCTTTCTATCTCCTTGAACAAACTCTCTCGATCTTAACTGGAGCATGAACTTCATTCAGTCCCTGCAATATAAATGTAAGTTAATTTCCCAATTTTGTTTTTCGACCCTGAGCTTTACTTTGCACATCATTATAAAAATTTTTTCTCTTCCTCATATGAATGAAATTCAATGAATTTTAAGGATGACATGCCACCAGTGACTGTTTAAAGATAATCATCACTTCCTCCACAAGTTACCTACAAAGTGGCAGTGATGTGGAAGAGATTGTTGCTCACCTCCTTGTGGAATATGCCTTTAGACTGGAGACCTGGAGAGAGATGGAGTGGTGTTTATTGAGGTATATCCCAAGCAGCTCCATGACACAGGACTTTATGTTCTATACAGTATTGTCAGGGATGGACATAGAACCTAATATCAACTGCAGCTTCAGGACCATCCATTCACTGAAAGACACATTTGATCTGCCTGAATTTGTTGCTTTTTGCTAAAGTAGTGAATCCTTGGATGGAATTTTGTCAGGTCCTAAACAGTGTGAGCTACACTGAGAGAGGTGATGGCCTAGTGGTATTATCGCTGGACTGTTAATTCAGAGACCCAGATAACATTCTGAGGACCCAGATTCGAATCCGACCATCACAGATGGTGGAATTGAATTCAATAACTACCTGGAATTAAGAGTCTAATGATGACTGTGAATCTATTGGCAATTGTTGATAGAACTGATCAAGCTCACTAATGTCTTTTAGGGATGGAAACTGCCATCCTTACCTGGTCTGGTCTAAAATGTGACTCCAGACCCACAGCAACGTGGTTGGCTCATAACTGCCCTCTGTGCAGTTAGGGATGGGCAATAAATGCTACCTAGCCAGCGACACCCTCATCCCATAACTGAATAAAGAAGCAAAAAAGAGATATCGGGTGATAACTCAAGAGAGCCCTTTCTTAATGTTGAGAACAACTCCTTGCATTTTCTACAGCATTTCAGACATGGAGACAAGATTCTTGCTAGGGAACACGGAGATGCCCTTTAAGGAGCTTTATTGCTTGTTAACAGCCTCATGAACAACAATTCCCACCTCATTAATATGCAGTTTCCTGTTCTACCACTTGCATGAGGAAATTGGACATTGACACTTCCCAACCAATGTCAGAACAAGAATCTGGTGACTGCAGACTGCAGCTGGCTCCTCCGGATTGCGGTCTTAAACACAAGGCTAAAATAGCACAGGGCACTAGTCATGTGCTCCCCACATCCATAGACCTTGGCATCCAACAGCTGCCAACCTCACAGAACCCACAGGGCACCTGGCCAATCCACTGTCAGGGCACAGTTTAAAGCTTCCCTTCGTGGTGCACCCATCACCGAGCATTGCGATGCCGCTGCAAGGATACATGGCACATAGGGATGGGCACCAGCTCATGGCCTACACTGGGCTGCATCGCAGTGCTTCTCACTTGCTCCCTTAGCTTTCACTCACTTACCACTTACCTGCATGCTCCCAGCATTCCTGCCTTGCGTTGCCACTCAGTGTCATCGCAGAACCACACAATTTGCCTTTTTGGTCAGCAGTCTTCAGTCAGTTGGCCGTTTTTTTGCTGTACGGCAGACTGCTGCATCAATCTGACACCTATACCAAATGAGTATGCTGCAGACACACTGCGTATGCTGCAAACTAAAGGCCATGTTTCAAAGCCTAAGGGAAGGGCTGCTCAGGGAGGCCCATGGTGGCACCGATCTGTCAGGGGGCCCTGGCACGGTAAGTCAAGTACAGCCTCTGAAAGCAGACCAGCAGCTCAGCCACACACAGGCAACCGGTCAGGTACCCTGAGTGAGGAGTCAGTACCTCTACAGTCTGGGGAGTGGCTCGAAGCCAGCTTCTGTGTGGCCAGGCCCGGAGTTATCACTAACCTGGTCAGGGGTAGGGGCATTTCGTGCGAATAGACCAGGTTCCCCAAGGTGGTGGTCCATGGTCAGAACACTAGGTCTCTCAAATAAAGGTAAAGGGAACATGGGGGTGATAAAAGGGGTCACTGTTTCAGGAAGGAGACTGAGAAACATATTCATGGACTTTGGGGTATGGACTCTGGGAGGCCAAGGTCATGACAGCTATGAAGGGGAAATTACCAAAGACAGACCAGACTCTCTTAAATCTTCAAGAAAGAAACAACACGTCATTAAGCAAGCTGTACATATTCAAGATTGAATGATGTATATTCAAAGCTGACATAGACAGAGTTTTAATTAGGAATGGATTTGAGGGTTATAGGGAAAAGGCAGGTAAGCGTAATTAATGGTTATCAGATCAACCATGAACTCATTAAATACCAGAGCAGACTTGATGGACTGAATGGTCTACTTCTGCTCCTGTACCTTATGACCAATGATATATACGGTGAAACATGGGAGGGAATGGGTGGAAGGGACTTTGTCCACAGTAATGATGATGCTGACTTCTGGGGGAGAATAGTGTCTGATCACATTGTCATATGTTATGGGCTGTGGGGGAAATGGGCTCAGGGTCAGGTAGAAAGCCTATCTCAGCCCTAACCCAGGAAAGGGCTACCGGGTTGGGGGATGTGGATGCTTGAGGCCTTACCAACATATAAAGACAGTGCCTGGAAATTACTGTATCATGAGCATTCACTCTCGCCTTCCTTCATCCTGGAAATTGCAAATGCACCATGCTGACTGTATTCTTGCTTGCGACAAGTGCACGCCCTTTGGCTTGAACTACCACAGGAGTGAGGGTCACAGACGGTGTGGAGCTGGATGAAGACTCTTGAGTGTCTGGCTAAATGCATGCAGACACTGTCCTGCCTCCTTCTGAGGAGGGGGCAGCTGGACAGAGGAAAAAGACCCTCAAATCTCTGTCATTTTGCAGTTATTGCTGAGGACCAAAGGCAGGGCCAATGGGGTGAGTGCGTGAGTGAGTGTGTGTGAGTGAGTGAGTGTGTGAGTGAGTGTGTGAATGAGTGTTTGAATGAGTATGTGATTGAGTGCATGAGCGAGTGATTATGTGAGTGAGTGTGTGTGTGAGAGTGTGTGAGTGAGTGCGCGTGAGTGAGTAGGAGTGAGTGTGTGTGTGATTGAGTGTGTGAGTGAGTGTGTGTGTGTGAGAATGATTGAGTGAGTGTGTGAATGAGTACGTGATTGAGTGCATGAGTGAGTGAGTCTGAGTGAGTGAGTGTGTATGTGCGTTTGTGTGAGTGTGCGAGTGAGTGAGTAGGAGTGAGTGTGTGAGTGTGTGCGTGACTGAGTGAATACGATTGAGTGTGTGTGTGTGTGAGTGCGTGATTGAGTGAGTGTGTGTGAGTGAGTGTGAGTGAGTATGTGAGTGCGTGCTTGAGTGTGTGTGTGTGAGAGGGCATGCGTGAGTCAGTGTGTGAGTACATGAGTGAGTGAGAGTGTGAGTACGAGTGAGTGAGTGAGTGATTGACTGCGTGCATGAGTGAATGAGTGTGAGTGAGTGTGTATGCAAGTGCGTGTGAGTGTGAGTACGCATGATTGAGTGAGTGCATGAGTGTGTGTGTGTGTGTGAGTGCGTGATTGAGAGTGTGAGTGAGTGAGTGCGTGAGTGCTTGCCTGAGTGTGTGAATGAGTGCGTGAGTGAGTGTGCATGAGTGTGAGTGAGTGAGTGTGCATGAGTGTGTGTGTGTGAGTGAGGGCAAGTGCATGAGTGTGTGAGTGAGTGAATGACTGTGTGAGTGTGTGTGAGTGAGTGCTTGAGTGACTGTGTAAGTGTGTGATTGAGTGCGTGTGAGTGTGTGCATGAGTGAATGAGTGTATGTGTGTGTGTGTGTGAGTGCAAGTGAGTGTGTGCGTGAGTATGTGAGTGGTTGAGTGAGCGAATGTGTGAGTGTGTGGGTGAGTGCATGAGTGTGTGAGTGTGAGTGAGTGTGTATGAGTGAGTGAGTGTGAGAATGTGTGAGTGCGTGAGTGTGTGTGTGTGTGTGTGTGTGTGCGAGCGAGTGTGTGAGTGCATGCGTGTGTGTGAGTGCATGATTGAGAGCATGACTGCATGAGTGAGTGTCAGTGTGTGAGTGTGTAAGTGAGTGTGAGTGAGTGAGTACGTGAATGTGTGAGTGAGTACGTGTGTGTGTGTGCGAGCAAGTGAGTGCATGCGTGTGTGTGAGTGCATGATTGAGTGCATGACTGCATGAGTGCGTGTCAGTGTGTGAGTGAGTGTGTGAGTGCGTGAGTGAGTGTGAGTGTGTACATGTATGAGCATGAGTGAGTGTGTGTGAGTGAATGTGCATGAGTGAGTGCATATGAGTGTGTGAGCGTGTGTGAGTGAGAGTGCATGCGTGAGTGCGTGTGTGAGTGTGTGAGTGAGAGTGCATGAGTGTGTGAGTGCATGCATGAGTCTGTGAGTGAATGCGTGAGTGCGAGTGAGTGTGTGTGCGTGCGTGAATGAGTGTGTGTGTATGTGTGTGTGTGCATGAGTGAGTGAGTGCATGTGTGAGTGAGTGCGTATGTGAGTGTGAGCATGAATACGTGAATGTGTGAGTGTGTTCCGTTCACTAGGTGATCAGGTCCCTGTCTGTAACACTGAGGGCCAATCTCCCCTTGCCTGTCCTGCCTGGGGACATGTCATTCACTAAGTAAGGCTGCTTTGGAATGCCAGGGTGCACAATGGCCCTTTAAAGTTGGCACAGATGCCAGGAATGCCAGTCCATTTCAGAAGTGATAAGGACTTCTAGGTACAGCAAGGTGATGGAATCAGGCTAGCATCAGAAGAGCAAGGTGACATGGGGTGTGTTATGTACTTATTGAGAGAACCTGAAATGAGATGTTGACAGGAGAGAAATCTTTCTGCCTTCTTGTCTTTTAATTGGAGCACTGGATGGCTGGTATTAATCCTTACTCTCACAATGGCATTTAATATTAAGTGATTTTAGTGCTTCACACTATTTTGGTCCATTTCAAATAACTGCTTTGATAATGGCACCCATACCATTGAACAGTCAAAAGTGAGCATTGTTTTCTATTTAACTACATAACCTTGTTAGGTGATTGGATATTTACTCTGCTGTTTTAACACAATTAGTCAATGCTTATATCATTAATACCTCAACGTGGTTGATTTTGAGTGGAGGAAGATGGCTGATTTTGGTTTGTTATACAGGGCTCAACAATCTCACTGAAATTCACTACTGAAACGTGTCTGATTGGGGCTAATTACTAAAATAAAACAAAGAATTGCAGGTAGTGAGGATCTGAACCTCTAATTGAAATCGTGGGGAAACTCAGCAATCTAGCAGCATCTGTGGAGAGAAAGCGGGGTTAACATTTCAAATCGTGAGCCTTCAGAGCTCTGAAGAAGGGTTACAGGCTCCAAATTCCAACAATTTCAGTTTTTGTTTGAGGGTAATTACCAAGTGCAATAGAAGGGTTATGGTACAAAAATACTTGGGTTAATGATTGGATCTCATCCCTTATTAACTCAGATAGCTCATGTTATGGGACTTGGTGTCCATATCTTCTGAAAAGGGAGGGTTCTCATGGCACGGTAACAGTGCCTCTATTTCTGAGCCAGAAGACCTAGGCTCATGTCCCACCTCTCCAGTGGTGTGTTGTAACATTTTGTTACAAATTGATTAGAAATACCACCGCATCTTCTGTTAAAACAACTGCCAAAAATAAAAGAATAAGGTGATTCAAAAAATGTTAAATTTAAATAGCATACATGATCCTCATAATCTGCACAAGAATTCTCATGAGATGGGGCAGAAAGCAAGGCTGATGAAGCTGTTAGAGGGTTCTATGGGGATAATACTGTGCCTGATTCTAGAAAAAAATGATGAGGAATTGTCATCAGTGTTTATAGAATGGGTTTTGGGGACAGAATTTTTGCAGTAGGTATGCCAAGTTTTCATTTGAAAAAATTGACAAACATGGATTATACCTTGTCCCTCTTTAAAGTTAGTCAGGACTGATCATTTTCATATTAGTGAGGCAATGCTGTTATTTCTTCTGTTAATAATTTGTTCTCTTGCGTGTAATCCTAAACATATTCCTGATGGTATGTAGTGGTGTTTGGGTAATGGATTCTATGTGACATTTTCTTAAAAATTGAATCAAAGCCATCCAAATAATGTTAATTGAAGAGACAAGTCAGAATCATTATCGGGAAGGCAGTTTACTATAAGTCATTTACTATGCTTTCTTTATCCTGCAGCAATTGAATCACCCCAACATAATTAAGTACACGGACTCATTTATTGAGGACAATGAGCTGAACATCGTTCTGGAGTTAGCAGATGCAGGCGATCTCTCTCAGATGATTAAGGTGAGAAGAGTACATCTTTTACCAAGTCAAGTGTCGAAATTATCCTAGGGCAATGAATCAAGCTGCTCCAGTACTGAAAGGATGGTACTAACTGAGTGTGAACACATTTGTAATATTGTACAGTTCATGCAGAGACTGAAAAGATAAAAGAAATCTGAAAAAATGCTTGATCTGTAACAAATTGTAATATCTGGAAACCCACAGCAGGTTAATTGGAATCTTAAGCAATAAGAATTTGTACTTATATGGCCCCTTTAATGTTGTAATATGACCTAAGGTGCTTGATAAAATCATTGTCAAACAAGATTTAAGGTTAAGCTGCATAAGGAAATATAATGGCCCAGGACCAAAAGTTTGGCTGTAAAAGAAGATCAAGCAGCCTGTATAAGGAAGGAGAGAAATGGAGAGATTTGTGGAGAGGAGACCAGGGTTTGGGGATATGGCAGCTGAAGGCCTGGGAACCAATGGTTGGGTGATTAAGTCAGGGATGTGAAAGAGGTCACAGTAAGATTGTTATCGCAGAGCGTTGAAGGACTGGAAGAAGTTACAGAGATGGAGAGAAATGAGGCCATGGAAGGTTTTGAAATTTGAAGAATGAGGATGAATATATTACTTTAACAGGAGTCAATGAACCAAGGTCAGTGAAGGGGTTTAGATAAAGGGAACCTGGTGTAAATATTGGATGGTCTCAGGTTTACAGTGGGTAGGATGTGAGAAGCCAGCCAGAACTAGACAGGAATAGTCAGGGTCTAGAGATGACTGAGCTGTTGGTGAGGGTTTCAGAGGCAAAGACAGAAATGTTTTGGGAATGGAAATAGGTGATTTTAACAATAGCAGAAATAACTGGTTGGAAGTTCATCCTGAGTCAAAAATGACAACAGAGTTACAAACTAGTTCGGCCCCAGGCAGTTTGCAGGGGAGTGATAGATTGAGGATCTAGTGAATGAAATTTTTGGCAGGGACTGCAGACATTGGCTTTGGTCTTTCTGACATGTAATTGGAGGAAAAATTTTTACCCATCCAGTATTTGATGTTGGACAAACGACATGATAACTTAGAGGCAGAGGAGAATGTGAGAGAATTGGTGCTCAGTTAGAGCTGGGTGTTGTCAGAATACATTTGGAAATTGCCACTGTATTTTAGGTAATGTTGCCAAGAGCAGTGCATAGGTAAGAAATTGGAGGGCACCAAGTATTGACATGCTAAGGGCAACCCCAAAGGTGATAGTCCAGAAGTGGCAAAAAAATGATGGGAGGCGAATTTCTGACTGCAGCTCATAGATAGAAGTGGAATTAGGATGTGCAGTCTATTAACTTTAAATTAATGACTTGTTTTAATTGTTTTCAGATACTGGGCAATAACTGATGGCTTTTGTTTTATTCTTCCATGGTTTGTGGCCATCACTGACAAGGCCAACATTTGTCTATGCCCAATTTCTCTTAATCTGATTGGCAGTTCAGAGGGATATTGAGAATCAACCATATTGCTGAGATTTTCAGTCAAATATAGGCCAGACCAGTTAAGGATAGCATGTTTCATTCGCCACAAAGGCAGAAGTGAACCAAATGGGCCAGTACAAAATTGGTGATGGTTGTCCTGGACACCAGCTTCTTATTCCACATTTGTTAATTAAGTTTCAATACAAATTTGACTGATAGCTATAATGGGATTTGAAACCATATTGCCAGAGCATTAGCCCAGGCCACTGGATTACCAGTCCAGTGACATACCACTGTGCCACTATCTTCCCTTGTACTTATACAGAGAGACACAGACTAAAAGTCTGTGAAATAACTGTACACAGCCTGGGACTCATCACCAAATCACTCTTTATTTACTAGTGCAAAGTGTACTGGCTATAGCCGGCCAGCTCAGGGTCAATCCTCAACCAAGGAGATTATAATCTCCTGTTAATATTGGTCAGCCAAGGCCTTACTGATTAGACCAGGTTAACAACCCTGATCAAGAGCCTCATAGTTAATGATGTCAACCTGTTCCCCATCACTACAGTCTGGTAAGTGGACCTTGAGGTGTACAGTAAGTACCGTGTGTCTTTGCTGAAAGGCTAGGCTCCAGTTGCATCATTCTTTTGCCTAGCTATCTGAATTATAACACCATCCCACCGAGTAGATCAAAGGTAGAGAGGCACTGAAGGAGGATAGAGAGGCCAAGTGGACAAATGTTTCAGTGCAAGTTGGAGAAGCATGAGGAGATATAGCTTACCTTTGTCGCGCTCACATATAGTGCACCTTTAATAAAGCTGTTTTGCATCTGTGGCAGGGCCGCAAACCTTAAAAGGAAGGATTCACATATTGACTGCTGTGAACATTAAGTGCAGATTTGGGAGTTGGCAACCTGTTCATGTTTGAAGAGCAAACTGAGGTTGGAGATGTAGAAGTCATAGAGTCATACAGCACAGAAACAGGCCTTTTGGCCCAACTTACCAATGCTAACCAGGTTTCCTAAACTGAACTGGCCCTATTTGCTTTTGAACCATATTGTCGTAAACCTTTTCTATCCACCTCCCTCTCCAAATGTCTTTTAAATGTTGTCATTGTATCACTTCCTCTGGCACCTTGTTCCACATGAGCACCTCACGCTGTGTGAAAACGTTGCCCCTCAGGTCCCTTTGAAATCTTTTCTCTTTCACCTTAAACCTTTGCCGTCTAGTTTGAGACTCCCCTCCCCTGGAAAAATGCCTTTGGTTATTCACCTTATCTGTGCATCTCATGATTTTATAAACCTCTGTAGGGTTGCCCTTCGTGTGCAAGGACTGAAGAGTCTAGGGTTTTATTTTGAGGAAGAGATGTTTGACATTGACTGTCCTTTTCTAGTTTTCTTTTGTTTCTTTGTGTAGTTTGTTTGCAATGATTTTGCACTTTATGGAAGTATTTCAAAACACAAGCTCATGTCATCAGTTGAACAAATAACCTGGAATGTTATTTATATATATACAAATGTAGACATTGCATACCAAAACTTCAAGACAGCCTTATTAGAGTATTCGACTGATGCTTTCCCCCACAATGATTCCATTTTCTAATTAGCTTTTGGGAATTTTCAACTCTGGCTTGAATCCAGCAGCTGTAGCAGAGAGTTTTGGAGCAACAGGTTTCACCAAAAGTAGACCTCAGTGAATGGGCCTCGTGTCAGTCCTGAACTTGTATCAAGCATCCTCTAATGTTTCATTCTGCCTGTTCCTGGTAGTCAACTTCCTCTTCTTGCATAGCTTTGTAGGAGGATCTGTGTTGTGTAAGTATCATTGGCTGCGGATGTCATACACAGACTGTGGAAACACAAAATCATTTTCCCTGCTCACCGAGGACACACATTACTGAAAGTAGGCTCATTGAACAAACCTGGAGTGCTTGTCAAGAGATCCAAACCACAAATTGAATGAGGCAAAATGATGCTACCTTAATGGAAACCATTAAGCAATAACTACATGGGCCTTACATCCTGAGAAAATACAACATGGGACTTTTTAAAGTTCATCATCGTTAACAAAATATTCTGACCCCAGCAATTGACTTTGCTCAAAGTTTCCTTTAATTTACTAACTTTTCTACAAACCATTATTCCTGAAGAAATTTGAATAGGAAAACTTAAAATGATAAAGCATACATTAAGATTGTAAGTATAGATTATCACTTAGCCCTGCCAAAGGAACCAAAACATTAAGAGGAACACTATCTTTACTTTTTACAAAGTCAAACATGCAAGATATGATTACAATCCCACAGGAAATGGTAGGAATGTCCCTAATATATTTGTGAAAAAGATTCACATCGACAAAGACTCGTGTCAACGAATAAAGATATTTACTAATTTTTTTTTCTACTGACTTTCCCTTCAGTTGAGCATTGAACAGTAATTCTGTCTCTGAAAAGTTTTCTCTCCATCTTCGGTCCACCTCCCCCTCTCTCCCTATTTATTCCAGAACCCTCTCCCCATCCCCCTCTCTGATGAAGGGTCTAGGCCCGAAACATCAGTTTTTGTGCTCCTGAGATGCTGCTTGGCCTGCTGTGTTCATCCAGCTCCACACTTTGTTATTAGAGAAGTTATATTTTGTTTTTAACTCACTGGATGTGGGTGTATTACCTGCCAGATACATAATACATTGAGCCTCAGGCTCTGATTACTGTTCAAGAGCCACCAACTCATTCATGCAGTGAGCTTCATGTGGCGGTTTTAGAAAGGCCGATGTCCCACAATAGCTTCAAAATATTAAAGGTGTACAACTTAAACTAGAACATAGAACATTACAGCACAGTACAGGCCCTTCGGCCCTTGATGTTGTGCCGACCTGTCATACCGCTCTGAAGCCCATCTAACCTACACTATTCCATGTACGTCCATATGCTTATCCATTGATGACTTAAATGTACCTAAAGTTGGCAAATCTACTACCGTTGCAGGCAAAGCGTTCCATTCCCTTACTACTCTGAGTAAAGAAACTACCTCTGACATCTGTCCTGTATCTTTCACCCCTCAATTTAAAGATGTGCCCCCTCGTGCTCGCCGTCACCATCCTAGGAAAAAGGCTCTCCCTATCCACCCTATCTAACCCTCTGATTATTTTATATGTTTCAATTAAGTCACCTCTCAACCTTCTTCTCTCTAATGAAAACAGCCTCAAGTCCCTCAGCCTTTCCTCGTAAGACCTTCCCTCCATACCAGGCACCATCCTAGTAAATCTCCTCTGCACCCTTTCCAAAGCTTCCACATCCTTCTTATAATGCGGTGACCAGAACTGTACACAATACTCCAAGTGCAGCCGCACCAGAGTTTTGTACAGCTTCACCATAGCCTCTTGGTTCCGGAACTCGATCCCTCTATTAATAAAAGCTAAAACACTGTATGCCTTCTTAACAGCCCTGTCAACCTGGGTGGCAACTTTCAGGGATCTGTGTACATGGACACTGAGATCTCTCTGCTCATCTACACTACTAAGAATCTTACCATTAGCCCAGTACTTTGCCTTCCGGTTACTCCTACCAAAGTGCATCACCTCATACTTGTCTGCATTAAACTCCATTTGCCACCTCTCAGCCCAGCTCTAGCTTGACGATTCGCTTTTTATCAAGTAATCAAGAAAGCTAAACTTTACATTCTGCCGTTGAAAACTTTATTGAAGTTTGATGCTGTTTTAAAGCGACATTTTCCATCCAAGTGTCTCTCCTATCCTGAAGATACTGACTCGTTTGAGCCATGAGCATCCTTAAGTGTCTCATCCAAGTAACCATTCCTCCTTATCTTTGCATTTGAACAGAAGGCAGATTAGCTCTTGTCATCAAATGCTGTTTACTTTATGCACATTTCTTGGAGGGATCGATGGTTGACTAACCGCAATGGAGAATTATAACTGATTTCTTTCTTCTACTCCGTAGCCCGTGGACACTAAGATCACTAGTGGTACTCTGACTGTGATCATCAACAAGAATAAGCAACATATCACAGAGATCTAACAAATACCATTGTGTGGGGTTTGGTGTCATAATAAGCATTTACTTACTGACTCAGGTGTCGGGGAGGGGGCAGAGGAGACAGTTATTACATTGCAACACTATTACTTAGTAAAAAGCATTTCTCTCATAACTGGCTAGTTCATCTTCAAGCAATACCATTGTTATTGACTGGTCCCCATGCATGGTTTGGTGCAAAACACAAAGGGCATTGATGGTCTTTGGTGGATCTAAAAACTACCGAAGGAAAAAGTATTCAACCAGTCTGATGTCAAACCTGAGCAGGAGCAAAATGCATGAGACGTCAATTGTTATGCAGTTCTCGAATTTTACCTGCCATTTTGATGAGCAGTGAAACTATTATTAATCTTTATTGAATGGTAGAAATTTACAGCTGGTGTAATTTAAAAGCCAGCAGAAAATGTGACCAGATTGCAATGTATGTTCCTTTGATCTTGTCATAAAGAGGCACATTTGTGTGAATTCATATGCAATCTACAACAGAAGTGTCATGTGTAATCTAAAGTGAGTGAGCAAGCATTAATATTTTATCTTGATGCCACTGTAGAATTTAAAGTAGCACTCCTGTCATTGTATCCCATATGGATCAATATCCTATACAGATACTCCATAGACTGCTACAATAAAGAATGTTTTGCCCTTTCATGATGAATGATAGAAGAACTCTGAGTGTGGAAACCATGTGAACTATCACAATGAAAGTCGAGGGAAACCAATGTTAACATTTGTAAGTGTACTATGTGTTAAGACCATTCTAAAATACAATAACTAACCACCAGCCTAGTTCTGACATTAATATCTAATAGATGCTTAGGGACTACAGTGTTTCCTGGGTTTGTAGGTAAGTAAATAACTGGTAGATTAGGATCATGAATCAGTTAGAGTCTTGTCCATCAATACATCCCAACTACAATGCAAAATTGTCTGATTGCTTCTGTTTCTACAAAGCACTGATTTTATGTAAATCGGGGTAAACTATGTGGGAAGACTGGTTCTGCTGCCTGCAATCCCAATATTAGGGATTTGCATATTCTCCCAATTCTGTGCAACCTTTGCTATACAGTGGGTTGCCTGAGGAGGTGTGTCTACTGCATCTGTTTAAAGGGCTGCATTAACCATTTAACAAGCTTTCTTCTCACCTTCTCGCCCATGCACTGCCAAATTCACTGTTGCTGCACTGACACTCATGTTGAATGAAGCAGACAGAAGGAAGTTGGCCACATTTGATGTTAAGGGGCACCATACTACAGTATGGAAGCAGAGAGCTGGCAAGGTGAAATCCGTCACCAACATCCACAGAACCTGGTTCTAAATGTACAAGAACATGGCAGACTGAGAGGGCTGCCGAGTTCGTCTAATGACTTCTTTTGCCAGGTTTTCAGAATCTGCTGTTGTGTGCTTATTGCTGTCATTGTCTTAGAAACAGTTTAAAATGGATGTGACCTCTTTTATTTGCTTCTGGGATGTGGGCATCACCGACAAGGCCAGTAGTTATCACCTATTCTTGGATTGCCCTTGAGAAATTGTTGGCGTGCCAGCTTATTGAACTGTGGCAGCAGTTACAACCACAGAGCTGTTACGGAGGAGTTCCAGGAGTTTGATCGAGTGGCACTAAAGGAACGACAGTGTAACATTAAGTTAGGATGGTGTGCCATCTGGGAGGGGAATGTGGAGCTGGTGGATCTCCCATGCAGCTGCTGATTTTGTTTATCGAGGGAATCAGAAGTTGCAGGTTTGCAATATGGGAAGCTTTGTAAAGATTTTTTCTGAAGAAGTGTCCCAACCCAGAACATCTGCTTTCTTGCTCCTCTGATGCTGCCTGGCCTGCTGTGTTCATCCAGCTCCACACTGTGTTGTCTCTGACTCCAGCATCTGCAGCTCTTACTATCTCAAAGCTTTGTAAAGACCTGAATTTTCACTCCTCAGCAGCAGGTTGACAGACTGCAAGGTGAGACAGCAACAGCACTTGAGACTTTTACCTCACTCTCTTAAATAATTCAGTGATTTTAGTATCTGAAAGCTGACATTACACCAGTCATCTCAGTGATCAGTGTGACACCAAGTTGTAATATCTTTAATCTTTAAGTCCATCAACTGATTTTTTTTTAACCTGTGATTTTTGTTTTGAAGAAAATGCTTTTAAATGAACCAGGAAACCGTGTTTTTAAATGGCTGCAGAAATCGCCAGACATACTAGACTGGCCAAGTTTGTAAAATCCTGCATCGTAGATTAACAGGAGATGTGTCTGGACTGTGCCCCTGCAGAACTTCACATTTGCCAGTAAATGAGTGGTTTGAAAGAATAACTTCTAGGCAATAAACAACTGCTTTCTCATCTGCAGGAACATCTAGTGACAAAGGAAACCTACCTAAACCCATTATGTAAAAGAATATTGAAAACTTGCCTATTTGTTTCAGTTGCATCTTGGTAGCTTTGACAGTGGGAGAACTCCTTTTTAAATAAAGATTGCCCTCATTGTGAGCCAATGGAAAGCTATCACACGATTGAAGTTCTCCCTTGTGAAAAGCAATGTTTATTGGCTTGTATGCTTGTTACAGAGGGGGAGTAACATGAAAAAAAAGTATGCAGTGTGAAATAGTAGCACTAGCTGCTTCTCAATAGTTTTCTCTTAAACTGTGGCTCCATCTCCGTTACAAGTTAGAATACATCACAGAGATAGAGAATTTCAAATTAAAAGGAACCTGAAGTATTACAACACCCAGGCTTATATGAACAGACAGCTTACATCAGCAGAAAAATGTCTGAGGGAATTTTAGGGCCATCAAAGGAACCATGGAATATATACATTTTTCTAGCTATTGGTTTTACCATTCTTCAACTTCCCACAACCCCCCCTCCTCCAAATCTATAACAGGTTCTCCTTTGCATGCTAGTATGTATGTTGCAAGATTTGGAATGGGTTTTATCATCTTAATAAATTCTGCGTTTTACTCGAATGAATATAGAATAAAACTAACTCATTAATTTTGGTTACTCAAGAGATCATTCTGACATATTTCTTCATATAGCTATACACATGGTCAAGTACACGCTGAATTGGTAAAAATCACATCTTTTAAAATAATTTCAACGTCTCTTATAACCAGTCTCAGAAGCGAAAGAGAGGCATTTACTCACCCTTCCAGATGTTGTCGTAACAAGTGAGAACCCAGCTTCACATTCCACGGAATTACTATGGCTGGATCAATTTTGTCTGATCCAATCAATTTGTCATTCCAGTCTGCAGCACATGCTAAAATTTGGGCCTTCTCCTCTTATGGATATTTGATATTGGAATATGAACAATAACAATTTGCTGGGAACACCTACATCTACTTTGTGATGCACAGTGATATCGACCAAGATGCTGCTTGGCCTGCTGGGTTCACCCAGCTCCACACTTTGTTATCTCGGATTCTCCAGCATCTGCAGTTCCCATTATCTCTGATACCAACTGCTTGGGTTTGATTCCACACTGGCTGAGGTTACCATGGAAGTCCCAACTTCTCAACCTTGCCTCCAACCTGAGGTTTAACCATTCTCCGGTCAAACCACCACCAGTTACCTCTGTATAATGAGAGAGCAGCCCTATGCTACTCTGAGACCCTAGTGACTTTTAAAGCTGGTACCAACTTCGTGTGAAAATCCAGTTGCTATCCAAACATCATCACTTCAATTTCTTAACAATCCGCTGTGATCCTAGCACCAGGCATTTTCATAAGAGGCGGCAAAACAACCAACAGTAGCGTTTATTTCCATAATGCCTATTGTAATGTTCCTGGCTGATGTTATTACTGCACAGGTCAGATCCAAGACTGAAATCAGTCTCGACAGATCATGTTTTGTTAGTTTTGGTTTTAATAAGATGATCTGTTACTGAAACACAATCACACAATGTTGCATATTTGGTTGTAACAATAAGTCAGAAGTTTATTAAACAAAATAAATTAAGATAAAATAGAATAAACTAATCTATTTCAATATAATACAAACTTAGCTGTAATCCTACAACTCCCCAAAACATTAATGTTATGAAAATAAATATAGAATCTTTATGACCTATTGGATTTCAGCACCATCATAATAGGTGAGCTCTAGCGACTTATGACATTGTCTGCATGAACTTAATCTCTTTCCTCACTTGAGCTAATTTCTTTCTACTGCATCTATAAGGGTATTGCTTTATAGGTAACACATCCCCCCATGACCCTCATGAACTGTCACAGCCATTTTTCCTGGCTTATTCCCACAAATCTTTCCAGTTTTCCAGTTAATTCACGTATCGGTTAGCTTCACTCATAAATTTGAGATATAAATGTTAAGTGTTGTTTCTGAGTTTAGGTTTATTGACATATCTTTAATTAATTTAAGTGCGCCTCTCACTTCACCTCTCACTATATATTACTTCAAAAAGACTAAACCCTGTGGAGTCATTAGGAAGATCCTTAATGACAAATATTAACGAAGGAATTCACTGCCATTTTGGAATTCTTACAAAAGCTCAAATCATAATCTTCAAATTTTGATGTTATTTTTCAAATGCACCTAGAGAATGTAGGTTATAAATCAAAAATGTACACTTTGTAAATTCTCAAACTAGCCATTATTTCCTTGAAAATTTCCAACATCAAATTTGATCCTTGCTCTGATTGCATTTCTTTGTGTAATTCACATCTTATTAAACATTGGACTAAACTATCCTATGATCATTTCTGCAGTATTTTTCTTAAAGGTACTGCTTCAGGAAATCTTGTGGAAACATCCATAACTGCTGGTTTGCATTCCTGGTTTCAGTCATGGGTTCTTTAAAATCTATTAAGACCCTGCTAAATGGTTCTACGAAAGCTGGTATTGAAATTAAAAGCATAGGGTTCATTGAGGAGGAGAGGGTGTTCCTGACTACCTGACATGTATAACATGCCTTGCAAAATTTGACTACATCTTTTTATATTCTTGGCATTTAAAACGTTTTTGTATTTTAGACTGTGTTTTTCTAATACCTAAATGACCTTCCATTGGAATTTCATGAGCCACTTGTTGGATTTTATTATGACAGTCAGGTGGAGATATCTTGGAGCGTTTTGGGTTTGAGAGACAACAGGCTGAAGTCCCAGAATATGTGATAGAAACGTATTGGGACCCAGAGAAGGAACTTTTTTTTAGAAGAGAGCATAATGATGGTATGCACATTGCAATTATTATGCACAAATGTGAGGCATATTAATGGAGGTTAGTGTCATGCACAAAGGGTGTGCTCCTCAGGTGATGTTGAATGCACTCTAATACCAGTCTGTCGGTTGCATTTTCTTGTGTAAAGAAATCTGGGAGGTTTGACGAACCAAAAAAGTCATCTTGTCAATTTGTTCCGTAATGCTGTGGCTTGGAAGGTCATTCTACCACATGCTATCAAGACATTGAGGAAGAGACATCTCTTCTTCTCTGTTGACATTGCAGAGTGAATATTCCGCAGCACAGGAACCCAAGGGGAACATTCTATTCATGAGCAATAACTTCCATCCCATTTTCTTGAGGCATGCAAATTTCCCCATTATTTTACCCTCCTCATGCACTGAATACAGCACACATTTCTCTCCCCTGTTGTTTAGTTTCTGATTATAAGTCAAACAGAACATTCAGAACATGTGTTTTATATTTCAATAAATACTATCTGTTTTGAGAAATATAAGATTGTAACGAGGCTTTGAACTAAAACAAGCCAGTGAAAGTGAAGGTACATAAATACAGAAATATTCACGTTTAGAAAGTGGAAGAATACTGTTTACAGAGATTTCCCACAATTGTGCAATGAGATCTAACCTAGTGTAGAAATGCACTGCCTTCTGTGGTATATGTTGTGGGTAAACTAACTTCAATTCAGCTACATACCAAGAAATCTCACTATCAAATACTGAAATACTCAAGTAAGCAAGTATAACTTGTAACCCAACTTAGCAATTACCTGATTAATGGTGAAATCTGACCAGGATTTCAATTAATAGTCTGTCTCTGGCAGTTTTCAGGGATCGGTCCTTCTGTAGTGTTGTTCTTTGAAGTTCTGCTGCTGAGTTGTTCTGGTGTTCGATTCTTACTCAGTTTTCTCCCTTCCAAGTTTTCAGTGTGATTATTGATATCCTTTAGATTCGGTCCTCCCCAATATTGCTTACACTTGCAGAGGCCTCAGGTCTGCAATTTGCCTTCCCATCAGAAATAGCTCCTTTGTTCCTTGATACATTTGGGGTTAGCTGTCTGTTTAAAGCATGGCACCCTTTACTTCAGAACATTATTTGTGCAGGCAGATCATTTACTATGAGACAGGAGATTATCAAATAAGTGCCCTCTCTCCTCTCTGAGGAAACAGGGGCGCAGCACAGTGGCTCAGTGGTTAACACACCTGCCTCACAGTGCCAGTGACCTGGGTTTGATTCTACCCTCAGGCAACTGTCTGTTGAAGTTGTGTCAGAGATAATGGGAACTGCAGATGCTGGAGAATCCAAGATAACAAAGTGTGGAGCTGGATGAACACAACAGGCCAAGTGCTCCTGAGATGCTGCTTGGCCTGCTGTGTTCATCCAGCTTCACACTTTGTTATCTTGTCTGTCGAAGTTTGCACATTGTCTGTGTGGGTTTCCTCCAGGTGCTCTGATTTCTTCCCACAGTCCAAAGGTATGTAGTTTGGATGGATTAGCTATGCTAAATTGTCCATAGTGTGCAGGTTAGGTGACTTACACGGTTACAGAGATGGGTGGGATACTTTTCACAGAAATGTTATGGTCACAGTGGACCAAATAGCCTTCCCCCATACTGTAGAGATTCTATAAACAGCTTGTATATGTACCTGAGATTGTAGGTGCTGGAGAATTTGAGATGACAAGGTATAGAGCTGGATGAACACTGCATGCCAAGCAGCATCAGAGGTGCAGGAAGGCTGACATTTCGGGCCCAGACACTTTTTTGAAGAAGGACCTAGGGCCGACATGTCAGCCTTCCTGCTCCTCTGATGCTGCTTGGCCTGCTGCGTTCATCCAGCTCTGCACTTTGTTATCTCTTGTTTATGTACCTCCTTCTCAGGGATGGTCAATTCACATGATGTTGTAACTCCTTTTTTATACTAATTTCTTGTTGTTCCTTTCATCTCAAAAAACAAAGTTATTCAAGAAAAAGAGTTATTTCTGCTTCTTTCAGTCCTTGTCACCAGGTTCCCCTCTGACTCTCATGTCGGGAATTATTATCCTCTTGTTCCCTCTCTGAGGGTGGTAGGATAGGAAACTGCATGTTAATAAGGTGGGATTGATACTTAATGAGGTCGACAACAACCAATAATCCACACCCTAGTGAGAATCTCACCTGAACATCCAGGCCTCTGGCTGAAGATGTGACTGAATGCTCCCAATGCCAGGACAAGCCCCATCCTGTGACTTCTAATAAGATCCTACCACATTCCCACAACATCATTCAGGGTTCTAGATGGTTCAGCCTGTGTTTGTTTCCTGAAAAATTTGACTGTGTGACAACACATCAGGACAAATGGAGAGTTTATATGGTTTCCTAATGAAATGAAAATAGGTGAACTTTTTTTTATAATTTTCTTAATTGTATGTTCTTCCACTCTTTGCTGAAAACTAGGCATCAGAAAAGAGAGTGGTGAAACTGCTACAATGGCATGTCACAGGGTCCCATTACCTGTCATATTGCATGCCCTCAGTGTTGTCACATTTCAATAGACACTTTCATCATGTAAAACAATATTCGCATTTTTCTCAGGCAGATTCCTATCTGTCCACCTATTCACCACATCTTCTTTCTCACAAGCTCCTCTCTAAAATCTCCAGGTTACAGTGTGAGATGTTCCAGATATCAGAACCATCTTTTAGATAGTTTATAAAAACTGAAAGAACTGTGGATGCTGTAAATCAGGAACAAAAACAAAGTTGCTGGAAAAGCTCAGCAGGTCTGGCAGCATCTGTGAAGGAAAACAAACAAAGCTAACGGTTCAGGCCCGGTAACCCTTCCTCAGATTATTTTTTTTTCTCCTCAGGTACCCTGTCTGGAACTCACTAGGAAAATATATTCTGTGAGAAAAAAGGTTCAGTGAGACCAGAGGAAAGGATTTAAATTCTGGCCACAGTCAAGCACCCAGATCTTTAGCAGAGTACTGGTGGTATGCCAGGGATATATAATTTTTGATTGAACAAAGTGAAATAATACATGGTAGTTGTATAGATTTAAGTAGTGATAGATTTAAGACAGATGTCAGAGGCAGGTTCTTTACTCGGAGAGTGGTAAGGGCGTGGACTGCCCTGACTGCCAATGTAGTTAACTCAGCCACATGTGGGGCATTTAAACAGTCCCTGGATAAGCATAAGGATGATGATGGGATAGTGTAGGGGGATGGCCTTAGATTAGTTCACAGGTTGGCGCAACATTGAGGGCCGAAGGCTGTTCTGCGCTGCATTGTTCTATGTTCTATTTTTCTAGCTGCCACTTATCAGCGTTTGTATTAGTTCAGACAGCAATTTCTGACCCATAGTAGTACTAGGGGGAGAGGTCAGAAATGAAACTGTTTTCAGTTTTAGCTGCTTAATTGAAATTTGTTAATGTAGATTTCCACAAATTTTGAGTCATTATAACACCCTGCATGAAATAATTGTCCTCCAATAAATACGATTTGCTTATCCAGCAGAATTTGCCAGTGACAAACATGGCTAGATTATCAAGTAACAACTGCATGCAACAAACGCTTTGTCAAATTTCCTTCAACAGTGTTGTCTTTTTAATGAATTATTTATGAAGGATTACAGATTGGTACTCCTGGGACATTACTGCATAAACCAAATGAGGAATTAGGTTCTCTTTTAGTTAAATGTCAGCTGATTTAAATAGCTATTCCATTGTGAGTATTGAACCTAGTCCAGCACATGAAAGATAAAGAAAAATAAGGGAAATCGGAATAAGTCCAGTTTGCCATTGAACAAATAATTTTCAATACAAAATAAAATAATATTTATAGAATAGCACAAGTAATTTTTTTTCACTTTAATTATTTACATTTACTTTGGCGCAAGAGCATTTATAAATATTGGATTGATTTATTGTAGCATGGTAAATTATCCACGTAATATGTTCAGATTAAGGAGTTGAGATGATAGTGTGCTTATCAGCTAAGAATGCATTCAAATAAAATGGTTAATGCCTTAATTAAAATAGAGTGGAACTTCATATTTGTTTCCAATACTGCCAATTTGAATCCACTAATAGTTGAAATGTGCATTTTTGATATTGTGATGAAAGCATTTATGATAGGCAGTCCCCCTTCAGTTTATTTTGTCGTTTATGATATTAACTTAGTTAGAGAGTGTTTGGTAAGTGTGCTTAAGTTAGTTTGGGATAATAAAATGTGAGGCTGGATGAACACAGCAGGCCCAGCAGCATCTCAGGAGCACAAAAGCTGACGTTTCGGGCCTACACCCTTCATCAGAGAGGGGGATGGGATGAGGGTTCTGGAATAAATAGGGAAGAGGGGGAGGCGGACCAAAGATGGAGAGAAAAGAAGATAGGTGGAGAGGAGAGTATAGGTGGGGAGGTAGGGAGGGGATAGGTCAGTCCAAGGAAGACGGACAGGTCAAGGAGGTGGGATGAGGTTAGAAGGTAGGAGATGGAGGTGCGGCTTGGGGTGGGAGGAAGGGATGGGTGAGAGGAAGAACAGGTTAGGGAGGCAGAGACAGGTTGGACTGGTTTTGGGATGCAGTGGGTGGAGGGGAAGAGCTGGGCTGGTTGTGTGGTGCAGTGGGGGGAGGGGATGAACTGGGCTGGTTTTGGGATGCGGTGGGGGAAAGGGAAGTTAGTTTGGCACTAGTTAATGTGAGCTGCCTGATAGCTCAGCAATTGAATGCTCTGCACAATATGTTTTCTTCAACCATCAGGATCAGGAACAATACATGGAATCTGTAGCCTTAAATGGGATGGAACTGAAGTTGCTTCAGTTAAGGAGTTGAGATGATAGTGTGCTTATCAGCTAAGAATGCATTCAAATAAAATGGTTAATGCCTTAATTAAAATAGAGTGGAACTTCATATTTGTTTCCAATACTGCCAATTTGAATCCACTAATAGTTGAAATGTGCATTCTGGGCAGCATGGTGGTGCAGTGATTAGCACTGCTGCCTCACAGGATGAGGGACACAGGTTCAATTCCAGAAACTGTCCATGTGGAGTTTGCACATTCTGACCTTATCTGTGTGGAATTCCTCTTGATGTTCTGGTTTCCTACCACAGTCCGAAGATGTGTAGGCTAGGTGGGTTAGCCACGGGAAATGCAGGGTTACGGTAATAAATTAGGGGGCTGGAGCTGGCTGGGATGCTCTTCAGTGAGTTGGTGTGGACTTGATGGGCCGAGTGGCCTGCTTTCACGCTGTAGGGATTCTGTGATTTTCACCTGTGCTGCTAAATGAAGTTGATGGTCAGGAAAATTGAGAAGAAAGATTTCTGTAATATAATAGTTAGCCAGGTGATTGATTTTTGGGATCCTACATTAATTTTGGACAGTCACATTTACAATTACTGGGATAATTCAAACAAACAATACCATATGGAAATAGAACTACATAGATACATTATTTTTTAGTCACAGTACCACGTATAGACACAATACTTTGTAGACATAGTACCATATAGAAAGACAGGACTTTTTTGACACATGACACCATAAAGGTCCATAATTCATTGCTCAATGTTCGTTATTCTATCAAATAATCCTATGGCCTAAATGCATTGTTTAGGTAATCTTTTTCATTACTTGGTTGGGCCACACAAATGCCAGTAACAGTCACATTCAATCGAGTAAATTAGATTTAAGCAATTATGAGGTACATAATTTATTAAAATGGCCAAAAAAAATGTTAATGAGCTTGTTCTGGCATCCGCAAGGTTTTAAAATCCCTTTAAAATAATTAAATAATTTGTTTTGAGAAACGTTTTCTTGGCTGCTTTGAATTTATAAATGAAACCTCACAGATGCTGATTATTTTTAGAGCTGGTTCATTTAATTGATGCAGCCTAATTAATCTCACCTCTGCTAACTAAGGATTTGTGACCAATCCGGAGAACAGATACTAATCAGAATGGTTCACTGAAGTAATTAGAAATCAGCAGAGCACCAAATGTTGGTGGAGGAAGGAATGAGTTAAATGGTAATGCAAGTATAAATAATGCTTTTTGTTATGCAACATTTCAGCAATTGCTGCATGAATGGCACTTGTTCCTGGAGTCATAGTGCCGGAGTCTAAATCTCATTGTTTATTCATGCATCTTTTATTCATTATTTCCACAGTACTTCAAAAAGCAAAAGAGGCTAATCCCAGAAAGAACGATATGGAAATATTTTGTGCAGCTATGCAGTGCAGTTGAACACATGCACTCCCGAAGGGTGATGCACAGAGGTAAAAAAAAGACAAAAAAAGCATTCCTTTCCATCGAAAACTAGAGTTCAGTTTTGTAGGAGCACAGGATAAATTAAGAAAAGCTGTTTGTGACTCTGCTTTATTGATCATGCGGGACGTGTGTGTATGTGTGTCTGTCTGTGTGTATGTGGGGAGTGGGTAGCTGCAGGCTACAGGTCCTCAGGGAATGTCCCATGTTATAGACACTTCTGTTTCCAACCATAATGACTGAAGACACCATGCACATTTGATTAGCTTGGTATCTGGTCACAGAGGGCTTAGTGGGGAAAGTCAGGGCATCATTTAATTCTGGGTTGTTTATTCAGTGATGTACAGTGACTGACTACAGAATCAATGTGCTTCCCCGTTCTACATTGCCTGAATTTAAAGAGGAATTCAAGCCTGATTAAAACTCTCAGGGAACGCTAAGTTTTTTTTTAAACTGTATAAACTATGATCACCCTTTGTGCTTATGTGAGTAACAGTGCAGGTGTCAGTCTTCATCTCACTCAGCTTAGAGAAGCTGGAAGTTGCCAATACAGTCTCCCCCAGGGAAAATCCCCTTTTACGAACACTGTGCAACAAAATTATAAAGGGCTTTGACAGAGATCACATTTACAGTTTTACGCATATCTACTTGTGGTGAATGATTAGATACTCATCAAGTTCCACGAGCCACTAATTACTCTGAAGATTTGGTTCTGTTAAAGGAATTTCCTGCCGTGGGTTACTTTGCTGTGTTTGACGAGCAAGCTGACAATTACATTTAATTTTCAAATCTTTTTAGAAGACTTAGTTGTAAAACCATTACATTACTGAGTAGCCCCTCAGTCTAATTCAGACTGTATTTTAAAAGTGTGAAGCTGGATGAACACAGCAGGCCAAGCAGCATCTCAGGAGCTTTTGTGCTCCTGAGATGCTGCTTGGCCTGCTGTGTTCATCCAGTTTCACACTTTATTATCTTGGATTCTCCAGCATCTGCAGTTCCCATTATCACTGATACAATTTAAACTCACTGCGAAGCCTCTTCCAGGGATGCCTAACCTGAAGAAGTTACCCTCCTCCCTCCGGACCAACCTCAGGGAATCAGCTTTTGTGCTCCTGAGATGCTGCTTGGCCTTCTGTGTTCATCCAGCTTCACACCTTATTATCTTGGATTCTTCAGCATCTGCAGTTCCCATTATCACTGTATTTTAAAAGTAATGGATTTCCCATTAAATGTCTTTCCAGGCTGAACAGCTGACTTATTGATCTTTCAGCAATCCAATGCATGGAAATAGCTTGATGTTAAAAACATCGACAATCATGACTTCAAAATCTCTTCATGTTGTGTTCTTCTGGCCCAATGTTAACTGTGCAACTGCCTGAATTGGTAAGTGCACAGCACAATTTGGGACTCAGCAAATTCAATCAGGAAAGACCCATGTTTGATCTGTGTTCTTGATGAGTTGGTTGAACTGGTGCCAACATCCTGAGCCCTTGGAGGGGAGAGAAATCAGCCATGGTTCCTACTCTTTATTGCTATCCGGTGGCCCCAGTGGAAAATGAAACAAGCTCAACACTTCAGGTATTTTATCCACACAAACATGTCCTAAGATGCAATCCAGAAGCCAGTGCAGGTTCCGATTTGTTTTGAGAGTTCTGCATTCTCAGTTGCCTGACTCCTGCTTAGACCATTGTACTCTGTTTTTGCTCTGGGTTATTATTATGCATAATATTCTTCTGTCAGGATGAAGAAGACTCTCAGTCAGTGACTCATGATGCCCTTTCTGTGTTCAAATCCTGAAATATATCATGACAACAGAAATGCCTGTAAATGGACTTGGAGACCAATTTTCATCCTCTTGAATATTTCTGACATTTTCAGTTGCTTACTAGCAATTTATCGTATTCTACATACCAGGTGGAAGAACAATGAACAATTTAAGAAATGCACTCTTATTTTTAAAAGGGCTACTAGTTTCTCACCTTCAAATTGCACAAGTAGCCTAGAGCAGTTAATGCATAAATTCTGTTCTAACAGTTGGACTGAGGTTTGGCTTTTTTTACACATTAAATGAAAGTGATCATGCTCCAAGCTATGGCTCCATCGCAACAGATTTGTTTACAGAATATCCAGAAGTGGTGCCTTCTCACTTTGAGGAATGGATCTGTGAAACCAACTGACTCAGATGACTGAAAGTGACTGGAAGCAGGGTTATTACATGATTCAGAATGCAATTCAAAACTTGTTAACAGCAATTTAGCAAAATGGGTGAATGATATAGGCCCTGTGAGTCAAAATCCTGGAATTCACTTGTGCGCTGATTGCAGTGGCTCAAGAAGGCAACTCACCACCACCTTCTCAGGGGCAACCAGAGATGGGCAACAAATGCTAGCTCTGCCAACAATGCCCATGTCCTTTGAATGAATATAAAGAAAATGCAATACTGTAGATATTATGTAACTCAGTCTGTTGGTAGTTTTCTTTATACATTACAATCAGAGTCATGGAAATTGCAACCTATTCTGAGCTTGCGACTAGGGGATGAAAATTATATTATTTATGATATTTATGAAGTGATACAAAGTAACTGTCAAAAATAAACCTTTTGATAATATACAGACCGTAAACAAATGTCAGTATAACACAATCACCATGAAGACTTCACGACTTTCTCTTTTAAACCACTCATTCATTATTGATTGACTCTCTGTTTTCATTCTTAGACATCAAGCCAGCAAATGTGTTCATAACTGCAACAGGAGCAGTCAAGCTGGGGGACCTAGGGCTGGGACGATTTTTCAGCTCCAAAACCACAGCAGCACACTCTTTAGGTAAGAAGAAATTGTAGAAAACTGTATCTTTTTTACTTTAATCAAACAATTATTGGTCCCAATGTTTATATACATGAGGGATCTCTGATTGCATTGCTCATGTACATGTCAGAAGATGTGTCGCTTTATGACAGGAGCATTGTATCATATAATGCACAATATATTATTCCACTGTGTATCTTTAAGGCCAGGAGATTTAATCGCTGCTCATTGATCCACACACACTTAGAGGGTGTTTTTTTTCTGGCAAGTGGTGGATGATTTTAAGTCTCTTGTGGGAAGAACTGAAGAGATTGAGCAGAGACTGGAGGCTGATTTTAAATCCTCAATGTCAATAAAAAAGCAATGACTGGCTTTGCCTCTATCTTCCTGACTTCTTCAAGGATAATTTTGTGTCTGTTACAAAAGTGAACTCTCAGCTGTGATACAGTCTGCAGTTTTATCTATTCTGTCAATAATGTGCAAAAGGACTTGTCTGTGTATGTGTGTGTATGTCTCTATATGAGCATCTACATCTGTGTGTGTGTGTCTACCTCTGTTTTGTGTACATCTGCATAGGTGTGTGTATGTACATTTGTTTGTATATCTACATCTGTGTGTATGTACACATGTCTGTGCAGATATGCACGTATGTACATCTCCATTTGTGTATATCTGCATGCATGTGGACACAAATAGGATGAAATGCCAAAAGTTGGGAGAATCCAAAACTTTTTCTGATGAAGGGTCTAGGCCCAAAACATAAGCTTTTGCACTCCTGAGATGCCGCTTGGCCTGCTGTGTTCATCCAGCTCCACACATTGTTATCTTGGATTCTCCAGCATCTGCAGTTCCCATTATCTCCAAAACCTGAGGGCATTCGTTTAAAGTAAGAGGAGAAAAATTTAAAAGGGACCTAAGGGGCAATTTTTTCACAAAGAGGGTAGTGGTGTATGGAATGAACAACCAGAAGGCTGGTAAAATAACAACTTTTAAAAGGTATCTGGATGGATGTATGAATAGGAAGAGTTTAGAAGGATATGGGACTAATGTAAGATATCTGAGATTCTGTGTACAACTCTATGTCTGTGTGTGTGTGTGTGTGTGTGTGTGTGTGCGTGCCTGCGCACACGTAAGAACACCAGCTGACCCTCATGGCATCACAATTGAGAATTAAAGAGCAGGGATGATATTCATGACAAGTAGAGGGAAGGAACTGAGGTTTTAAGCATGATGCTGGGACATGAGGGATGAGGAGTGGAATGGGAGAAATAAGTGACTGGCAAGTAAGAGAAGAGCAGAGAGTGAGTAGTGAATGGAAAGGAGGGGAAGGAAGATTTCCCATTTCCTTTTCCCTTTCACTTTTCCGCTCTGATTCTTCACCATCCACTTCCTTTCACAGTTTCTCCATATTCACCATGCCCCTTTCTCAAAGGCACCCTAGTGCTTCTTTTATTTTCCTTACTACACGACCCTCCGCCTCGCTTTTTAATCTGATGTTCCCAACCAGCCACACGCAAAGCTTTATTTTTGGCAGTTATCTTCCCCTTCTCACAATCAGACCCATGACCAAATGCCAACAGTTTAATGCCCCTGAGATAGTAATGATGGCCATATTTTTCAAAGCACTGCCACTTTGAATCTATTGAGCAACTACAGTAGGCAGCCTGTTTTCTACTGTGGTGTTGGCCTGGATGCAGACTGGTGCATGCAGAACAGCGTTAGGTATGGAGCCTCAGCAAATGCAGTGCATTAATTGGTGCTACAACACTGGGTGAGCACCTCTCACACATGTGCAGCTGCAGTCAGTGACAGCAGGGTTGGTGGTGTCCTGAGGGTGAATTAGAGAAATGGTTCCCTAATTATTTCAAAATAAAAAATGTAAATGTTGCACCATTGGGAGAAATTCAACTACTATGGAATTACATTCAAAAGTCAAGAAAGAACAATGAAATGCTGTTTAAAACTTGAGAACAAATGAAATTTGGAATTATCTGGAACAGTCACTGCAAACAGGAATCACTGTTCTGTTGTAATGATCAAACAGCACGGTGTGAGGGGTGGCTGCTGGCTTGCTGGGTCTGAAATGCTAGGTGTACAGCTGTGCTTTCAGATGGAGCCAGTGTCAGGACCACAGACAAGCCTCTGGCATTGGCAATGACTTCTGCCTCTTCTGTTGCGCGAGTCCGGTCACCAAAGAGCCAGTTGCATATTTATAGGTGGAAGGGAGATTAGATTAGATTAGACTCACTACAGTGTGGAAACAGGCCCTTCGGCCCAACAAGTCCACACAACCCCTTGCAGCGTCCCACCCAGACCCATCCCCCTATAACCCACACACACCCCTGAACTCTATGGGCAATTTAGCATGGCCAATCCACCTAGCCTGCGCATCTTTAGACTGTGGGAGGAAACCGGAGCACCCGGAGGAAATCCATGCAGACACAGGGAGAATGTGCAAACTCCACACAGACAGTTACCTGAGGCTGGAATCGAACCCGGGTCCCTGGCGCTGTGAGGCTGCAGTGCTGACCACTGAGCCACCGTGCCGCCCACTCATACCACATGATGGTATGAGAAAAGTCACTCCAAGCCATGGAGGGCTTGGCACCAGGATTCTCACTCTACAAAACACGTTTACTGCAAATGGGAAGTTTCCACCCATAAATTTTTCATGTATCTGTTGGTGCTTGGAAAGTGGTGAAAGCAATCAGCATTCTTTCACTTTCAATATCAAACCCAGAACTCAGAGAATTGCAGAGATAACACAGTCATGTAGTTGTGTTGTTTAGATGGAGAGAGCTAATGTACCGTCTAAATACCCTATAATTCAGAAGCAACAATTTTTTAGAACCTGACAATTGGCATTCCATTTATTTATTGGTTAAAAGTTACTGGGACCTAAACAATGCAGAGCCACCATCTTAGTGGGAGAACCCGAACATGCTTTAGCAACAGCTATGTGCACATTAATGGAGAGCTTCACCGACTTGTTGGAGTCAGGAGTTACAGTACAATTAAATTAAAAAAGGACTTGTATTTATAGACGTCATCTCAGGGTGATCCTGCAGTCGGGTCAATTAGGTCTATCCCTGCACACAGCAGGATCCCTCAAACAGCCATATGATAATGAACAATTTAAAATTAGATAGCCTGAAACTAATTCTCAGTTGTTGTTGGAATAACACTAAGAAATGGAAGGAATACAGTCTGTGACTTACCTGGAAGAACAAGAAATGGATACTTAAATACATAAAATGGGAATTGTTCTTAAATGGCATTTGTACTAAGTCTCTGGCATTTACCCGTCCAAGCCAACACCACCCTCCCTCCCTCCATCCCCACAAGCATTCTACATAATGTTTTGGAGGCAACAGTAAAAATTAAGTATGAGAAAGTGTAAGTCAGGTTGAATATCGAGGCATCAATATTTTGTTACTGAAGAACTCATGCTAATAAATTGTTGTCGTATAAAGATGATCCAACATGTCCTAGCTCAAATAATGTTTATGGTAGCAACAAATTAGATTTGGTTGTTTTAGTTAGCCCTTCTTAATGTGTCTCAGTCTGAAAACTAAACATAATTTTTAACTGATTTTTAAACTGATTTGCAATTGACTTCATAAATCTTTTTCTCTCAATTTCCCTGAGGTTAATAATCTATCCAATGCTGTAATCCAACTTGCTTTTTAGCTCAAAAATGGTTTGTACCTTTTTATATACTATTAGAAAGAAACATCAGCTCATTCATCTTGTAAAGTTTACACAGGTTATTGCAGAATATTTTGGGGAATTTTCACAGCTAAGATATGGTGGTTTTGAGAAACTGAGGGCGTTAAATCCCCTAAAAATATCATTGATTTAAAATCCTGATATCCCACGAAATTTTGGGTTTGACGCTGGAGCGTTTGGAAGTGAGAGGTCAGTCCATGAAGATGTTGGGTAAGGAATTTAAATACTGTAAAAAAGGCAGTGCATTTATTTCTTGAGCTGTCAGCAACACACCATGATCAATCAGTTGAAAATACAATAGAGAGAGATTGTGCAGTGAAAAGGCCAGGGTGGAGCACCCTAACTCAGGGGTACACACCGCATTACTTCAGAGTGTCTCTTCACTGCTTGACAAGTGATTGACAACTCCTGAGAAATCAATTTACTGGTCTCTCACTTCACTCTTCCTGCATCATGGCAGAAGCTTACACTTCCATCTCTGCTGATGAATATGAGGAGAGCCCAATAACAACAAAGCCAAGGGCAGCACTATGTGCCTGCCCTTCAGCCACAGGACAGAGGGGACGTCCACAAAGATTCAGCTGCAATGCACCAGTGTGTCTGCTGCCTGATTTCCCTCATGCAACAGCTTGTACCTCACCAGATTGTGATACAAGCTCTTCAACTTTACTTAGACCTAAGACAAAGAAGAGATCTGTGACATTGTGGACAATGAGGATTGAGGTAGTGAAAGCCCTCCTGTAGTAAGGATAATCTGGTGGAGAAATGGGCATTTTCCTCTGGGTGGCCATGACGTAAGTTTCAGATAATTTAATTCTCCATTCAATATCTCATTCCTCAACTTTGTTGCCAGCTGGTAAGATTTATTCTATTCCAAAGTCATCTGCATTTTAACTTTTATTTCTGCCTTCTCCTGTTTGCATCTTCCTGTAGATAGAAGCAACCTGAGGAAGTTTCCTACATCAGAGTATTGGGGAAGTGCTTAAGCATTGCTACACCCTACAGAAGCAGGCAGACCGGACAAGTCGTGAGATATTAGCTCAGGCTCACGAATATCTCATGAGTGTGGACAGGAAGGTACAGATTCATCACCATCTCTAGGGTTATTCCTTCCAATCCACTCATTCATCTCCCATTACAGAAACCCCCAGAATGAGCAGTAAACTGGGTTGGAGTGGACATCCTACAAATACCCAATAAGACCATGTGGGCAAAGTGAACCACTAATTAATAACATTTGAAACACTGTTAGATTAATAAATACCTTGAGTTCCATCACTCCTTAGCCCAGAATTAATTTGCAATAGATGATGAGGAGGTGAATGGTGAGAATGCATGGCTGATGCAGACAAACATACAAAAATAGGAGCAGAAATAGACCAGAAGAAGGGTCTAGGCCTGAAACATCAGCCTTCCTGCTCCTCTGATGCTGCTTGGCCTGCTGTGTTCATCCAGCTCCACACCTTGTTATCTCAGATTCTCCAGCATCTGCAGTTCTTACTATCTATATCAGCAGAAATGGACCATTCAGCCCCTCAAACCAATTCTGTCATTCCATAAGATTAGACTGACCTCTCAGTTTCAAATTCTACATTCCCATCTATCCCTGATAACCTTTGGCTCCCTGGTCTAACAAGAATCTATCTACTTCTGGATTAAGAATATTCATTGACTCCATATCCACCACCTTTCGAAACACAGAATTCCAAATTGGCCCATCCTCTGCTAGAAGAAGAAAAGATCTCCTTATCTCTGTTCTAAAAGGGCAACTTTTCATTTTAAAGCAGTGCCCCTTAGTTCTGGACTGACCCACAAGAGGAAACATTCTGTCCACCTCCATCTGTCAAGACCATTCAGGATCTCATACGCTTCAATCAAATCACTCCTCACTCATTTAAACTCCAGTGAGAACAACCAAGCCTGCTCAACCTTTCCGCATAGCACAACCCATTGAGTAAACTTCCTCTGAATCCCCTCCCAATGCATTTACATTCACAGGACATGGGCATCACTGGCTGGGTTGTTAGTTGCTCTTGAGAAGATGATGGTGAGTTGTCTTCTTGATCCACTGCATCCCTTTTCCTTATTTTAAGTATACCCACAATGCTGTTAGGGAGGAAGATCCAAGATTTTGACCTAGCAACAGTGAAGGAATGGTGATATATTTCTAAGCCAGGATGGTAAACTTGGAGGGAACCCTGCAGCAGATGTACCTGTTTCCCTTGTCCTTCTAGATTGAAGGCGTCCTGCATTTGGAAGGTGCTGCCTAATGAGCCTTGGTGAATTTCTGCAGTGCATTTTGAAGATGGCACAGACTACTGCTACCGAACATCAATGGTGGAGGGAGTGAATATTTGTGGTTGTGGTGCTAATCTAGCAGGCAGCTTTGGCCTGATGGTGTCAAGCTTCTTGAGTATTGTTGAAGTTATACTCATCCAGTAGAATTCACTCATATTCATTCCTGACTTGTGACTTGTAAATGTTGGACACACTTTTTGAAGTCAGGAGGTGAATTACTCACCACAGTAGTCCCAGCTTCTGACCTGTTCTTGTAGCCACTGTGTTCATATGACTAATCCAGTTCAGTTTCTGGTCAGTGGTAACCTCCAGGATATTGATAGTGGGGAATTCAGTGATGTTAATGCCATTGAATGTCAAGGAGCTGTGGTTAGATTCTCTCTTCTAGAAGATGGTCATTGCTTGAATAAGGAGACCAAAATTGCACAGTACGTTTGAGGTCTGGCTTCACCAATGCTGTGTACAGCTGAGTCTCAAATTCCTTAACTTTTGTGTTCAATTCCTCTTGTAATAAGGGATAGCATCCCATTGGCCTGTTGATTACATGCCACCCCTGCATTTTAACATTTTGTGACTTGTAGTGTTGAACACCTAAATCTTTTTGCACCTTGGAAATCCGTAGTTACTCTCTGTTGAAGTTAATGAAGTAAATAATATCATTGTACATGGTAACAAGGTGTGGAGCTGGATCAACACAGCAGGCCAAACAGCATCTTAGGAGCAGGAAAGCTGATGTTTTGGGATGAGACGCTTCATCAGAAATGGGGGAGGGGAAGAGGGTTCTGAAATAAATAGGGAGAGAGGGGGAGGCAGATTGAAGATGGATAGAGAGAAGATAGGTGGAGAGGAGACAGGTGAGTTAAAGAGGCGGGGATGGAGCCAGTAAAGGTGAGTGCAGGTGGGGAGGTAGGGAGGAGATAGGTCAGCCCAGAGAGGATGGACAGGTCAAGGGGGCGGGATGAGGTCAGTAGGTAGGAAATGGGGGTGGGAGGAGGGGATAGGTGAGAGGAAGAACAACTTAGGGAGGTGGGGACGAGCTGGGTTGGTTTTGGGATGCGTTGGGGGGAGGGGAGATTTTGAAGCTTGTGAAATCCATTGGGCTGCAGGGTTCCGAAGCGGACTGAGTTGCTGTTCCTGCAACCTTCGGGTGGCACTGTTGTGGCACTGCAGGAGGCCCTGGATGGACATGTCGCCTAAGGAATGGGAGGGGGAGTTGAAATGGTTCACGACTGGGAGGTGCAGTTGTTTAGTGCAAACCAAGTGGAGGTGTTTTGCAAAGCGGTCCCCAAGCCTCTGCTTGGTTTTCCCAATGTAGAGGAAGCCACAACAGGTACAATGGATACAATATACCACATTGGCAGATGTGCAAGTGAACCTTTGCTTGATGTGGAAAGTCTTCTTGGGGCCTGGGATGGGGGTGAGGGTGGGAGGTGTGGGGGCAAGTGTAGCACTTCCTGCAGTTGCAGGGTAAAGTGCCAGGTGTGGTGGGGCTGGAGGGGAGTGTGGAGCGGACAAGGAAGTCACGGAGAGAGTAGTCCCTCCGGAAAGCGTACAAGGCTGGGGAGGGAAAATGTTAATGGTGGTGGTGTCGGATTGCAGATGGTGGAAGTGTCAGAGGATGATGCGTTGCATCCGGAAGTTGGTGGGGTGGTACGTGAGGACGAGGGGGATTCTCTTTTGGTTGTTATTGCTGGGATAGGGTATGGTGTTTGATGGTATAGTTCGCAGTAAAAAAAGTTTCCTTTTGCATTTAGAGTACTGCCTCTTGAACCTTGCCACAAATGTCTTCTTAGCTGCAGCCTCAGCGCAGCTGCCCCTTCAGGCTTGGCTTCACTCTCACTGTTGTGTTCAGAGCTGCAGAGCCCCTTCTTCTCACTGATTCACAAGGATTCGACTTCTCATGGTAACGGCGATCTGGAATTCTGACTGGACATCCTGATTGAATTCACTCACATTCCACAGGAGGGTGATAGCACTATGTGGAACCAAATCTTCTGAGGTACTGTGTCTTCAGATGAGCTATACCGCTATGTACACTGCCTAATGTAGTGAAGGAGTGACTGGCCCATATCCATACTTCTGGCTCAAGTAAGATCAATGCCTTCCTTATCCAGAATATCGCAAAAGGTGCCTGGAAAATGTAAATCCTCAGTCGACCAATTTGTCCGAAGTCCATGTCTTCTAATTTCCTGTTTCTTAATCAGACTTTCCCGTCTGGCTTGAAGACTGAAAGCACCTTGACCCATAGTTTTACCATCTCTGCTGCTTTCTTTTCTATGGCCTTTCTCTCATTATTATACCATGAGAGGTTATGTTGGCCTGAAACAATGTTTTAAAAACCAGTACACCCATTTTTAATCTCCTTGACATTAACACTTTGCTGGGAAGTATTAATCATTGGTGTTGCTCTATAATAGAGTAAGAGCTAATTCTAAGTTGAGATTATTTTCCATCAGTATCTTCACAATCTTTTTGGTGGAGGATGGATGTCTCTTCGCAGCAACTCAGGTGTACAACCACAGAATGGTTACTGTCAGTCTTTCTGCTCAGGTTACCTTTTCAGCACTTGTTTTGCTGGATTATATTTCGACCTCCTTGAAGACAGAATTGTGTGACTTTTGTACACTCATGTCAGATTTCTAAGCAACAGGAATTTGTCTGAGTTTGCCTTGGGTTGTCAGTAAATTTTTGGTTATTACCATAGAATAATATCTTGTTCAACTGGATTGATACTACCCTCAGTATGTTCCTTCAGTTACATGTGCTCTGCCTGGGCCATGGGAGGATACCGTCGATTGAGACTGAATTTTTGTACGTGCAGAGGCATCTGAGATCTCTTTCAATCGCAAAACTGTTAATAAAACCTCATGGTCCATCATCATCTAGAATATCTGCCCCTTCCACTATATTTGCATATCTCTGTCAAAGTTCAAGGTAAAATAGAAGTAACATGAACTGCAGATGCTGGAGTCAGAGCTAACACAGTGTGGAGCTGGAGAAACACAGCAGGCCAGGAAGCATCAGAGGAGCAGGAAAGTTGAAGTTATAGGTCAGGACCCTTCTTCCTGACCTGAAACGTCAACTTTCCTGCTCCTCTGACATTGGCTGTCCTGCTGTGTTATCAAAGTAAATCGGGCAGTTTTCCCATTCTATTAGTTTGCACTTGAATAAGGACTGCTTCAAATGCTGTGGAGGATCTACCTCTAGAGCTACTTAATGTGCTAAAACATCAATGAAAAGTAGCTCCTTTATAATCTTTTTAAAAATCGTTATCTGTTCCTGACACCAACCTTTATTCAAAAGCTCTCCAATGGGTTAATTAAGATTGACTCAGTTATGGGTAAGCTTTCCTACTCACTGCACCATGTATAAGCTGTGCTAGACATCATGTGTGCACTTCAACGCTGCAACCTCATGGATGGCTCATGTCGTTGGATTTATTCTGATGCCTTGTTCTTGTATCATGTGTCCTAGAAATGTAATCACTAATCTAGAAAACTGGCATTTCTCATTGAAATACAAGGCCTGTATACTGTGAACTAGTAAGAACTGCAGATGCTGGAGTCTGATATAACACAGCGTAGAGCTGGAGGAACACAGCAGGCCAGGCAGCATCAGAGGGACAGGAAAGTTGATGTTTTGGGTTGGGACTCTTCTTCAGAAATGGGGAGGGGGAATGGAACTCAGAAATAAATAGAGAATGGATGGAACATGGGAAGGTAGGTGGGATGTGATAGGTGAGTGCAGGTTGGGAGTGGTAGGGATTGGTCATTGGGGTTAGAGGGACAGATAAGTGGGAGAGAAGCCTGTACACTATACTGCCTTTAACATGCCTCTGCCCCTTCGGTTGTCTTCCTTCTTTGTTTTGCATTGCGCTAGGATGTCATTCATAAAGCAATTGGTTCCTGGTTTCCTTTCCAAGATTCCAGACACAGCCATTTTAAAAATCCCTGGTGCAGAGGAGATCCCAAATGGTTGAAGCAAACATGACCAATTGGTTCAGTGGGGCAGCATGGTGGCTCAGTGGTTTGTACTGTTGCCTCACAGTGCCAGGGACCCGGGTTCGATTCCACCCCTTGGTGACTGACTGTGTGGGGTTTGTATGTTTCCCCTTTGCATGGGTTTGCTCTGGGTGCTCCGGTTTCCTCCCACAGTGCAATGATGTGCAGCTTAGATGGATTGGCCATGCTAAATTGCCCATAGTGTCCGCGGATGTTTAGGTCAGGTGGGTTAGACATGGGAAATGCAGGGGTAGGGGAATGGGTCTGGGTGGGATGCTCTTCAGAAGGGCAGTGTGGACTTGTTTGGCCAAATGTCTTGTTTCCACATTGTAGGGATTCTATGATTCTAAATATGGTCAGCAAACATAGCTGTTGGTTCAAGGTTGGCATCCATCTTTGTGAAAAACTGGCCAATCTTTCATGACAACTGAAATGGGATGGATTTCAAGACTAGACAGTGTAAGCACAGGAAGGATTTTCCTGATGACTGGGGGCACAGTTAAAGGTCACAGGGTAGGCCAACTAATCGTGAGATGAGGTGAAATTTGTTCACCAAAGAATGATGAGCCTGTGGAATTCTGCAGGATGGAGCTGAAGACAAAACATTGGATCTTTTTACAAAGCCGTTCTAAAGGCTAAAGGGGTCAAAGGCTATGGATGGAAAGCAGGGACAGGGCACTGAGATGAGTTATCATCCATGATCGTATTTAACAGGGAAGTAGGTTCAAAGAGTTGAATGGCCTATTCCTGTTCCTATTTTCTATGTTTCTAATTAGTGCATCATTTCAAAGTTCTGCAGCCACAACATTTTGTGAGACAATATAAATTCATTAAAAGCATTTCTGTTGATTCTCTTGAATACTGAGATGATTGATTAAGTCTCACCCCTTCTACGTCAAGATTTATTTTAGGACTAAAGTACACATCGAGTGCTTTAATCAATGAACCATATTCCATAATACTTACTTCCTCTCTTTGACTTATCAGACATCATTAGCTACTGGACTTGCAATGTATAAAAGCATGCTGAGTTGGATGTACTGCTCCTTCGTATCTAACCTGAAACTAGAATACAGCATTGAAAATGCCATTTCCGGAGCTCCCACTGCTGATCTCATTGATTCTGTGTTTTTCCTCTCCAGAATATTACCCGTTCTTATGACTGACAAATTCTCCAGAGCTCCTCTTCCCTGCCTTTGGAATCCTTATTTTCTAGCTGTATCCTTTCCTTGAAGTCTTCTGAGGACTTGGCCTGCCTTTTTGGCCCATATCCCTTGGATCCTACTTTAACTTCAAATCCTGGTTTTGGATTTTTTTTTTCTCTGCCATCCTGCATCATCTTGT
Organism: Stegostoma tigrinum; assembly: GCF_030684315.1. Classification (NCBI taxonomy): domain Eukaryota; kingdom Metazoa; phylum Chordata; class Chondrichthyes; order Orectolobiformes; family Stegostomatidae; genus Stegostoma; species Stegostoma tigrinum. Next base: position 24,917,498 of record NC_081382.1, read on the forward strand.
CGTTTAAGCTGCCTGAACATTGAGATGCCAGTCTGGAGTATCTCTGGCTGTGTATGGGAGTCTGCATGTACATTATCCCAGAGGAAGCTTGCTCCTTATTACTATCAAGGCTCTTCAACTCTTTACATATTTATAACATTCCTTTATTTACCACCATGTATAGTAGGTTATCAAATACCACTCTCCAGTGTATTGCCTGAGACCTCTCTCTTCACATGCTCATTCTACATTAGAATCTACTGTCTCTTGCTGATGTCACATGTCATGTGATCAGTCAAGGCAGCACGATTCAGATGAATTTCATTCTACTATTAGTACAATTCCCTGGATGGAAAAGGAAAGAAATGATCAATTCTCAGTGAAATCAGCTGTCTTTGCTCTTGAGTTGAACCAGCCACTCATGGTGCTGACAATGTTAATAGCATGTTTCAGGCATTAAAAGGTCTTCCAGCAATGACTGGAAAACAAATTTGCTTTATGTAAAATCCTTTGTTGTGTTGAATTTGGGTTTATTAAAACCCATGGTCTTTTTCATAGTTAGTATCTTCATTTCAAATTTCAATTTTTAGGATGTGTCCGCTTTTTCAACCACTGACATGAGTTGATAACTTATGGGCTTGTTTTTCTCCTCCTTCATGGAATAAAGTCCAAATTACAGACCCCCACATGACTTACTGCCAGTAAATATGTTTTCTGCGTTGGGGTCACCAGGTGTGACTGGCTTGGGACTGGAAAGGCTCGGCTGAGAGTCCCCTTGGAGAAACTGCTTCTGTAAATAATATGTTTGTCAGTTGTATAAGACATCCAGCTGGCATACTCCCAGCAAAGCAGCAAAAATAGATTGTCAACCAGACAGCAAAGCAGTCACAAAATGCTGAGTAAACCTGTGATATACAGTATTTGGTTTGTTTCCAATTAAAATAAGACATTCTGCAGTACAGCTGTTTGGAACATGAGATCTTCCCCTGTCTTTTGATATATTATAATTTCAGGTTAGTATATGAGCTGCATGCGTAAGGCTTAGATCCAAGAAAAGAGTTTTCAGATTACTTTCGTACACTTTCTATTTTCAGTAGGTGTTATTTCCCCAATTTTGCAGCTTTATTTATGACCATGCAATTTGGTCTTGTTTTACAATATTCATAATTGTTGTGGTTTGAAACCTGTGGACTGGGGATCTGAAAGCACGATAATCAAGAGAAGTTGTATACAATGATGAGCTCAGGGGTATAGAGATACTGGGAGATGTTCAGAATAAGGGAACACTGAAACATGCTGACATTGCGGCAACACTGAGAACATACAGCTCAGGAACAGGAGTAGGTCATTCAGCAAGTTCATGGCTGTTTTGTTCGTAATCTCAAATCCATATTCACACTCAGCCCTGATAACCTTTTATCCCCATACTTAAGAAGAATTTATCTATTTCTCCCTTAGAAGCATTCAAGAACTCCACTTCAGGAAGAGAGTTCAAAATACTCTTGACTCAATGAGAAAACAAACTTTACCTCATCCCTGTTTTAAATGGCAAGCCCTGATTTTCTTAAGATATTGACCTCTAGTTCATGATTTTCCCTTACGAAGGAATATTGCCTGCTCATTTACCCTGTCAGGATCTCTTATGCTTCAGTCGTTACTTCTTACTCTTCTAAACTCTTTATTCCATCTATCAGTCTGGTAAACCAATGTATTTGCATCTTTTCTTAAATAATGTGATCAATTCTGTGTAGAGTGCTCCAGAATTGTTCTCCCTGATGCCCTGGAGAACTAATTAATCATCTCTATACTTCTGTGTTCAGTTACCCTTGTGCAAAATGATAACATGCTACAAGCTTTCCCTATTACTTGCTGTACGTGCATACTAACCTTTTATGATTCATACATGAGAACACTGAGACCTTTCCTGCACATCAGAGTTCTACAGTCTCTCACCACCGAGGGAATTCTTTTTCATTCTTGCTGATGAAATGGAAAATTTCACATTTGCCACACAATTACCTATGCTCTTAGCTTATATATATCTTCTTGTAGCCTTCATATGTCCTCTTCAAAACTTACTTTCCTCTCTGTGCCATCAGAAAATTTGGCAATTAAAATAACCATCCCTTGTATATATATTGTAAACAGTTGAGGCTCCAGCACCAATCCCTATGACCCACCATTCATTATATCAGCCAATTTGAAAAAGACCCATTTAAGCCAACTGTCTGCTTCTATCCATGCCAATATACTATTCCGACAAGTTTGCTTTTATTTTTTCCTACTTGTTGGAATACATCTATTCCATATATTCTGAAATATTCCCTTAAATATCTACCACCACATCTCCATTGAACCATCCTTTAACCTAATTTGCCAATCCACTTTATCCAACTCTGCTTTCATAGCCTTGTAATTACACTTTAAAAAATAGTCTCGGACCCACTGTCTTTCCCTCAAATGGAATGTAAAATTCAGTCATATTATCGCCACTGCTGCCTACAGGTACTTTCACAATGAAAATTATTACTAGGTCCTTATCTCATTACACAATACCAGGTCAAGAATAGTCTGTTGGGTGGTTTGCTCGAGAACATATTTTTCTAAGAAACTATCCCAAAAAAATCATCTGACCTCTTCAGCCTCCCTTTGCCCATCTGACTTTCCTGGTCCACAAGTATATTAAAAGCTTTTATTTTAAACGCCATATCTTTCTGACAGCTCTCATTGCTTTTTTTTCCCTTTATGCTGCATGCTATCATATGTTTACTGTTAGGGGGCCTCTACACCTCCCTAACCAGTGACCTCTAACCTTTACAATTTCTCATTTCTGCTCAAACTGTTTCCACATATTGGTTTCCTGAAATTAATTCATCCGTCTCCATTGTGCA